>NC_073352.2:26405000-27005000 GCF_027580225.2 Misgurnus anguillicaudatus | reverse complement strand
GGAAATTTACTTATCTTTTAAGACTGTATTTTTATGATGGTTCCATTACAAAAATACACAAATAAATATTTTTGGCATACTACATAACATTTTATTTAACTGAATATATTTTATTGTGGAGACATTATACATGCTCTTCATTGCATTTTTATTATTGGCCCATAAATGTACTTTATTAAATAAAAAAATGCCCCAAGTATTACCACCATGGACCCCCTGTTGATGGTCTAGACTAGTACCCCATTATGGCTGCAAATAACAATTTATGATATACTATGCATCATATACAAATTTTTGGAACTGTTGTATGAAATATTACATATAAATAGTACACATATATTACATACTATATAAATATCAGTGAAATAAAACTGTAAAGCTATAAATGTGTACACTCTTAGAACGGATGTGTTTTAATAGAAACATCACATTAGTGTTTATTCTGGGACAACACACGAAATGCGTTTTCCCAGAATTCACCCATCCTTGTGTTACTTTTAACACAACTTGTGTTTAATTTGAACACATAATGTGTTACAATTACACATTAAAAGCATAACACAAAAAGATGAGTAAAAAATTTACAAATCTTCTTCTTTTTAAGAGTGTATGCAGGCTATTATTTTAAACGGATAAATACCACTGAAATTGTCCGCCAAAACTAATTTTGCATAGGCCCTAAAATTCTGTGCTGCTCTCTAAAAACAGAGGCACGTTCAAGCTCAAACAGGTGTGCAAAGGTTTGCTATGGTTTCCAGATGAAACAAGATGTTTCTGGGAAACAGTGTCTACAGGTTTGAGATACATTTTCTCTTGGTGGGTGTGTCAAAAATGCCAGCCCAATTGGCAACAACATGATATAAACCATGAGGTATTAAAGAGACAACACGCATAATAGGTGTAAGTAAAGTAGTTTGCGAATGTGTTATCTTTTATTATGGACAGCAAGGACAGTGACTGTAACATTGAGCGTATTTTACAGTATTAAATACGCATTTATAACATCAGACACAAAGAATGGCCTTCTAACCTGCCTTAGATGCAACATTTGCGTCATCAGAACAGAGTGTTTAACGCACCAACGTTTTTTCGGGGTTCAACGCATCCCTCATGTGTTAAAAACAACACCTTCTGTGTTATTTTAGGGACTTTTCATCAGATGTGTTGTGCATAACTTACACATCTCTGTTATTTTTAACACAAAATGTGTTGTCCACTTCATTCATTTGAACCCTGCGACCTATGTGCATATTTCAATTTAGTTGTCAGTTATAAGCCAGGTTTTTACTAATCCCTTACCTTTAAATAACACTATTTATTTAAAAAAAAATTGGTTACACTTTATTTTAAGGCGTCACTGTTACATTGTAATGATATATTTAAGTACCAAGTAATAATCATCAACAACATGTACTTACTGTAGGGTTGGGGTTAGGAATAGAGTTTGGTTTAGGATTAGATGCATGTAATTATGCATAATTAAGTGTTATTACTATAATAATTACATGTAACATGTGTAACAAAGACACCGTAAAATAAAGTGTTACCAAAATATTTTATGTTTTTGGGTAGATACTTTGACACAAAATTATTTACTATTGTTTTTTGTTCCAGTTTAAGGTTCAGTGTTGACATTGTGAAATAAATCAAACATTAACAGTTCATACACATGATCTTCGATACGTTGCTGCCGTCAGTTCTTTATCACCTTTTTAATTGACATGAATCATCTGACAAAATGTGCCAAGAGGTCAAGGTTAACCCTCGGTTCAACGAATCCGACCCATGCCAACCGAAAGCCAAGAGATGTTATTTTAATCATTATTATAGGATTAATGATCATTGATTATTTGAAGCCTAAATATGTATGATGGCTTTTGTTAGTCATTTTAAGTTTGTAATGTTTTATTTATTTTCATTATGTTTGTAAATCTATTCTGACCTCTGTGTTTCTGTGAATAATTGACTTCATTGAGATGTGCTTCTGTTTTTATCAGTAAGCAAAATTTGTTTCCTTATGTTATCACTTCTTAAGATCCACACAGTTTATTGTGATCAGTAAAGATTGCACGCTAACTACCCTCCACCCAGTGAGATTTAAAGGTTATTTAAGGAGATTATGTGTTTAATCCAAAACACAAGTGAATCTCATGAACATATAAGAGAAATAAAAGAGAAGTTATGTTTTACAAACCAAAATGTTTCACCATTTGCATGCCATGAGAATACGCAAAACTGTCAGCAAAAATAGTCCCAACAGGAGACCATAGCAGGGGGAACATATTTTCATCAGGGGGTGCTGAGAAAAATGGTGGGGGAATGGGGTGAATCACGTTTGGGCTTAGTCGCAGACTAAAATGCATGTTTGAGCTGCCTTATTTTAAAAACACATTGCGCTGAGATATCAGTGCCATTATTTTGTCTCAACATGCACACCTGCATTGCTTTTGTAAGGTTTGTTTGTAAAAACTACTAGAATTACTTAGACCTAGTCCTGAATTAATCTAAACCCTGTCCGGGAAACCACCCCTAAATGTGCATTAATATACAGAAACATTAATTTGTTGGTTCATCCACTGATTTAATTACTTGCCCAGTCTTTATAGAAATAACATTAATTTATGCAGGTATTTCATGTCATCCATCTTATATTCATTTTTAAGAACATTTATGTTTAATATAAGCCAGTTTTCGTTAGTTTTAAAACTATTTTATTGGATTTTGCCAACATGTCTGAATGGCCTGAGGCCATGAAAGTATTTGGTGAACGTATAATACATTCAGTCAACATGCATTCGGTCAACGTCATTTTGGGGATGTGGCATTTAGCGCTTTGGTATCTGAGTTCCCCATTTGTTCATTATAAAAATCAAGGGTGTGAAGATCAAACATAAAGATCAGAATGTAAAATGTGCGGTATAACACTGGTCATCACAAGTTTATTAATCAATATCACCATCACATCCCTATTCTTAATGTTGTCAGAAGACATGTTATAGGTTTAGTTGTGAACTCTAACTTAAAGGACAAGTTCGGTATTTTACACTTAAAGCCCTGTTTTCAGATTGTTTATGGTGAAATAGAACGATTTTGACTGAAATTTCGACATATGCGGCTGGCCCGAGAATTTTCGGGTGTTTGTCGTTTCACCTCCTACCTCTATAATGGCTGAATAGGTGCACTGGAACAATCTTCAGCTTCGTACCTTTATTTTTGACAGTGTAAATATGGAATTGGCATGGCGTGAGCGCAGCTGGCTTTCAAAGAGGATGACAGCTGAAACTCTCAATGATTTATTGCACGTTATGCCCAAAACACACTCATTAGTAATTACGAGAATAGGAACAACCCTTTTTAGACTTGGTGCACAAACCAATTTTCCTGTCATCAAATTAGCAAAAGTGCATTCGGACAGGCCCTTTACGTCTGTGCGCTTTAGATAATGCACTTAGATCATTAAAATAGGGCCCTTACTGAAAACAAACTGACCTTAGCTGGAGAACCAAACATATAAACACACGTAATGTATGCTTGGCTATAAAAAAACACAACAGAAAGTTTTGAACCATACTTCCTGCGGCTATAGAGGGTATGCACGTAACCAGGGTTCTAAATTAACAAAATTAATAAAAACTTACTAGCCAGTTTGGCCGGTGATGCATGAGGCATTGCATGTATGATACATAAAGCTCTGTTCTCGGTCATTTATCCCTCTGGCAGTACTTCCTACATTTCCCATGAATGCTGTGCCGTAATGCTACGTGATAATGTTTCATACGCCAATTGGCTGCACGCAGTTTGCAGCGAAACCAGCGTGAGAAACCATGGAAACGAACTAAGCGCGTCCACCAGAAAACTAACGGAAGAAGGAGAACGAACGGGCAGAGCAGGGAGGATAGACTAAAGACAGGGGTGTCGCCAGACCCCTTTACTGAGGCACGTGCCCCACTGTAAATCTTTTGTGCCCAGGTGTAAATCTCAAGTTTAAATTTTAGCAGTTAACTAGTGTATTCCTTTCCAAAGATAATAGCGGCTACATCAGATTTATATGCAATGTAGTTAGTTATTTACGCTTGTAAAAGCGACGAAGGAGTCGCACTTACGCGTGCACGCATGTATTCATGTCCGCACGTGTCTTTGCGTTCATCCGCGCACGCAACTGCATTCCAAAGGTATGCCATGCAAGTGAGTAATTATGAAAAGATGACGAGAAGTACGTTTCTAAAAAATAATGCTTATCTTATTTTGTCTCGATCATTATTGGCTTCTGTAGATGGACATAAGAAATGTTTTGTTCAAAGCAGGGAAAGGGAAGCAGAATGGAGATATGATGAGTTTAAGGAAGGTAAGAGAAACTACATCCTCACCCTGTCAGGTCTCAAACATTAGAGGAAAAATCTCAGGAAAGCCTTTTTGTCAAGTCTATAGCATTGTTGCTGAGAAAATCCACAGATTTATGTGTTATACTGTTCTGTATTTCAGATATGAAATTAATATTTAGTTTACTAATATTTAGGACACTACATAAACAGTTAGCAGTAACTGTGACTGAGATTATTTAGTATAGCAGTCATAAAAAGACTGGTTTCTTAAAATATTCTTGTAAAAAAAGTTATTAATCATTTCCATCATTGTATAATGTAGAAAATATTTCTCTGCTGTAATTATTACCAAACATTTTACGCCATTTATGCCTCCAAACATGTTACTAATGTTAGGTATGATGAAGATGATACTTAAATATTTTTAAATACATATTTATCTTTCGCAGCACCTGTTGCACTGTAGAATAGTGGGTTAGGCAAAGGACATATAGAAGTGTTACACACAGCAGGCTTTCAAAAAAAAGTCAGCAAAAAATGGGGGGGCCTGTGCCCCAGTAAAGCTTTTTTTCTATCGACAGAGAAACGAAGAAAGCTTATGTTTGATCACAAAAATGTTGTCATGTTTTGTCATGACTGTCGCATGTACGCGAAAGAAAAAAACAAATCATTGTTGCATTCAGTGGCACTCATAATTAAAAAAGTTAATTTAGAACCCTGCACGTAACGTCACCTTCAGCAAAAATGTCTGCGGTTCCACTGAGTGGAAAAAGACAGAGCGGCAGAATTTGTGTACAGTGTGAAGTCGGCGAAAACACAAGGAAACGTGTCTTAATGGAAAAAAGCTGTTGTGTGATAGACTGTACTAACAGATTAACAAGAATTCGGAGCTATCGTTTTACAGACTGCCAAAAATACAGAAATAAGTAAATTGATCGTTCAAGCCAACGTCCCCAGACCACAGGTGGGTTGACAAGTTGCTAGTGTCACTATCAAGCAGAGGCTTTACTTTCTACTTAAAAGTATTTTTTCAAGTATTTGTATTTTATCCGTGTTTTTCTTTGGAAAACATACATTCCAAAACATATTATCATCATTTTTACTTTATTTTTACTTTATGAAAACCAGCATTTTGTTAAACCTTTCCACTGAACAGTACGAGTTCCGGTGTGATCACGTAAAAAAGTGACGTCAATGCATACCCTCTATTTTTGGTACCGATGTGTATCTCAGAGGTATTAATATGAACTCTTTAGATGCTTTTTTGAAAGCATTCCACCCCAGTGACAGTTTGGACCCATTTTGACCATCTTTTTCTGACAGTGCACAATTGACCCAAATTCTTACCACAAGGCTAAAAATCTTTGTTTTCTAGGGCTGGGCCCATACCACTTTTCATGTCTGATACCGATGTCGATACCACAACCTAGAGTATCTTTTGATACCGATACGATCCAATACCATCTCTATCGCCCTTTTAATCAATTAAACTGCAAATAACACATTTGTTAGCCATATAAAAAGCTTAAATAGGCCTACAGAACCGTTTTAGTGTGCAACAAATGTCTGTGCAAATTCAAGACTCAATGAATCATTGTGCAATACTGCTGCTTCATTTTTACAGTTTTAGTTAGTCAGCACAAAATTCAAAATGAAATTTAAGGTGGCAAATCGCGTTTTACGCCAAGTTGTCATGATAAGGTCCGTGGTGGTATTGGATCGGATTGTACTCCCAGACTACTTCTACAATATTTCAATCCGGCCATTTCCGCCAATATCTGAGTAATATCAACACTGAATATAGTACCGGCCCACCCTATTTTCTACTTTAAATCTGATTGGATTGGTACATTTTGCACTGTTTAAAAAATTAAAATGAGCTGTTTTACTTTGACTGTCCTCAAATAAACTTTTTTATTAGAATTTAAAAACATTTAAATGATTAATTGCACAAGTTCACAAATTCTAGAGACATCAATAAAGTTATTTTTAATGATTCAGTAGATTTAGTAGAAAGTATTTTACAAAACAGCGAAACATATTGGCATTCATTGTGAAATAGGCACTTAATATACAGTCATCCAACAATAATTTTCAACAGTTAGCGTGGTCATATCAAAAGCAGTTCAGAATGTTCATCATACACAAGAATCATATTTATTCTTTACAAAAATTGAAATACTGTGTGCTTTATTCACAATAAAATGTGTTTGCATGTCATTTGTGTAGTGCAATGTGAGCGTTCAGTGTTACTGAATCTGTGTAAACATTTAGTGTTTATCCTTCAGTTATAAAGAGTTCTCAATATTCCTCTTTGATAGTGCTTGATATATCTGTCATCAAACTGTTATTGGTGCTGGTAACCATGGCGACGTTGCTGTGGATTGACGTGCTGGGCTGTGACGTCTGCTGAACCTGCTGCAGACGCTTCTTGTTCATCTTCCTCTCTTTAGCTCGTCTGTTTTGAAACCAAATCTTCACCTGTGAACCACAAGCGGATGTTATTGACCGGTTATAGCCTCACCTTAAACCATTAAAGGAGCTGTATTTAGGTTTTTGGCTGTACTAAAAAAAGAGAATGCTGCCTGTTTTATAAAGATTTTGCTAACTTAATTTATACCATGGGCAGTGGCGGCTAGTAACTTCTTTTTTTGAGGGCGCTTGATGCGAAGTTAATCACGACATGTGTGTGGTTCTTTTTTTCAAAATATGTGTTCTGCGCTTTGAGAGATCTTGTGTGCATCACGTGTCCTGCCAAAATAAGTGCCTGCTGCAGACGTGCCTAAAGAGTTTATGATAAAAGTTTGCCAGATACTCGTATAATCTCATGCGTATTCAGAGTTTACTGTTAAGGGAGTGTCTTGCGTGTATTTGGTCAACGTGAGCGTCTCTTTTGTCATGGACGGTTTTGACGCGTGTGCAGCATGCACTTGTTTTGGCAGGGCATGTGATGCACGCGGGATCTCTCGGGGCGCAGGACACGTATTTTGGAAAAGAAAACCACACACATGATACTCCAAACACTTATTTTGAATTAGCAGCCCTCGGATGAGGAGTCACGAGCTGCCATTGACCACGGGTCTGTTGAATGCTGTTTTCTGATTGGTTGAGAAATGTTCCACGGGTATGCATTATTTTTCGATAACCGCACAGCTAACTTGTCAAATGTCTAAAAATAGGCACCAGGGCAATGTTTGTGATAACCATAGTATAAGCGGATAAATTTCATATTTATTTGAAAATAATGCACACCCGCTGTGAATCGGCACTCCGCTTACTTATTTACTTGGACGTTTTTTCCATCATTCACAGTTGGCTTGTGGTTTATAACACCTTTTCTGTGGTATGACAAACTTAGAACATTTAAAATTTTGTTGGGTGGTTAATAACACCTTTTTTTTAACTCAAAATGTTTACAGAACTCAAAGTTTGAGTTTACAAGCTCAAAACACATTATTTGAACTTTAAGCTGCAGAAAGTCATAGTCAGACGGAAAGCGTACAAAATCTAAATAAAACATCCGAATTACCATCATCGTTACCATTGTTTATCAAGGGGCAACATCAGGGGGAGTGAATGATGACAGACGTTTTATTTTTGGATGAACTTTACACAAAACTGCACCCACCTGTCGCTCTGATAGGCTGAGGTTCACAGCGAGCTCTGCCTTCCGCCTGATGGTGATGTAGCGACTGAAATGAAATTCTTTCTCGAGCTCCAGACGTTGCATGTCGCTGTACACGACTCTGTATTTGTCTTTCGTTCGGGTCTTTCCACCTGTGATCATAAGAGATCTGTTAGGATTTCACATATAAATATTTTTGCATTTAATGTTCGGCACCAATCATTGTGCTTATTACAGTTGATTGCTTTGACCTGGTAGGATCCACTCAGTTTTCATCATCACTATCTCGGCAGAGCAGAAGACACGTTTTGCAAATGTGTTAATTCTTTCTCACGGGATTGACACATTTCCCCACCCTTTTGCAAAACAGTTAACACGGATGTCATTCAAGCAGTCCAAACTCCATTGTTTCAGCTATGGTAGCCAAACAGAAACCATCTATTCCTAACTATTAGAAACTACCTAGATCAGTATGAACTCACTGAAGCACTTGTTTGACACTCATTCACACAAATCTTCAATTTCTTGGGCAGCAATAACTGCTGCTGCCCAAGAAATAAGTGCAGAGAAATACCAAGGTTGGATAAGGCATGCAAAAAGATTTTTCCATAGGTGTATTGCAATAGAGGATATTGAATGTGATGTGGATGAGGCCATGTGGGAGACTCAGTATCAATAGTGGCTTAAACTCCCATAGATTTTACTGTGTTTTGGTTTACATGCATTCTCTGTAATATTTACAGTATTTCAGTTTTAGACATGGTTTGAAAAAAATAAATGTCATGGAATCAATAAAAAATGCATCAGAGCATTTCTTATTCTGGATCCAATTCTTTGCAAAAAGGAAAATTTGACAAAGCCTATATAGAAAGACAACAAATGGCACTGGCAATATAGGCTACATGGACAGGCAATGGTACAGTGATTCGCACTTAGTATTTCACGAGTTCACACTTACAAATAATTTTGAACAGTGTAATTAATATGCGTATTTGGCGTGCTGTCCGATGAGAGGGCTCCGAGCTCGTTACAGTTTTTTCCAATTGCTAACACACTAAAATGACATGAACAACACAACTATTTAAACTGACACACAGAGAGCAAGACCTCTTCTCAAGTCTCCAAAAGTCTAAACACATTTTCTGCTTTACACATATTTTGCAATTCACAATGGCACTTTTTAAATGCACTGAACACGGTTCTCTGCACAAGACATAACAATCTGACATAAAGTCACATGTTTTCCTTTTCAAAACAGTACCATTCAAAATGACACTACACGAGCTAAATGGCAATATATGTGCCACCTGCCCAAACACCTGAATGGTTAATTGTTAACACTTCAATCAGGATGTAAGCACTAGAAAAGACCACAGGTACGTCATTGGCCACAGAACCATTATAGATGTTCCTGGCTAACGTGGTGGGAACATCACAATGTGTGCTGCCATTTCCAATATGGATGGTGTCCTCCACCGTCATGCCAACCTTGATACAACACAGCCCATATTCTCACATTTCTAGGAAGACTCCACAACATTCTCATACCATCAGAGTGTATGAATGATGCAGACCAAAGAAACCGGTATGTTGTAGTATGGCACAACGTGAGCTTTCATCTGCAGCCCCAGTCCAAAACTGGTTTGCTGACTACCAAACATTTATCGTGCAATACCTCCCACCATACTTGCCATTTTTGAACCCCATAGAAGAGTTATATGGAAGGTATATGACCACCAGCCCTTTGTGCGCATGCCTCTTTTGCAGGCGATGGAAGAGGCATGTGATGAGATTGATGTTGGTGCAATTTAGGGATGGATAAGGAGCTCAAGGCGCTTCTTCCCTCGATGTCTGGCAAGGGAATATATTGCCTGTGATGTGGACGAGGCGTTGTGACTTGTTTGGTGAAAAATAAAAAAAAATTCAACAGCATGTATGTGTATCTGCAAATATTTTTGTGCATGTGAACAATCTAATACATACAGTATGTTAGTATTATGGCAAAGCATACTAAAGAAAAGTGCACTTTTCATTATGCCCAACTGTGTGTAGTTGGTTAGACAAAAATCTGGTAATATGAATGAAGTGCGTTCCAATTTGTGTCAAAGTTTGATTTTGATAATGTTATATGTAGTTGGAGTGCTTCGTTTTGCAGGATATATGTGGTATTTTGCTATTTGGGTGTGTGGTTTTGTAAATTGTGTTAAAGGAATAGTCTACTCATTTTCAATATTAAAATATGTTATTACCTTAACTAAGAATTGTTGATACATCCCTCTATCATCTGTGTGCGTGCACGTAAGCGCTGAAGCGCTGCGACGCTTCGATAGCATTTAGCTTAGCCCCATTCATTCAATGGTACCATTTAGAGATAAAGTTAGAAGTGACCAAACACATCAACGTTTTTCCTATTTAAGACGAGTAGTTATACGAGCAAGTTTGGTGGTACAAAATAAAACGTAGCGCTTTTCTAAGCGGATTTAAAAGAGGAGCTACAGCTGCGTCAAAGCAATAAAAAAACTGTAAAACGAAAATATCTCCAATAAGAATTTTACTCTACATAAAACTCTTAAATTGGGAGCAGAGCACATCTAAAAAAATGTGCAGAAATGTAAAAAGTTTTATTATGTGATTTCCATGTTTGCATTTAGAGTTTTTAGAGCTGTTCTCAAAAACAGAGCGACAGAAGAGGAGTTTTTTGGAGGTTTAAAAGGAAGGACATCGGCTAAGATCTCACTTCCTCTTTTTATAATCTATTTCAGCATCTTAAACAAATGAAAGCTGTGGCTTTCATTTAGAAACACTGCTGGAGAATATGTGCATGTTACACGAAAACAACCTTGATATTCCTCCTTTAGTTTTGGTTCCTCTTCTTCATCTGCTATACACAACTGCTTGTAAGAACAACTCTTAAATAATCTCACACGTCTGAGAAAGTGTCAAAACACACAGACAGTGACCCAAAAGTGTTTTGAAATGTCTCTTTTTTTTTAAAGTTGATGTGCTATACTGTTATATGTTTTGTTGATCTTGTTAACTTCTTAAGACTTACTGTAAGCACATGACCCGTGTTATACAGGAACTGTTGTTACCCAACCACAATGACTTTAAAAGAATGTTGTAAAGTGGATCCAACTTTACTTTTAATAAATCAACATTTTTAACAAACGGTGAAATTGGATTCTTTCATATGCATTTCAGTGAATTGCTGACTAACAGAAATCTTTTGTATCTAAGTCTGTATGTCAGTGAAGATCAGATCAAATGTTTGTTTAAATCCAAAAGTGTTTCGGTTTGATCCTGTCCACAATGAAAATGATTCGACATAAGCTTCATCATTCATTGTTCATGAGAAATTCAACACATTTCTATCTGCTTCATTTTTATCCTTACAGTGTGTTTTACTAAACTTCAGGAACAAAGCTGTATTAGACATGTTTAAAGGAAAGGCCTGAGGTTTGTCATAACAATGCCAAGATGACCAACAACACACTGGCATTGAGATGTAAGACAATTAATGCAATACGATTCCATTCTGAATCATGCAGGACACTTAAAAATATATTGTGCATTTACAAAAAACCTTGCAACTTCCGTTTTAAAACTTTTTTAAGAGTTTTCATCACCGGATTTAGCTGACATACATAAACCCACACACACGCACACACACCAACTCTTATCAGTGCTCCAAGGTTCTCTCACAGTGCACACAGTAGGGTGCGGCACCGCCTCAGACTCGCTGGCTTCTGCTCTTATTAGCTTTTCAAAAAATCTTTCACTTTGTCGACAGGCTGTGCGTCTTAAAACATCATGCGTTTAACGCGCCGATGAATAATTGAGCTGCTAATATTGTGCAACAGACCCTCCACCTTCATTCATAAACCGTGACACAGCATTGACTCACTGTTTCTGTTCAATTGACGGCCGGCCACACGTATATCCTCATGGCACCAAGAATCTTGTTTACCTTTCGTTAAATGCCGATTTTTCTTTCTGTGACATCAGCGATACATAATGATTGATATCACCGAATCTGGAAACGACGATTATTGGCACACTAATCACCGAGACTCCTACTTGAACTAACAGAAGTTAAAGTGGGTGTAATAGTGTGTCACTGGAGTCCTCTGTTAAATGGATGACTGATTTTACTGGGATTTATCTCCTCAGACTGGTCATAAGAGGGCAAACATTTTGAGTAAACTCGGTACATCAGGGTTCATGGTGTTTAACATTATTACAACATGCACGCACACACAGTCATATGACGTGTTGAGATAAACACAACTATCAATCTGTCAATCCTGCCCGACATCTCAGTGGAGACCATAGACATCATTTTAAGCATTGTGGCCCTCATCTAAACTCTCTGTTCATTTCTGACACCTCATTCTGGACATTCTCCTCAAGATGCATAATGTCATCTTCATGGAAATCCCTGAATGATTGTAACAAGTTCAATGACAGGAAAGAAAAGTGCATTATAAACATGTTAACAGGCCAGTAGGTGCCAGAAGGAGTCATTTTATGTGTACACTTATAGTAGGGAGATTAAAACAACATTCAGTTATGGACAGAAAAGGTATTTGCACAATTTTTCATAGTCTACACAGGAAGATATCTGTAATATTACACCTAACTGGTCAGAATAAAGCATTATGAATGTGTCAGTTTGATAGTTTAACAATAGGGGGCAGCAGTGAATTGCATTGGTAACGTGCGTGTGTGCGTGTACTGTAAAAAATGGTTAAAAAAAACTTTTGAAGGTTCAACCTACTATTTTAAGTTTTGCCCTGTGATAAGTTTAAATTTTTTAAGTAACATAAAAATATATGTTGAGTTAAAAATGGTGCATTATTTTTAGCGTGTTTGTGTTAGGTTAGGTTAGGTTTAGAGATTGTGTTGTGGTTCTCAAACTGGGGGGCGGGATGGTGCCAGGGGGCCCCAATTGTATAAAATACATTAATTTATCATAAATTCTGTGTAATTAAACCTCAGAAATAAGACATTTAACCAACAGCAATACATTGTATCATTTAATTTGTTTCGTTTAATTCAAAAGTTTTTTGGGGGGGATGTGTGCGTGCATGCGCACATATGTCTTAGTTATGAAGTGCCATAGGTCATAAAATAAAAAGGAACATGAAATAAAATAATTTTCTATTTTTGGAGCTGATGTGAACCAACTTGTTATGTGTGCGTTTTCTAAAGAAATGAATAGGAAATAAAGAAGTTCAGGTCATTGTTACACATTTCTCACATTTCTGAAACAATGTCATCATATCTATATTTGTTTTTGTCACATGATGCATGTATGAATGATATCAGAATGTTTGAACAGTCAAGCATGATGGCCACATTTGCATCCTTTCCAATCCTCTTTGAAAACCAAATACATAATTATTTAACTGTATTTTACGTAAAACTTTTTTTTATTATTGAACACAGTTTAAGAAATGTGACCGAAACGTTAAACTTCTTGAAATAAAGGCAACATAACCGTGTTCACTATTTTCTTGCACCTGGTCATGACTTTTTTGGATGTGCGTATTTTGATCTTTCTTTAGTTTATGAAATGTGACCATTTACACAGACTTCAGTTTAATAATATCTTAGATTATGACAGGTTGTTTCCTGATCTGCCTCTGAAACATTCATTGTTCATTATTCATTACTTTGTCATTTAAAATTATTGATTGCAAAGTTAATTTGAAACAATACGTATTATGAAACAAAACGGAACTGAAACAGACATTTGCATGTCTGCAAATAAATGCCAAATGTGAGTAAACAACTACAAATCCAACACAGGAAAGATGTTACATCACAACTTCTAGACAAAAGCTTCTAGTCTCCTAATGTTAAGCCAAATCTCCATTTCCATTTCTCAATAAGGTAAATTTAGTGGTTTGTTTCACTTAAGCTCTATATCTTTTGACACACAACTGTGCCAACCTTACATACGCAAATATACCCAGATGAGATTAGTCTTTCGATCTGTAAACTATTAGCCACAATACTTTGATAAGGCCACAAATATAACTGTTCAACTACATGTTTATTTAAATAATGTCAAAGATCAAACATGAGGGTTCTGCGGGAATTTTAATCTTTCTGTAGCCGGACCGCATACTGTACAAACTCATTTATAAACTGTTTGACTGAAGGGCAGAAAAAGATGAAAGACACATATGACTAAATAACTAAAACACAACAGCAGTTAGACTGCTTTACATGTTCTTGGAGAAGAAAAGAAACTTTGTTTTTAGCCTTATCAAAAAGTACATCTGATTGTATCAAATGATAATGGTTTACAGGTATAGGCTTTTCTATGGTACTTTAAGGGACTTCTAAGAATATATGTTAGAACCACTATGGTGTATTTTTACTCCTATAGGTGATGAAGCCCCTATAGGTAAAATAAATATGGCTTTATCAAGGCATAGCCTATCACAAAAACATTAAATGCTTTCATAAAATGTGGTATTACAGGTATGACTAAAGTCATTATATTACCATGGTGCATGCATGCTCAAAAACTTGCTACTATCATGGGAAACAGTACAAAGCATCGTGAAATATCATGGCACATTTTTTAAGGAAGTGAAACAACTATGAGTTGAGAATGAGTTGGTTTATGGTTCAGTTACTTTAAGTTCAGTTTTTTCAAGTTCAGTTTTTGGATCTTGATTTCCACCTGGAATTGCAGGACCGGTTGCGCGTCTCATCCAATCCTGCGGTTCTTCTCTCTCCACTGGCGCGCTCTGTCCGCCGCTCAGCAGCCCCTGATCGACCGATGGAATGACGTTCACCTCCACGCCGTTACCCGGCAGAGAGTGACCTGTCCCGTGCCCGTACAGTGGCGGCCAGTCCTCACGTGCCGCTGTGCCGAATCCGGGACTCCACGCGCTCCCGGTGTGATGGAGGTCATTGCCGAGGGCAGAAACCGGGTGGTATCCGGTGTAATCCGGGTACGGGGTGGACGGATAGACGTTCAGGTGAGGCTGAGCGAGGTTCAGGTGTCTCCCGTACATGGCCGTGTCTCTCTCCAGCAGGAAACTCACAGACATTTTTCCTCCTGGACGAAAAGTTTTACTTTAACTAAACTTCACCTCACCTGAGCGCTCGCGAGCGTGCGTTTGTTTGCCCAGCTCTGACGTCATGCCGGGACACCCACCTGAGCTGATTTATGACACTCGCACAGGTGCCGCTGGCCCGCCGGAAGGGCGATATTATATGATCAACTACGTGGATGAAGGCTAAAATGCGTTGAAGTTTTGTCTCTGTTTGGGGTTCTCATGACACCCCATTCGCACTGGCGACGTGACGCGACGCTCCATCAGTGAAGCTGGCGCGTGCCAGATGGGGCGTCTGTCGCGTAAACCAAATTTAGGCTACAACATTTTGCATAAAGGTCAGAATATGATGTGTGTGTGTTTGAGGTGACGACGATGAATAGGATGATGAATGTAATACTACAGTGAGGTCGGTGTGTCTAAGAAATATATATTTTATTCGCTGAAATATATATTTTATTCTGGAAAAAAACGTAACAAAAATGTAATAAAATAAATGGAAATACAAGAAATAAAAAACTCCTTTGTAAGAAAAGTCAGATTTCTTCCAACACAGCAAGAATATTTTGGAATATTTTAAAATCATGTCGTGTGCAAAAAGCTAACAAAAATACACAAATATGCACTTTGCGCAATGCAAAGTGTAAGCACTGTAATGTGATTCCATTGTAATAATAATATTAATAACAAGAGATAAAAATAAAATAATGTATAATATGAAATGTAGATGGGTTTTCAGGGGTGGTGACAGACTTTTGGAGCCTACTGTACGTCAGAGCGGCGCGCATGACTCTTTACATCAGAAAGCGCTCCTGCATTTCAAAGGCTCCCGCGCGCCGCACATCAAAGAGCAGCAATAAAGGCGACAAATGAGCGCCGTTGTAAAGTGAAATCCTCTGTATTCAAATGCCGATGTCATGCAGCTTTCTGCTTCCTTTCACAGACTCGTGCTGCTGCCGTGAGAACCCACTGAAATTTCTCATGCTTCACGTGAACACTGACACGACACTATGTGAACTTATACTCTTCACAAAGTTGTATTAAACTGTATTGGCTCTATTTTTGTTATTATAATGTGAAATTAAATTCATTATTAAAAATAGACAAAATAGATTTGTGTTATGTTACTTCTAATGTTAGCTACTTTATTCATTAATATCTTTTTTACTTCAAGGTTCCATTATAATTTGTTTAATTTGTTATTTGAATGGTATACCCTTTTAATAAACATTTTGTGTTTATGCATGCCATACAAGTGTCTTTTCAGGTAAAGTGGACCCGCTGGTTTGGTAGGTGGTTTGTAATTTATTTGTAATCTGTTGTAAAATAATTACATCCTAATTATACATTTAAAAATGCATTGTTTGTTACAAATCATACATTACCTTAGAAAATAATTCAACATTTTAACTACATTTATACATTACA
The DNA here is from genome assembly GCF_027580225.2 of Misgurnus anguillicaudatus. Classification (NCBI taxonomy): domain Eukaryota; kingdom Metazoa; phylum Chordata; class Actinopteri; order Cypriniformes; family Cobitidae; genus Misgurnus; species Misgurnus anguillicaudatus. The sequence continues at coordinate 26,988,549 of NC_073352.2, read as the reverse complement.
AGGCCAATGTTTAAAATGTGTAAGTTTACTTAATTAATGAGTAAAGGCAAAACAACTGATAGAACATGTTTGTTGACATTACATTTATAGGCCTATAAGTCTTACAATAAATAAATAAATATTAACATTTAAAAATGTCCCTATAACACACATAACAATTTAAACTAAATACCTGCATGTGGCAAAAATACTTTGAATGTACCCTTTGGGCATGGATATTAAATGTAACAAGGCCTATATTTTAAACTTTTTTCTCTGAATCTTTCATCACTGTTCACATAGTCACATCCAAGATGCATGCATTCTGCACATTTTATACTTCCCACTTCTGCTTTTGCATCTGCTCTCTCTTCTTTTTTTTCACCTCCTACCGGATATTCCTGACAGCTCATACTACTTTTAAAGTACATGTCAATTATAAAGTATAAACAGTGAATGTCAGGTTTATAATTAGTGTGAGTAGAATAAGTAATGATTAAATGTGGCTCATTTTACCAACTGGCCCATATAGCCTATTTCAATTTCTAACAAAATGTTTTGGATTATAATAGTAACAAATACAACACCAAGTACTGTCACAGAAATGTTTGTTTACATTTACTAAGCAACCTTATAAGTTAGAAAGGAAAATCTGAGGTGTGGCCACACTCATCACTATTTTATAATTTAAAGAGAAAGTGACCCTTTAACACATTAAACATGATATCCTAACAGTGTAGTAGGCTAAATCCAGTGATCACAATACAATCAAGCCTAAATGCCCCACTTCATTCACCATTTATTATAGCATCATTATAGCATTATATTTTACAACATTATTTTTATTATCACTAAACATTTTTGAATACCATGCACATTGTATTTTCTTAAAGGTGGAAAGGCAAAATGTTCAAGGCTTCCCCATTTGTAAGCCGAGTAAACCGAATGGCCATATCGTATTCCTGACAGTCCTCGTGTCGTGAGTTTCTCTGTTTGGTCACTAGTGGGCAGCACACAGCTGTGCTCGTGCACTGAGCTGTACTACTGTAGCTCTCTAATGATCAGTAGGCTATAAGGCTTTCCAATTAGCTGATTTTTAACATAATGGTGGTAGTCAAAACTACACCAACTACACAATAACAATGTGAAACTATGAGTGGCTAATGCATAATGTGATTTTTTTCTTTATCATTTAGGTTAAATCATGAATGTCTATAGGAAATGTTATGTCTAAGATTAAGTAACTGTATGTCTATATATGTATACACACACACACACACATATGTTGGCATATGTGGTTTACAGGGATAAATTTATAGATGCAATGCATATACTGTGCACAAACTGTATTCTATTTCCCTAACCTACCCAGTCCCTAACCCCAACCATCACAAAAACCTGTCTTTAATCTATGAAAAAGTGGTATTTAGTATGTTTTTAAGATGTTAAGTTTCAGAGACACTTCCTGTGTCCCCATAAACCATGTTGATCAACCATGTTAACACACTCTTCATGTCCTACATATACCATATATTAGCATTATGAGGGCTTGAGGTGTATAAACCATAGCCTTGTTTTTATGGCATGTCACTGAAATGTACCTTAACCTTCCTTAAACATTTGGTTATTTTTTTCTTTAATTTATTAAGTCAATAATTGCAGCAAGACTTGAGGTGTATTGCAATGGATCAAAGACACACAGAGACACAGAAAGTTTCTGGTACCGCGTCTGTTTTTGCTCTCTGGACATTTCTCCTCCTCCATTTCCTGTCTGTGCTGGAGCTGTGTTCATCCCTCATACTTTTTACAGGCCAGCTTTTCATCCTCAAACCACTGCCATCAAATTCATTTACAGTTTTTTTTATTCGCTTTGGTACTATTTTCACAAGTAAGGTGCACATTTTCAAAACTCTTAGTACAAAAATCCAAACTGATCACACTTGTAACGCAGCTAGTCATTCTTTCAAAACCTGATGTATTGCTTTCAGTGAGTTGCACATGTTTTCAGTCCACATAATCATTGTTTCAAATACAAGATTATTGTAATATGTAATGAGAACATTTGGTTTAATCACCGAAACACAACGATATGATCTTCTTTTAGTTTAGTACTTTTAACAATCAGCTCATCCAACAGCAAACAATGCTAGATACATGTTTCAAATCAGCCTTAAAAGAACTGAAATTAATATGCTACAGTACTATAAAATACATATTACACAGTTTCACATTAGGCAATACACTTACATTACTTACATAATCTATAATTTCCCAAATATCCGTTCTACGTGTAATCAAGTGAAGGATCAATGAAGACATCCTCTACAATCATTTGAGCAAATTACAGTAGTTTTTATTTTTCAGATATAATTGTAACATAGCTTTACTTTCTATAATGTAACTGAATGAGAACATAACATTTAGTGCACACATTACATTACGGTAATTTGGATCAAGCCTGTCTTACAGTAAGCATTTGGCCGTAGATTTTCGTCCACCTCTTTGACCTCTCTGACAGATCCCTTGTCCACAAGATCTTCTTATTCCTTGCTATTTGTCCTGCTCCATGTTGAATTTGCCAGTGTTTACATCCCCACTTTTACAGTATATCTACTGTGATGACCAATTGTGGTTACCACTATGTAAAATCAATTAGCAACAAAGAGTATTTTATCATGTGTGGCTACACATAATTTATATGTTCGTACAAACACACATTTTATTTATGTAGTTCTCAAAACCCATATACTGTATATTGCTGAAGTGAAAATATACATTTTTACCAAATGGTTCAGTGATTAACCATTAAGATCAGTTGGATTTAGTGCTGGTCAAATGTATTTACGCAAATAAGATGAGAAGCACATCAAAAGTATTGTGAGCATTGCATTGTGAAAGACAATTACTTCAAATGAAATGTATTTCTTTGATGACACAATGATTAAGTGTGGTGAAAAAGTGAGTGTATAATTTTGTGTGTTGTACTAAGTCAATTGAAAATGTGATTACATGTTTGAAAAAATTGACTTTTTGATGATCTGCTGTGAGTTTTGTACTAACAGTTGTGAGGTTTTAACACATACTTGTGAAAATTGTACCAAAGCGAATTAAAAAAACTGTAAAAGCTGAAGTTAGTTTCATATATGCAAACAACAAATATAACAACAACTTTGTATTGCATGTGTAGCCTATAGCCTATACTGTCCATTTCAAAACAAAAATAAATCATACTTAGTTTTTTATGTACTCTAACAGATTGCTGGAAAAGTGGAATTTCCAACCACAGTAAAGTTTAATCCAGATGTTCTGCTTAAAATTAGAAAGAAATATAAAACAATGAAATAATGAGTGAGGGTTTTGTTGTTGGTTAAGCTGTTTACAGGACAGATATAGGGATCTAGTTTCACACTCAGCAGTTCTCTGACATCTGTTTGTGTGATTTAAACCACAGCACTGCTAAAGTTTTTCAAATTCAGCTTTAGCTCTTTATTTATCTCAACAGGAAGAAGTTAAGCTCGGATCACATTTATATTTTGCAGAATTCAGTCAACTTTGATGCAAAATCATCAGATTTATTACTAAATAAAACCTTAAACTGGACAGAAATTTGATTATATTAGTTTAGAGAAGATAATCACCTCATTAAGATTTATGAGTTTTTATGAGGCTGTTTCGACATAGGGGAGGCTCAGTGTTGCATAGAAACACTAGCGTAGGGAATTTTTAACTGTATATTATATCCCCTAACCCACCTAATAAAACTTTCTGATTTTTTAGATTTAAATTTTAGATTTTCAAAAAATCGTGCGCACACGCGCACGCACGCAGACAGACAAATGAAATGCTTCAGCGCCTCTTCAGAGACGAGCTGCAGATAAAGCGGAATGTTTGTGAGAATTAAAGCTCTACATGCTGCTTATCTGTTTCCTGTCCTGTCAGTTTAACAACAAACTAAACTAGTCAGCACTACAGAAGAGCTGATAATAGGTGTTGTACGGTTTGGAAAAGTGAAACAAATTTATGGTACGTACAGCAATTATAAACAGAAACAATATGATACAATTTAAGTGAGTAACGTTTTTGAATTATTGTATCTAATCATAATTATAAACAGAAACAATATGATAAAATTTAGGAGTGAAACGTTTGGGAATTACTGTTTCTGTGTGTGAATTAATTGATAAAAAGAATTGATTGATAATTAAACAAATTGATGTAGCAGCTTTAAAATGCTTTGAGGGATTGTGTGGGATTTAAAAGGTAGATTTTTATATTTATAGAAAAAAAGTTGGAACTCCGCGCACTGGGATTGTCCTCAGCAAGGATGTTTAGGTGTGTCGTTAGGCTTGTTCGACTTCATGCGGCGCCGTAAGAATCGACAGCCGGATGACTTCAAAGAACCGCGAGAGCGATTCGCGAAATCATACAGAGGAGTTTGCTTTTAAATCGCTCTCGCGGTACTTTGACGTCATCCGGCGGTCGGTTCTTGCAGCGCTGCATGAAGTCGAACAAGCCTGTTGTGTTGCGTCCAAAATGTATGAACTCCAGGGTAACGAGGCGTTTAAAATTATATTTAAAGCTAATTCTGAACAACTACTTTATCGTGAAAATGCGTTTAAAGTTGTAAATAGTGTAAACAAAACTTTCGTTTGTACAGAATTTGCCTGTCCTCTGGCCTCTCAAGAGAATACACAACAGCTTTGGTCCGTTGCTGCGATGGGTCAACAGCGCCGCCATGTTGGATCGGAACAACCAACACATACAAGTGAGTTGCAGTTTACATTTATGATATCGATTTATGTGACACATTAAAACGTTTTATATGCTTAATTTTGTATAATTAAATATAGGCAGTTAATTAATGCCAAAATAATATCAATAAGATATTGATCATCAAAACAGTGCATCTTAGCATTGAAAAGACACTTAGCCTATCTGAAGCAACATACAAAAACGAGGAAAGCAGTTCATTCTTAGGATTCAATAATATGCAAAGTGCTAATTCTTTTAACTATTTATACTGCACATAAGTTGTAGTTTTTATCTAATCTATAGTTCCAGCATTGGCAGTATGAAGCCAACATAAAAACTCTATGGCACATAAACTTTTATCTTCAAGTCTGTTTTGTCCATTGTCAGAAGAATTACTGAGCACTGTATTTGTCATCTTTCCAAGGTCTTTAATGAGCGTCTGTTTATCAGGACATTTTGTGTTCACTCACACTAATACAGAGTGAATGCCAACACTCCTAGTCTCGCTCTCCCAGTCTCTCTCTTTCTCTGTCCCTGAAATAAAGAGAAAAGGCCTTACTCAGCTGCTGGACACCGTTATGAATTTGCAAGCCACTCAGCTTGCTGCCTGGAAGAAAGAAAGAGAGAGAGAGAGAGCCAAGATTGAAAACAGACCCCGGTACTTTGTGTGTGTGTGTGTGTTTCATACGCTACTATTGACACACCTTCTCTTCATCCAAAGCCACACAATATTCCATTGCGTTTTCATTTATCGTTTAAGGCCGGTTGTCGTCTGCACTGAGACGCTCTGATTTGCCCTGAAAAGAACTTTCTCTCCTGTTTTTGTTTCTAATTCTTTTTCCTTCTCTTCAGCTGGCCGCTGCATCGCAAGAGTTGCCAAACTCCTTTAATTCTCCCTGCGTCTCGTGTTTTCAGCGCAGGAGAAACAGACGACTGTTGCTGAGGAGCTCTGGCTGGGCTTGTGTTTTGATGTGTGCGTCTCTCCTCAGCTCTACCAAACCTCTGGAAGACAGACGTCCCGTTCAGAGAGGCACGCTTGAGTTCTTCAAACGGTACGACTGTTTTTGTTTTAAACTCAGCTGGAGATATGCCATCACTCTTTTATAGTTTAAAAGACTTTTTGGTTTCCTTTCATTTAAGTTTCAGCTTTGTCTTGAATGTTTATTAGTTAATGTGGATGGCATAATTGATATAATTAGATAAAAAAATGTTTGAAGTCTCAGGTCTCTTGTATTTTGAGACAGCAAATCAGAGTTTGAAACATTCTTAAAATCTCATAAAAAACTTAAAAAATGCTTACTGGACAATTTTAGTATCTTAAAAGTAAGAATTTAGGTAATTTATTAGATATTATGTGTTAATCTTCAGGGTTTAGTGTTGTTTATATGTGGAAGGATGCGTTAGGATCTTTCCTGTGGTACCTTTCAGAGGTGGGTTAGTTTTACTAGTGAGTGAACCCTGCTGTGGTCATTTGACTAAATAAACAAGTGGTGCCCAGTCTCTCTCTCTCTCTCTCTCTCTCTCTCTCTCTCTCTCTCTCTCTCTCTCTCTCTCTCTCTCTCTCTCTCTCTCTTTCTCTCTCTCTCTCTCTCTGGGACCCTGGAGACTAAAAAGCTTTAGCTCCATCCCTCCCTCGACCAGCTGTATGACCGGCCAAAGCAAAAGTGCAGATAATTGAACACTGTTGCTCACACATAGTGAGAGAGAGAGGGCCAGGATACAGACTTTAAGTCCGAGAGGAAAAGTTAGAACAACTCAGAGTTTTCTAGGAATGTGGTTGATCCGAAGTTCAGGATTCTGTGTTGTTGAAGGTAAGAGATGTGAGATCATTTATCTGCCGCACATTCCCTCCATTATGTGTAATTTCCGATTGACTCCAGCTGGTTTTCCTGAAGGTTTTTCCACAACATTTGATTCTTTTTGGCTATAGTAAAAGTTCCAGTTATTTTTGTGTTTATAGAGTCAATAATGAAAACGACTTGTAATTAAAGTCATGCAGCAAGAATGTGATATTTGGTGAACGTTATCACATGATGTGTCAAGATGTTTTTTCCCAAACGCTCTGAACGTGATTGTGTTGGGTAAGGATGACCGTGCATCATCACATCTGATGCTCTGTCTGTGTTTGGTCTGGGTTGTTGAGGACGTTCCTGCTGTTTGTTTATGTCGTAAACATGTTGTATTGTAATGAGTATGTCGGGAATTCAGCGATGGCAAAGTTAACGTATGCATGTTTGAACATCTTTACACACGGTTGTCAACATCGTTGAAACCTCTGGCTTGTTTATTTTCTTACAGAGCACGTTTGTGTTCTGTGTGTCTGTGTGTGGAGTTGTAATGCAATGTTTTGTGTGTGTGTGTGGTGGTGTTGTGCTGTAATACTAATGGTTTATTTGACTTGTTCTTCAGTCATTGAAACACACTGGTTTTCTCACCAGCTGCATTGTTTGTGTCTGTTGTAAAACTGCGTTTGGAGGACAGTAACATTCCAGAACCTCATTGCCTAGATTCAACTTTATGGCTTAACTTTAGCAACTATATGCTGCCTTATTAAAATGTTTACAAAAATGTATACAAAATGCACATTGTGTGTAAGGTGAAACAGCTTAGAAATAACTTTTTTTTTTTTTACAAAAGAAGGTAAACAGACATCTTGATTAGATCCCAATTTTATGTCATTGCTGCTATGAATAACATCTGAAAAAAATAGGAGATCTCATTTATATATATTTTTGCAATGGCTACAGTCACCAATAAAAATAACTGCTCTTTCATAGTTCATGAGATTAAATGATCTCAGTCATGTTTCCTTAAATCATCAGCTTTATCCCAGATGTTTCTCCTAAAGTATGAGAAAAAGCAATAGACACTGATAAAAGCGTTATCATCATTATCTCAACATTATTTAGTGTAGTATTGCTTGGAACGCGAACATTTATAAAATGAAGTTCCACAGACTCTTATCTGAAACGCAGGACGTTGTGTATGTTTCGAACAGTCTGAATTGTTCGGCGCTCTCTTACAGATGTTCAGCAGCTGATTTCAGCAGAACGGGGCTCCGTTTCAGGAGCACATGTTCTCGGTTTCACTGAGGCAGAACCTTCATCACATTGTGTTCTAGCAAACTCCATTAGTCATCGGTTCATTGTTTTGTCATGATAAGGTTCTGTCCAGAGTATAGTACTAGAACACACAATCTTTAGTCACTGCATGAGTAAAACGTGAGTCTGCCGAAACTGTCAGGAGTGAAGTGAACTTATGAGGACTGCATCACCAGCTGTTTCCTGTATACCCTCCCTCCCTCAGATGGGTCACATACCAGTCTGTAATGTGCTGTAAATGTGCTTTCCATTAGCAGCGGATGAGTAGAACTCGTGGACACTAGACATTGCGTTTTAGTTTTTACCATTAGGTTCCTAAAAATCATAGATTTGATTTGAATGTCAACTTAACCCTAATGAGTCCCTTGGGGTCAATCTTACCCCAAAGACACTTTTCTTTAGTTAAAAAAACATGGTTCCCTTCATCTCAGTGGAATAAGATTTTGTGACTTTTCTAGACTATCTGTCAATATTGCATATAAAAACCTGGGCTTGATTCGGTCGTTCTAAAGTTGTGTAAAAATTTACCAAAAGAGGCCCTTAGGGGGTAAAAATGACCCTAATTGGAAATGAATGGAAAATGCAAAAAAACTTTTTTTCTTTTTATTTGTAAAAAAAAATCCATCTAGAATAAATCTGAAAAATTTAACACAGAAAAGTAGGCCTGGTACTAGAGCACAAATGCAACATAGAAAAGACATGGTCAATTGCACACACACACAAACATACAAAGGTATGCATGCCACAGAGAGCATTTTTTACAGAATTTGGCATAAAACAGCCACAGATGCAAAACAAAGATGCAAATTGGTGGGCTCTAATGCTCACACACACACACACACACACACACCTTCTGGTTTCCATGTTTTGTGGGGACATTCCATAGACGTAATGCATTTTATACTGTAAAAACTGTATATTCTATTCCCCTAACCTACCCCAGTCCCTAACCCCAACCATCACAGAAAACTTTCTCCTACTTCACATTTTCAAGAAACATCATTTTGTTTGATTTAGAAGCTTGTTTCCTCATGGGGACATCAAAATTTCCCCACAAGGTCACAAAAATACTGATATTCCTATATTTGTGGGGACAATTGGTCCCCACAACGTGATAATTACCCACCCACACCCACACACACACACACACACACACACACACACACACACACACACACTTACATTCATTCAAATTTCTGTGGCATTTTGTAATAACTTTTCAAAATGCAAAACTGCAAAAAATTATACTATTTGAAATAATATTTATTTTTTATGTCCTTTCTAATGCTTAATGTATACATAAATTCACAAAATGTATCACTAAAGTAGTGATTTGAGCAGTTGGCCACATCCAGTGAAATGAATGGGTCTCTATTGGCCTCTGCTGGTCGAAATTATTTATTTCATAAACGGATTTTTTTTTTAATGTTTTTTTTTCTAAACACCAGATGACCAAATTTAACACACAACATCCAGACCAATAACTAAAAACAATTTAAATCAAATTAAGATAATAATTTATGTGAAAATGTTCATAAAATTTGATATTTTACAGGCAAGCTAATGGTGTAGTTGAGGAATTTAGTGGTAAACAGGTACAAAAGTACTTCATATCTCCCAAAACCCAGCATTAATGTAAAGATAGGAAGTAAACAAAAAAAATTATATATTATTTGTATCATTAAAAATGTATATATTTTTGTAATCACTCTTTAAATTTCTGGGGTCATTTTTACCCCCAAGGAACTCTAACACATACAGGAAAATCGGGGCTTATAAGGGTTAATATGTTGAATAAATGTAATTTTAGCAAATGCTATCAGTGCCTTTTTGATGGTATAAGATGTCAGTAGTATGGTATTACTAAAATCATTGTATCTATTAGGGATGGGCATTCGATTAAGTTTTCTTTGTCGATCGTCGGGAGAATTAACGATCGACTATCGATTAATCATTAATATTTTTATAATAAAATTTGTTATTTAACTTTTATACTTAAAAAATGCAATGAATACAAATATACACCGTGTTTTTCCTCGATGAGACCTTTATTACAAGATCAACTTGTGGCAGACAGTTAAACTATGTTTCAAACATATATGTGCGTGCATGTGCGGTGCTCTAAAGCAGTGGAACCTGCAGCTGCGAGCCAGCGTTCTTAAACAGAGACCTCATTAGTTCCAAAATAAAAAAACCAAAAAACAGATTCATGTTTAACATTAAATTAAACAAAAAACATAATACTTAGATCTGAAAGGTTTTGTCAAAATGTAACTCAAAATTATTCAAGCCTGAAGAAAGTGCAAGATATTAGCCTTCCTAACATTAGGCTATAACAAATTAGGCATTAAAGCCTCGTGAAAAATAACTAACTTTAGTAACTCGCATAAAACTTCTGCACCAGTCTACTGATTTTTTTTTTGAGAAATAAAAGCATGTTTTGGGGTCAGACGCGACCGCAACCCATGGTGACCGTCAGTCCAGCCGCCGCCGAAAACAGCCGCTCTGAGGAGACTGACTGGGATGCACAGGTACCTCAGCGCTAACTTGGCTTACGGCGCATTCACATGGGGCGTAAGCGTTAACGCTTAACGGAAGGCTTGTCTGAAGCGTGGCCAACAGCCAATCACAGTGGCCGCTACACATGCTCCGTTCTTCCATAAACGTAATTGGCTGGCTCTGTCTAGTTAATTTGCATAAGGCGATCTGATTGGCTGACGCACGCGTTGACGCTTGAAAAGTTGAGAAATGTTCAACTTCTGCCGCGAGCAACGGCACTGAGGCGGCCCCGACGGATCCATAATTCAGTTCGGCAACGCATGACGTCACCCATTAAAAGTGAATGGGAAGCGTTAACGCTGACGCCCCGTGTGAATGCGCCGTTATTCCGCATACAGAGTATGTGTGAAACAGCGTGCGTTTTGTGAGCCCCATTCACCATTGTTTAATTATACTAACATAGTCTTTTAGTTTTTATTTGTTGTAAAACAACAAGACAACAGTAGACACAAATTTACTATGGTCTCCAACTCCACAATATAGCCTACCATAACCATGTTATTTGTAGTAAAATTGCGGAAATACAAATCGTTTTTTATCTGCAAAAAAAAACAAAACATTTTCACAATGATAAAATCATGGCTAATTTTCCTAAGGTAGTAATTACAAAATTATATGTTTGAAAGACGGAGATGCGCACCTGTCAATCTATTACATAACAGAGCGAGGCCAGAGACAAATGTGCTCCTAAACGGGAGTAATATGGAATAATGTGTGCATATTTAAAAGTATACATTACTTTTAAATATATTTTGTCATATAAAGTTTTGAGACATGGCCTAATAATGTTTTTTTCACTGTTTTGCTCATTTAGACTTATTGTGCGGGTAACAGCGTTTTTGACGCATTTACCTCAGAGATTACTTTAGCAATATTGCCTTTTTCCGGTAATAATAATACAATTTATATTTCAATCCTGTTTCATTGTCTGTTTATTCATTTCATTATGCTGTTATGTTAATTTGAGGATATTTATTTGCCATATGAAACGTGCAGTTAAATGAATACTTTTATATAATATTCAAATTATATGCAGAATAATGTCTGCATCTTTGAATAACTGTAGGAATACAGTTGCTTATTTTTGTCATAAAGTTTTGAGAAATAATAATATTGTGATGATTTATTTCCATATGAGACACTTTTTGTCGTTGAATACTCTCGTTTATTATTTGGAAATCATATACATACATAGTAGGAAATATATAATGTGTAAGGGTAGACTTGCAAAGTTACTCTGCTTATTTTTATTTATGATATATGTGGAGATAAATAAAGCATTGCAAAACTGCTGATTTGATCCATTCAGATCCTGACCACCAGGCTAGAGATTTTAAACATGCTTAATCCACACTTCTGTCAAATAATATCTAAAATATATCGTTTTGTGAAAAAAAATGATGCTTTGTTCTTTTGTTTATGCGGAAAAGTGTTCACAGAAAGTGTCAATCACATGAACGTTTTATATGCAGAATAAGCGGTCAGCAGCGCACTGCACAGGTGCTTGACGTATATGTGAAACAGGAGTTAGATTAAAAAAAATGCATTCGATTAATTGATAACAAATTAACGTGATCGACGAAATTCTTAACAATCAATTATCGATCGTCGATTAATTATGCCCATCCCTAGTATCTATGACTGTCTTATTTATTGTATATATGGCTGTAATAATATTATTGTTGTTAAAGCAACACCAAAGAGTTTTTTTACCTTAAAAAAATAACGTTTCCAAAAAAGTTTCAGTGGTTCATCCACTCAAAACAGGGTGAACGGCACTTTCACATTCGCTTTGCAGCCCTCTGTCGGCCAAAACCGCACTAAAGAAGTTTCCAACCGTCAGGTAGTGGTCCTGTAGTTCGAGTGAAAACTACAAAAACTTGCTTTACGGCAGACCTACAATCCAATCAGAGCCAGCTATGCTGCAGTATTTACGACAGTGGTAATGAACAATTACGCTTTTAACCTGTAGGGGGAGCAAAGAGCAATAAGTCTTTAGTGTTGCTTTAACATTGGCGTTCCTGTCGACCAGTTGGTAGAGCTTTGCATTAGCAGCACAATAGTTATGGGTTCGATTCCAAAAGATGCACACTGAAGGGGGGGGGGGGGGGGGTTGTGGCAGAAGGGCATAAGGGACATGTTGGGTGAAATGGAGATATATACCAAATGAAAGCTCTTGTAGAGCTCTTTCTGCTGCCAAAGAACATGTAATTGTAGTTATAAAAGATTGAAATTGGTACACAAAGTCAGATCAAACCATGGTCATTTTTTTTCTGGTGAAATGTCACTGACGCAGACGTCACTTGATTGTACTTTGAATAAAATCATCTGCCAAATGCATAAATGTAAGTATAAATAACATTAAAAACAAATTGTTCTAGTGTCATGGTACAACTAAAACTATGTTGTTATCATGATTCATGATAAATAAAAAAGTGAGACCATAGTAATACCATACTATTCGTCAAACATGAGGTTAGGATTTCCTTCTCTTTCAACTCCTGCAAAGTTTCAGCATTTAAGAGCAGAAGTTTTTCTTCTGTCATCAGGGTAAATCAGGGTAAATTTCCTTCACTCAAGTGTCAGTAGTCTCCTGTATATTGCGGTCAATGACTGCGGCACCATGACCAAAAAATAACAATGATTAATGACTGTTAACTTACAAGAATGTAGAAAGAAAGACAGATGATATTGTCTTCATCAGTCTAAATCTCTCTCTCCCCGTCTGTCTCTCTCTCTCTCTCTCAATGTTTGTCTCTCTGCCTGTCAGTTTCAACTTTCATAATAAGTGTGCTTTATTGGCATGGCAAAAATTTTACATTTGTATTGCCAAACGATTTGCAGCTGGGCTATGCACAATGTGTGCAATGTAAAGTAAAAGAAGTGCAAATCCTTATTGTTTACAAAGAACATTTAAACTTGTGTACACTAAATCTGTACCTTCAATGTGGCAAACACTAAACACTCTTCTTTTTTCTCTCTCTTATTGTGGACACAAGCTCTCCATATTGCAGACATGTTTTCTGTTTCTGCCCATCTCTTATGTATGGTAATTTGGTAAAATGCTATTTTGCTTTTGCTAAGGACACTGTGGCCACTTACACACTGCAAATTATTAAAGGGGACATATCATGAAAATCTGACTTTTTGCACCAGTGCTTCTATCAACCTATTTAGTTAGCACTGCTATTTAGTGCAGAGATCAGCTATTTTGCATGTTAAAGGACACACCCAAAACTACTAAGGGGCAATTTTAACATGTTATAATAAATGATCTGTATGGTATTTTGAGCTAGAACTTCACATACATACTCTGGGGACACCAAAGATTTATTTGACATCTTAAAAAAGTCTTGTGAAATGTCCCCTTTAAGGTCAAATTGATCATTGTTTAAAGATGGGTATAGTGTCAGAACCACACTGATTAATTTCACAATGGCCTGTTGTAATTTAGTGCTAATTTAGAGCCTTTTTATGTTTAAGGGTTTAAAGTTATAGGGTAGTTATAGGGAAGTCTAATGGGTTTTGATGATGTTTGATTGCCAATTCTAGTTCTTTTGATTGTTTGGTTGTTTGATTTAGCTTACTGTTTGTGTCTGTATTGTGTTGTATTCTGAATGTGGGTTCATATTAATTTATGGTTTCAGAAGGTACGTTTATGCGTTATTTCTATCTCTGGGTTTCTTATTAGACAGCATTCTTTGTTTTTTTTTTTTACGAATTGTTTGGTAGTCCTGGTTAAACCATTATTTTTTGGTTTTATGATTTTTTTCCAGTTTTTGACAAACAGGAATGCATTGTGTTTTTGGGACAAGAAAAAAAGACTGTCTGTCTCTTTCTCTGCCTCTCTCCCTGTCTCTATTATTGTCTGTCTTTTTGACTGTTTCTCTCTCCCTCTTTCTGTCTCTCTCTCTCTCTCTCTCTCTCTGTCTGTCTCTCTGACTCTGTCTGTCTCTTAGCACTCAGTCCAATTCAAACAGAAACACATAGAGGCAGTGTTGGGTTATACTGGAAAAATTGTCTTATCAGACCAAAGAAAATATTATTAGACTTTCTTTTGATAAGCAGCTCTCTTAAAGATAGCACACTGTGTGTTGTATGTGTGTGTGTGGCTACATTCCCACTGTCAAAGTTTAAGATTGACAACTGCATTAACTTATAGGTACGAGTCTGAAAATGTTCTGTTCACACAGCAGATTACAGTATATCTGATACTGTCTGTATAAGCAACTAAAGTCAAGCCTATATTCAATTCGCCTATAACCATTAACAGATTGAACCATCAGAAAGTATTATTTTCACATTGGACTGAGCGTTGTACAACAACAAGAATGTTGTACAAAATACCAAATGCAACACTCATGTAATATGTCTACACAAGAGAGTCGAGCGCTTATAAAATATCGCTAGCCTGACGTTGTCATACTCAATTTTAGTCAGAATTTGAGTCTGATAACTCTCCATTAGGCTGTGATTATGGGGCGTGTTTCAACCGAACCAGAACAAAAAATGCCTCGGCACTCAATTGGATAGACCTACAACAAATCAGAGCAACCGAGTGTGTGACGTATGTTAAAATGGCGTCCTTTTGCAGCCTGACCTGAACTTCTAGTTATTTCGCTACAATGACACTACATGAAACATTATGATTATACTAAGTTTGAGTTAGCAGACGTACATCGACACCTACTATGTTTACAACATTTCATTCATATAACGTCATTGTGAGTTATTTACTAAGTCACTGAGTCATCTCTTACCATTTGTAAGCTAGATGAACTTCATCCAAAGGAGCTGGCAACGACCGCTAGTTATCCACATTGTCGTGCACACTGAGTTGCCCATTTTCATTGTGTTCCATATTCTTAACGACCATCAGAGCTGGCAGATAAATTAATCTTTTGCCGAATCCCGTAGGAGGGAGGGCAAAAACATCTTTCCGATCAACAAAGTATTGATCGCGTTTCTCTGTTCCTCTTTTAAAATCAATGCCTTGTTGATATCTTCTAGAACAGACTGGATGACAGAATCTTCACATCTCAATTCTCCAGCGGCAGTCAACTTTGTTGTAAACGGATTCAACACAAGCGCTTTTGGGTGACTGTTGATCATCTGTCCGTCAATAAAGCCCTCACTGACAATTTGATTGGTTCGACCAGCTTTGGTTCGAGCATAGTTGCGCCACAACTGAGCGACACCAGACCGAACAAGATATGGTTGTCACTCCTGTAAACAACCAAAAACTGTGTGTGAACGCAGTCGTAAGGGCTCGAATGCAGCACTGACGATACATTCACATGGGGGCGTCAGCATTACCATATTTTTCGGCCTATAAGTCGCGTTTTTTTTTCATAACTTGGCTGGTGCTGCTTCTTATAGTCAGGTGCGCCTTGTTAGTCAGTATGAATTAATTTTGACATTTATGAGGCAAAAGACAAAATTACCGTCTACAGCCGCGAGAGTCCACCATATGCTGCTCCTGTATTTATGTATCAATGGATTCAGTGATGTGGAATGACGAGTATGCGAACTTCACGCTAGTTGGCTTGTTTGGTTAATTTAGCCTATTGAACCTTCCAGGTAAGTTCTGTATGCTATGGTTTATCATTTAAATAACTGATAATATTACTTTAACGTACAGACATCTATTCAGCCTGCTGTTCTGTCTGCTATTGTTTAGTTGAATATTGTGCCTTTCCAGTTTAAATGTCTGTTCTTTGGCTTGGATTTTGTGAAATAATTTTCTAAATAAGCGCGACGTATAGTCCACTGTGACTTATATATTGTATTTCGTCTTAATGACGCATTTTTGAATGATGCGACTTATACTCCTATGCGGCTTATAGTCCGGAAAGTACGGTAATGCTTGCTGGAGGACGTGTCTGAAGCGTGGCCCTAATGCAATTGTAATAGTAAAAAACAGTCAACTTCTGATGCGAGCAACCCCATTGACGTGACACAGACGAATCCACAATTCAGTTCGGCAATGCATGACGTCGCCCATTTAAAGTAAATGAGAAGCATTAACGCTGATGCCCTATGTGAATGTACCATGACAAGCGTATTACAGTGCTGTGTGAACATGGCCTGTGTGCAATGTATGTATTTCTGCTTGCTTGTGACTTCAGTTTTAGTAATATAGGCCATGCATAGGATGTTTCCATTCCATTTCTGATTTTAAAAAGCCAAGCAATGACTTTTAATGATACGGTGCGTGTTCCTCAGAGTGGAAAACATATGTGAACACATGGACTCTCCACAGATCTAGATTTAAGACCCCTTATGATCTGACATGTGTCAGAATGTGTTGTGTTATCCTCAACAGCTGCTTAGAGTCAATGTGCATTGGTAAAGTGCTTTATAAATAAATTGAATTGTATATCTTGCATCCTTGTTGTCACATTAACGTAACCTCTTTTCTTCTATTGTCACTTTTTTTCTTTAGTTTAACTACTAGCAAAATGTCAATGACCTATTTTTTCACATGCTTGCAGAGAATGATTTACCAAAACTAAGTTACTGGGTTGATCATTTTCACATTTTCTAGGTTGATAGAAGCACTGGGGACCCAATTTATAAAAATCATGATATTTTCATGATATATCCCCTTTAAAAACTGTAATCCTTAAAAGGACTTCAGTAGTATAGTATACCTTAACACACTAGTGTGGTCATGAAAGTTTTTCAGTCACCTCGACTGTATTATCTGATCCAAAATTAAAGGAACAGTATGTAATAAATTTATATCAATTAATCATAAAATGGCCCTGACATGTCACTAGACATTAAGAAATCATTTTCATTTTTAAATACTTATATCACTGACAACAGTGGTCCGGTCAGGATATTGTCATTTAAAAAGTGGAGTTGCAACCCTCAACTGATGTTTATGTTGTTATGTTGTGTATTGGCCACCAGTTGTGTGATTGCAGTACCAGTTTTAGCCACAATCCTACATACTGTTCCTTTAATATCTGTTAGTTTATTTATATAAGACTGTTGCATTAAACTTTTTCAAAATTTAAAGAATACAACAAATGCATCTTGTGTCGCACTTTTTTTCTGATGTTGTCAGTGTTTGATAGCTGTTTTTGTATGTGATCAGCATCCTCAGGATGCAGTTTGTCTTTTTTCTCATCTGAAGTGGAGCTTCCTGGCTTTTCTTTGGTGAAATCTCTCTGACTCTTTGGATTCACTGACAATGGACTGATAAATAAAAAATGCAGTGATTCAAATGCACGCGAGAACATTACAAGAGGACCGACACGAATTATGAGAGAATAACTGTCAACCTTTAACTTCCAGAGTTGCCTATTAAATGTTGGAAGTGTTGAAACACTTTTCCCCCTATAACAATTTATCCTTAATGAGTTGAGAGGAAAGAACTTTTAATGTGAGAAAAGATGCCTCCCACATGGAACACACAACACACACACACACACACACACACACAGTGATATACACACAGCACCATCATCTTCACAGATGCTTTAAAAACCAGCAGTTTCTGTTTCCAGCCTAAAAACAGTTGAAGACTGAAAAAAAGAAAGAGAGTAAAAATGAAAGAAAGAGGAATGTAGATGTTGGCAGTGAGAAACTATGTTTGGAATGTATTGTTTCTTTTTATTTACTTCTCTCTCTTTCTGCAAGCCTGTGTTGGGAATCATGCAAATGTTGTTTAAAACAGTGGTTCTGAAACTTTTTGGCCTGCGGCCCCTGTGTACGGTGGTCCCCACTTGTGCCCTTCATGGCCTCCCGCAAAAAATGTATGACATAAAACTTTTTAAAATATAAAAATTTAATTAAACAAAAAATGTATGTATTTCCAAAAATGTCATAAAACTGGGCCCCCCCGGCACAGTTTGAGAACCACTTGTTTAAAACACTATTCGGTGTGATAAATGAACACTGACACGATGTGTTCATGTGGCTCAATGTTAGCAACCTAAAGCTCATAGGTTCAATCCCAGGAAACACATACTGTATACTGATAAAAGAAATGTATGGATTCAATGCACCGTAGGTTGCGATGGAATTTTTTTTTTGCCAAATGCATAAATAAAAATTTCATAATCTTGGAGTGGATAGGCATAGCAGGGGGTGTTTGACATACTGGGGTCTTCACATCATCCCAGGGGAAAGAAGGGATAGAAAAGGACAAACGTTTATTTTAACACGGACACATCGGATCAGTTTTCCCACAGTCTGTGCCAAAGGTTCGGCTCTAGGGGGTGCAGCCATCTTTAACAAACGCTAAAGTGAGACAGAATACGAGTGTGTGCGTGTGCACGTGTGTATGTACTGGACGTCCTCCAGATAGATAACAATCTCTGTATTTGGTCTAAAAAACACTACTCTATTTTTAATAAGCGATAAGAGGTCTGTGAACTGTGAGATGAAATATGATGTGGGGTTGGGGTCTGATATTTGTTTAGATTGAACGCAGGACCTCTTGTCATCTCTGAACACGATGTACTCGTGCAGACCATTAGCTGTAGATGTTTATGTGCTGCTCATCTGTGTGTCAAGAGAAAAAAGTTATTGCTGTCTGAGATGTTTCTCTCAAAAGTCAAGTGTTGATGTATTGTGGGAGTATAGAGAGAAGTTGTGGATAGCATTCTTTGAGGTTTGAGAGACAGTCATCAGTGGTCTCGTCAGCACACAGACCCGACAGCGATGTGTTTCGCAACCTTTAAGGCTGTCAGAGGGGGATTTTTCCATGGTTTTATTTGTGTGTGTGTGTGTGTGTGTTATTCCTGGTCTCTCTCACACACCCACACTGGATCCACACACATGTTCCCAGATGCACACAGGAAGTGTGAGGCCATCCAGCTGAAAGCATGTCTCTAAAACATGGTTTCTTTTCTTTGTCATTATTTTTCCACTTTTCTTTTGAGGCATTGAAGTTGTGTAT
The DNA here is from genome assembly GCF_027580225.2 of Misgurnus anguillicaudatus. Lineage (NCBI taxonomy): Eukaryota > Metazoa > Chordata > Actinopteri > Cypriniformes > Cobitidae > Misgurnus > Misgurnus anguillicaudatus. The sequence goes on along the minus strand of NC_073352.2, from coordinate 26,969,244 downwards.
GTTTCCCAGGAGGCCGTGCACAAGAACACACTGAAGTTTCAGACTGACTCCTACTTCATCAGTGCATCGCCGGCAGATGTTTAAGAAAAACAATCAGTCGAGTAATCCCAGTAGAGATCAGCAGCTCTGGGGGTTTATATGGGTGCGAGGTCTGTGTGGAAGCCGTGTGTCAGCTGGTGGAAGTTCTGGGATTTAGCTGCTGTGTCATGAAATGACACGTTTAAGACTGCTGGCGTGAGATCGGGATGTTGGGAAAGGTCATGCGGGCACAACGTTCCCATCCCGACACCCTATGATGTTCACACACGCTCAATCACACTCCGGCAAACTTCTGGGACAGGAATCATATCTGTTTACATGAAGTTAAACTCTTCATTTTTTTGGTTAATCACCCCCCCCCCCACACACACACACATGTGGAACATATTATTTATTTGATGTGCATTTCATGTATGCTTAACAAAATTAAACTTTATAATGCTATTTCAGCAACAAGCTTGCTCGTTAATATATCTTATTCTTCTGTCATAATATTTGTTGGAAAAGTTAAAATTTTTGTTCCTAAACGTTTTTTATTTTCGGGTTTAAAGTTTTCAGCGTTAAACTGAAAACTTTGCATGCGTTTTTGGCAGTTAATTTACACAACAACGTTTTAGGGCCCTATGTTTTTTTTACGTTTTTTAAAAAACGACTGCGTTATGTTTTCTATGTAAACGGCTAAAAATGCAAATCTGTGAAAAAGGTGACGTCATGTGCCTGCTTATTACGTTTTCAGTCTACAGGCATGCGCGAGTAGCCTACTTGACTTGACTTGGTTTCAGCAGTAACAACATAAACAAGCGGCTGTCGTGGTCCACACGTAACTTCCGGTAAACTCCGCTAAGAATAAATAACAACAAATTTCTTTAAACTTAGTTTATTTATATAACAAGCAAAAAAACATTTGTTATTTTCGACGAGGCATTTGTTCAAGAGATCTGTTTAGCAACTAGTCAGTCCATTAAAAAAATGAAACCGGAAGTAAAGTTCGGATCCAGATGTGTATCGCGTCAGCGCACGTGCGTCCGATGAAACCGTCTATAGGTTTCAGCAGTAACAACATTAACAAACGGCTTTCATGGAACAAACGTAACTTCTGGTAAACTCTGCAAAGGATGAATATCAACAAAGTCCTTTCAGAGTAGTTTATTTCTGATAACAAGCAAAATAAACAACAAGTAGATTACCGTAGTTCAAATCATAGCTAAAGCGTATCAAAAACTACACTGAGCTAACGTTTCTGTGTAAAAAGTATACTATATAATGTATACAATCCTAACTACAGATCGGCTGCCAAACCTCCTTTTAAATAGCAGGGATCTATGATCCCTGTCTCCCCTCATCTTTACAAAACCAAAGCATTTGTTATTTTCGACAACGTATTTGTTCCAGAGTTCAGTTTAACCACTAGCCAGACCATTAACTCTTTCTCCGCCATTGATGGATATAGCGTCAATTAAGAGAAAACATTAGCATGAAAAAACGTGTTTTTATGTTAATCTGCGATTATCCACTACATGTCGCACTTAACCAATTTATAAAAAAAACTGAAGCAAAAAAATTATTTACTAATTTTAAACTCTGTGTGTGATAATCATTCTGAATCTGATCTCTAACAAAATTCCTTCACAAAAATGCTATTATTTTAGCCTTTTTGTAAAAAAAATATTCTTGAAGAAAAATACCCATATTTATAAGTTTATAAGCAGAGGAAAAAATATTGATACGTTTTTCCCGTTTTTGTTTGTTTGTTTATTGTTTGTTTGAAAGCAGAGGATCTTTTCTTTCTTTTAATATATTTGTATCTTAATATATTTTTAGAAGAAAATTGTCCTGGAAGGCATTTTGTGAAACTTTTGTGAAAATCACAAAAAAGCTGGCAGGCAACTTTTCAAAAAAGTTTGGCGGGGAATGAGTTAAACAAACAGGAAGGAACTTAACCGGAAACTCAGACGCGTAACCCCGACAATGCACGTGCGTCCAATGAAACCGTCTGTAGGAATGTGCTTTCGCTGCTCATGAGTTTATCAACACTTCTACCACAAACTATTTTTTACGAAACACTGCTTTATGCAACCGGCCCCGGGTCACTTGTAATAATAAACCTACCTCATTGTCCATCTAAACAAAGTTGCTTGATGCTTTCCCCGCCTTGATTGTTTTATCTGTAGAAAAATGCGTTAGTTTATGTGTAGACATTTAGTGTTTCTTTACAGAGTAACATTGCCAACTACTGGCCTGGCACGTAATACAGCATTTTAAGTCATATCAATGATGCAACATATGGATTATCCTTGTGATAATGGTTATTAAGTCTCTGAGGACTATAAAGACTCCCACAGGTCTCTGTGACGCAGACTGGCTGTAGTGGAATCCAAAGAGACGTCAGCCTCATTCTGTTCCCTGTCCCTCCTCCTGAGTTACAAAACTTTACCCTTTATATTCTCTTTGTTTATAGCCATTCTCTCTCTCTCTCTCTCTCTCTCTCTCTCTCTCTTCCTCTCTCTCGCTCGCTCTCTCTCTCTGAAAGAGATTTTTTCAGTGCTTTTTCATGGCTGTGTTGTTTGGCAGTAGATGTTCACCGTATTCATGTGCTGTTTTTCAAATTGTCCTGGTACCGCTGCTCTAGCAGCAACAGAGAACTCAGCACAGCTCAACTCAGCTTACAAGCATAAGATTTGTCATTTAAAAACTGCATCTTTTTATTTCCATGGACTGTTTAGTCGACTACCAGGGGACTATTTGTGTCACTGTACCCTCATACAAACTCATATGTCGGTCTTTTCTCCATATTTTTTTAAATTCTAGGTAAACCTTTTAACGCCTACAACACTGTACTATTTATAGTAACACATCACACATGAGACCTTATGGGTAAACATGACTCCTGAGGGGTCCGGGGCCTCTGTGTGTCTCCCCTGTGTATTAAAGATCATGAGAAAGTTACAGAATCTTTTCTGGGAATACAAACTAAAAAAAACTCCTCATACAGTAAGTGTAGGAGCACTCAGAACTTCCTGGTCCCCTCTGTGCGACCCTCCTGTATGTTTTACCTCTTGCAGTATATTAGGGATGAGAGGGGGTCGTAATGAAGCCTCTCGCAGGATTTGCGTGGGTTTTGATTGCTCTGCTGAGATATTACTGATAGGTTTTAAAGGCCAAACACTCCATAATTTCCTCTTTTATTGGCTGGAATGAAAATGCTTTCAATATGGACTTGAGTATGTTTCGGATTTAGAAAATCAAATGTTTTTTGTTGACAGGATATTGTTTCCAGATTTCTTTTATTTTTCATGACGAATCTCTTACAACATCGAGTTTTATCCTGTTGCTAAAAATAAAAGCATTAGATCACCATACTGAAACATTTTCAATGAGTTACGAATATTATTATGCATTTTACTGTCCACAGACTCCCTCAAAGCTTTCCTCCTCCACTTCTCTGCGTCCTCTCTCTGTGATATGTTTTCCGCCCTCACTGCATTTCCCACCCTGAATTTGCACCCAGCGATCCAGCTTTAACTGTTTCCAGACCTCCAAAATACCCCCACCCTTGTTCCAATCCACCCACACTGACCCTGTCCTAATCAACCCATCTCTTTCTCTTTCTTTCTCTCTCTTTCTCTATCTCTCTCTCTTTCTCTCTCTGTGTTTATTTACTGACACACACACAAATTTCCTGAAGGATTTGAGTCTGTGTGACCTCTGGCCTCGATGAGTGACCTCTAGATCAAGGAGCTCATCTCTGCTGTTAATCAGGTCCAGTAAACCTGAATGTTTATTTGTTATTTGGAAGCACTGGCAAGACAAGTAGTGGTTAAGTCCCCCCATAAATTAATTTCAGTATCTGGAGATGTCAGATTTATTGACGTTTTTTTATTATTGCTCACACTGAGTCATGTTAACCAACACTTCAGCAACTCAGTTACTCATTCAAGTCTGTGCTGCAGACATGAGTGAAGCTCTGATCATGTGACGTGTCGTATGTCAAACTTTTGGAAATGCGCTTCAGTCTGAAGTCTTTCAGAAAATAACAATGTGCTAAATTTGTAATGCTATATTATTTCATTCATCAAACTTTCATTTTGGATGTTGGGTGAATTCATTTCATAGCAGCCTCAATCTTGTCACCCTGACCGCAGTAAATGCCGGCGAGTGCTGCAATGAAAAGCAACAATGCAGAGTTTGTGAAGCATGCTTCTGTTTGTGTGCAGTCAGGCATGCGTCCCTGTGTGAGAACCGACCCATGTGTTATTCTGCACATCACAGGCTGCCTGTCCATTCATAGTTCATGCAAGAAAATTAAAAGAAAACAATAATGCAAACATTATTCACCAGCCTGCATGCACTGTACATTTCTGTGCATCTTTCAAGGTTTTTTTCACAGATGGATAGACATTCACTTCTTCGGCTTTGAAATACATTTTGAAGTAAGTTGAAATTGTTGTTTTCAATGAGTTGTTTTTCTCTCTGTCTCCAGTTTAAAAGCGTCCTGCCCTGGAAACCAGTATGAAGAGTTTCACCATCTGCCTGTTCCAGCTGACTGCAGGTAACAGACTAAACCAAAGCCAAAATAACTTTACACCCCACAGCTAGCCAAATAAAAACTCCACCTTAAAGCTCAGAATATCCCTGATGCTCTGCATGTCCTGTGTTTAACATGTGTGATTCTGCTGATTTGACACTTTCTGTATTTTTACAATGATTTCTTAAAACACACACAATTGTTATATTGTCAGATACAGGAAACCTAACTGAGCAACATTACTGTCATGCAGAAAAGCATTAAAGGGCTTTAAACTACAAAATAATCAACATCAAGAGTATTTGTAGGTTTAATGGAAAATCCAGTTCTGTTCCAAAATCTGGACACCTCCCTACATTGACGGTATTTTAAGAATAGGAAAAACAATCTGCGGTTACACTAGACTTTTCGTTCTTTGACTTTATTTGCACACATGGGAACGCGGCAGACCGGAAACACAAGCCCATGTGAAAAAAAACTACATTTCGATAAAGTTGGCTCTGATCTGCAATTCATATCACGTTAAGTTGTGACATAACGGTGCAAGCATGTCAGAATCCATGATGTGTGAATAAAAAAAGAAAACACTTTGCTATGTGATATTGTATCTGGTTGCTGCCCATATACGCAGGGGTCTGTGTGGAAAATTGCATACTGACTGTTACACTGTAAAAATGCAGCATGAAGTTAAAACTTGGTTTTGCAAATCAATTCAACCTACTATTTGAGATTTGGCCTTAAAAAAGCTGACATAACTTTGAAATTCAATGTGAAATTGTTTAACTTAATTTTTTAGGTTAAAGTAACATAAAAATAAGTGTTGATTTGACAAAAATGCTATTACTGCGCCAAGACGATTTATAGGTTAAGAGCAAAATCATGATTTTGATATATTTTACTACCATATTCATAGACAGCATTGCATTTATCTTTCAGTAATAAGGCAATCCCATAATGCATTGCAACAAGAGGAATGTTGATTATAAACATACTTATTTACTTCAATAAAACAACAACACATTTTGCAGCGTATTTTTGTATTTCACTCTAGTTAGGAAGTATTAAGTGTAAGTCTTTTTTTATTTGATACCTCTCATCTATCATATTGATGTACTAAATGTCCTATAATCTTTTAGTAGATTACAATAATTGTTTTCTAATTTTTCTGTTTAATTAATCTAAAGCTGCTTTTGAATGCAACATTGCATACAATCCATTCAATGCAACATTGTAAAAAAGTGCTATATAAATAAATCTGAATTGACTTGAATCCAGTTATCATTTGTAATTGGAAAATCTATGTCTGAAGTCAATCCTCAATGTATTGTTTGTATAATGTTTGTATATTTAAAGTAAGTTTGTTTTGTTGTGCTGTGCGCAGGATTACTTCTGCTCGGTCTGGTCAGTTCAGGTCTGGAGCTCAATCCCAGCCTTCCAGAGGTCATTTTGGCCACAAACTCCTCGTTCACCATCACCTGCTCCGGCTGGGCCAGCGTCACCTGGCGCTTCAAACGAGAGGAGAACGTTCCACAGTTCCACATTATAAACCAAAGTCCAACCTCGAGTGTTCTGAGCCTTGAGAACGTCACATGGCATCACACGGGTGTCTATGTGTGTTCTGAGAACGGCACCAGTGAGACCAGAGAGGTGATCGTCTTTGTGCCTGGTAAGATCATTTGAAGATTTATAAATCAACAGTCTTACTTATTCATTTAGGTGACGCTTTTATCCAAAGCAACTTGCAATAGGCTTGCCCAGCTGCACTACTTCCTGAACTTCAGCAGGCTCCTTGTTACCTGTCTGCCATTATTGGACAAACTGATTAATCCAGGTGTGCCTGACCTCAGTAGTCACAACAACAATAGAATCAGACACACCTGGATTAATCCGTTTGTCCAATAATGGCAGACAGGAAACCACGAGCTGGCTGAAGTTCAGGAAGTAGTGCAGCTGGGCATAAAGCCTATTGCTATATATGTCAGAGGTCGCAAGCCTCTGGAGCAACTAGGGGTTAAGTGTCTTGCTCAGGGACACAATGGTGTGTCACAGTGGATTCAAACCCGAGTCTCTCACACCAAAGTCGTGTGTCTTATCCACTGTACCATCACCGCCATCAGTCTGATCAGTCAGATTTTTTTCGGTTTATAAATATCAGGCTGATAAATGAAAGGACCCATTACAGTGCTGTGTGCTTTTACATAAAAAGCTAACTTAGGTTTTTCATGATTATTGTATTGTTTTTTATTATTATCAATCATAATACTTTTTGACATTATTATGGTACGTTCACACCAGACACACCAGCGTTTTGTCCGTTTGCGTGATTCTTACAAATCGCGCGAGTTGAAAAATCTTAACTTTGGCAGACTTCGCGCTGCATTACCCAATCAGGAACTTGCTCTAGTAGTGATGTGATTACGACATCCCAAGCTTAGGCAGAAATACGAAACAACAATGGAGGTCAAAATCATCAGTCGCTGTATGTGGACACCCGGAGCTGTACGACTTTGTACTTTTATAGAAACAGAAATTAAAAGGATCTTGTTTGGAAGAAACTGAGTGAGGAGGTCGGATAAGCTAGTAAATTGAAAAAAAAAAACGCTCTTTACTCAATTTGAGCTATATATATATACATATTGGGACTTCAAGCTAGCTAAAGCCGGCAAATTGAATGTATTCGCGTCTGAATTTCATGGCGTGAATGATGGGAATTTCATGCGCAAACGATGCGAATTTCGTGGGTGAATAATGCAAATTTTATGCGCGAATGAAGCAAGTTAACTCAAAATGTTCAAGCATCCAAATACGCATGAAAGGCGTGATTGATTTGTTTCATTCACTTCTGTTGTAAATGCAAAGTTAGATGATCTTGACTGTTATCAGGTTATCTTAGTCAGTGCTTATCTTTACAAATCACTCACTTACTCATATTCATTCACTGTCTATTAGATCCTGAGGTTTGGTTTCTTAAAAATGATCATGATATGGTGACTAAGACTCATGAAGAGGGCACAATACCATGCCTGGTGACGGATCCACGGATAAATGTCACACTGCTTGAAAAGGACACAGTGGTGGAGGGTTCGTACAACCCCAGCGTGGGCTACACTGCCGTCCTGGAGGACAGAACCTATAAATGCAGGGGAGAGCTGAACGGCACGAAGAAAGAATCCAAATCCTTCTACGTCTACAGCATCCTGGGTATGTTAACAATCGACAGATTTTACTTTTACAAAAAGTGAACTACTAACTGCTTTTCAACCATCTGACACCTGTTAAACAAGAATAGGATGAGTTTTGTATTAAATCAGACAGGGATCTCCATCTGTTGTACATCTGCTGAGTCTGATATCTGTCTCATCGTTCATTAGATAGCGTCTCATATAAACACATCAGATTGTTTGCGTTATAGAAGACAAAAGCAGTTTTGTTCTCTCTTTCGCACACATGGCCTTAGTCCCCGAGGTTCTGGACCCCTACATCAACGCCTCCAAAACTGTGCTGAAACAGGGCGAGACGCTGCACGTCAACTGCACGGTTAACGGTGTGGAGCTGGTCTTCTTCTCCTGGGACTTTCCCAACAAAGACGTGAGTGGGCTGAAAACACATTGCTTTGTTTCCAGAATTTTCTCATTCGTGCACTTTGGCTCCCATAAGAGGTTCAGAATGTTGAATTACCTCAAGATGTTCAGCCGCACCTCTCTCCTCATCGTCTTCATGTTTAATGTGTTTTTATTAAGTGTTAAAGTAATACATATGTAATGGAGTAAAAAACTATGTAACTACCATCATGGTGGGCACCTGTTTAAGCTGGTTGACCAGCTTTTCCTCTAGTTTAAACTGGTTTTCCAGAAGGATAATGATTTTTTTATTGATCTTATTTAACCCACAGAAGGGAAAAATTGAGCCATTGACTGATGTTCTGTCCTCTTTGAGCATGCGCTCCTGTCTCAACATCACAGATGTGACTCTGGCCAGCTCTGGAGAGTATTTTTGTCACGTACACGAGAGTGTGATGGACCAGAAGGCTTCAGCCAGTATCACCATCACTGTACTGGGTAAGAACTGCAGATTAAACATGCTCGATACATCAGTAATGGGTTCTTTGTGGCACCCATCCAATGTTTTTGCTGGTCTTTAAGGGTCAGGGTGAGAGCTTTGTACAAACCATTAGTATGATCCTAGAAACTAATTTACTCAACTGCATTGCCTAGTTATAAAAAATAAATCTCATTTAAATGGTATGTTATATTAAGCAGCTTACTGTAGCGGTTCACTTACTGGAAGCACTTGGAAACATTGATGGTTAGATTTTATTGATGGTTAGCTCAAATAAACAGAAGTCTTGCATCAAGAGACTCTTCATGTGATGCATGAAAGTACTGTAAAAACTGAGTAACATCTTTCATGCAAACCCAAATAAAATGAACATTCGCATCCACAAGGCCTCAGTGTTCATGAGTTTACTCTGAAGGAAAATTTCAGCATTTAAAGCAAACAGTGCAGGTGAATGCAGACATTGAGTTCGCTGTGTTTATGTTTAACACGAAAAAAAAAAAACACACACACTGTCCAAACCGCTGTACACAGACGTGCTGTACTCTAAGATTCAGAGGAACTGACCGTAGATCAGCTGTCACACAGATTGCAGTCTAAAGTGCTTTTAGCACCTGTGCATGATTTAGATCAAACTTATTAAATATTAAATAGATAATATAAGATGAGCAAGCAAGACTCTCTGTACCTAATATGATGTATTTGGATGAATAGTCATTCATAAAACATGGGCATACACAATATCAAACAGGCATATACATCCCATTCACTTACATTGTAAGAGAGACACACAGAGATATAATCAGGATATCAAAGAGACCTGGAGGTCTGGCTCTTTAAACTACAACCTCACTGCACTTTCTGAATCAATAGATTTATTATGTGTCTCATACACAGACTGAGTGTTTTAAAGTGCTAACCCTGTACAGCTACAGAGTTCAGTGGGAATATGTATGACCTTCAATGACTTTCAAACTAAATGCAATATCTGTTGACATGTCTGCAGAGAAAGGTTTCGTTGCCCTCACGTCTCATCTGGACAGGAACGTCTCTGCAAAGCACGGTGAAAATGTTGAGCTCAAAGTGGAAATAGAGGCATATCCCAAACCCACTGTTAACTGGACTAAAGATGGAGTCCTTATTCGTGGACACAACATGAGACAGGAACATGAGACCAGGTAATGAACCCACATCATAAAACGACATCAATCCCCTTAACAGGATAACGCTCTAGATGTTTCCTGGGGATCTGTCGCAGGTATGTCAGCACGTTGACCCTGGTGAGGATCCGACTGGAGCAGATGGGTCTCTACACTGTCAGTGTCCAGAATGAAGATGCCGTTAAAAAGATGACCTTTGACCTCGAGGTGAAAGGTGAGACAGTTTGACATTAATTCTCGCACCATATCGTTGCAGCCCATTTCCTGAGATCAGACGGCCGTGGTGGCTGCAAAAAAAACAGTTGGTGTCATGTTGAGAATATTTTAGTTATTTTGGTATAAAATAAACAATAACAAATGATAGATACTTTATTGTATTAAGTTATTTTATGTTTATGTGCAGTAATGCATTATTATGATTATCTTTAAATTATCACAAAAGTGTTTTGGAAAATCTGCTCTTACAAAAATAAACCATGGTTATATTACACTTATTATGGCTAAACCATAGTTACTTTCATAGGTGGAATTTGGGGGTCATGATCCCTCAGACCAGAGCCAATTATGATTTCGTCTGAGCTTTTACTGAAATAAAAATATAAGAATTCATATTTTATTTGTCTAATCCTAACATTTTAATGGGCAGACTGAGTAACTTCCTTAATTCATTCAGTAATTTATTTAAACCATATTTTAAATCAAAACCATGAATTCCTGAGAGATCATGGTATTAACAAACCAATGGTTGATTTCTGTAAGGGCCGACATTTTCTTCCTCGATGTGGCTGTTTGTAGCAGCCAGTGAAATTTAAACAAATGCATTACTTAGTGCACTTGTCCACACGGGTATTTTCAAAACTGAAAATGTTTCTATGCACTTTAACAGTTCGTCCACACGCAAACGCAGTATTAAGTGAATGAAACCAAACTTTTTATTAAACTCCTGCCAGAGTAAAGTTTTTTAGAAACTCGTTGTTGTGTAGACAGACCCGTCGCCAGACCTCAGTCTTAAGGGGGGCATATGAAATGCATGGGAGGGCACACTTATTATTAGCCTACAGTATACTTATAATAATATATACTCTATTCGCGCAGCACGTAATCATCACGTTAAACAACCATCAGCAATATGACCAGATAGCCTATAGCCTACACACCACATTACATATAGAAAAAATTTTATGAATATCCATAATCTATACAACATATTACATGTAACACCAGAGACATCTCTCAAACATTGCATTTTAAAGCAGTCAACAGAGGGATATGCATTGCCATGAGACACGTGCGCGCGCACACACACACACAATCACACACACGCACGCAGACTTTGAACCTACGGTACTGTGGAGGCAGCGCTGTCGTCTCTCCTTTCCCTCCTGTCAGTACAGCGGCAGGCGGCGTTTCTCCGAGCAGAAGCTCCTCATTAATAAAGTGTCCATATCTTCTGAATGTAGTAATCTGTTAGGCCCGGGGTCGGGCTCCACGGTAGAGGTCTTCACGGGTCCACTTAGATCCGAAAACCCGAGGTCCGGCCCGGCCAGAGACCCGATCGGGTCTAAAAGTTTCACATGTGCCTCGGACACGGGTCGGGTACAACAAAAGCGGCATCGGGTCTCTCGGGTAATTTAAAAATGAATGTGTTTTTTCTGAACGGACCCGAGAAGACCCGAACTCTCTCGCCTGTGTGCCTCAATGTCCTTTTCAAACCTCTCATCTGTTTGCCAAGAGCGCTTGCGACATTGTGTGGTTGTCGGAAGGTTCATTTTCGTTGAGACAAACATGTCAGTCAATTATAAATGTACATTTTAGCAGTTACGTTGGTGTCGTCGTCAGATAACAAAGTAAAACCAATGGAGCAGCTCGCCAAATTGGTTGCAAGGCCACCGGAGTTTCTTTCTGTCTGACTGCTGTGCATCTTTTGGAGACTGTTGTTGGGCTTTTAACCATTTGCGGATAATATCCATCTTAAAGCAGTATAGCTAAGCGAAAACTCATCCAGTTTAAAAAAGTGCGGTAACTGTTGAGCGGCTACACTGACGTAGGCTACGTCACGTACGTGTCGTACGTAGCCTCGTGATAGGCTGTTGCAGTGTAGCTAGATTCCCATCAATCAAACAAAATCACACCATTGTTTTTTATATTTTTAATGTTTTAATTATAAAGAATACAACATTAATGCAACACAAAATTAGCAACATTAATAATTTAAAATGACAGTATTTTTGTAAATACTGGGGGGGCACAAGCGTCCTTGAGGGCGGGCCCGGCCCCCTAAGGCCCGCCCATAGCGACGGGTGTGTGTGTAGACGGTGAGTTTTTGGCTTGTGACATTGGCCCTGTCCCAAATGGCGGACTTCATGTGGACTTTTGGTCTCGTGGCCTTAATTTGCACGTGCTCGCTTAGTTTCCGAGTCTGTGTGGTGTCCCATCTGTCATTGTTATGCTACGAAGTGTGCTCATCAGCGCCCCTTTGCACCCTTGATGCGTTCTTCGGCACTGTTGCAGGTCTCACGCACTTTACCAACCCAGAAGTCCTTGCGAAAGAGCAATCTGATGACAGATGGGAGGAGTTTACACTGATCGACAACCTCTCTTCCTATTTCCGGAGTGACGCTTAAGTCTGTCCCAAAATACGACTCTGGTGCACCCTCGTGGACTCGCGTCAAGGGTCCCTAAGGTCTGCACTACATGATGTCATCAAAGTGTGGACTCTGAGGAAGTCCACAATCCAGAGTGTGCCAAATGGCGCACTTCATGTGGACTTTTGGTCTTGTGGCCTTAAATTGCGCATGCTCGCCTAGTCTACGAGTCCGAAGGGTGTCCCATCTGTCATTTTTACACTCCAAAGTGTGCTCATCAGCGCCCCCTTTGCCCCCTTGATGCAGTCTTCGGCGAAGCCCGCACTGCAGCAGGCTTCGCGCACTTTACCAATCCAGAAGTCCTTGCGAAAGAGCAATCAGACCGATCAGACGACGGATGGGAGGAGTTCACACTAATGGGCAACTTCTCTTCCTATTTCTGGCATGACGCTCTAGTCTGTCCCAAAATATGACTCCGGTGCGCCCTCTTGGACTCACACATCAAGGGTCCCTAAGGTCTGCACTACATGATGTCATCAAAGTGTGGACTCTGAGGAAGTCCACAATCCAGAGTGTGCCAAATGGCGCACTTCATGTGGACTTTTGGTCTCGTGGCCTTAAATTGCGCATGTTCGCCTAGTCTACGAGTCTGTAGGGTGTCCCATATTTCGTTTTTACGCTCTGAAGTGTGCTCATCAGCGCCCCCTTTGCCCCCTTGATGCGGTCTTCGGCGAGGCCCGCACTGCAGCAAGCTTCGCGCACTTTACCAATCCAGAAGTCCTTGCGAAAGAGCAATCAGACCGATCAGACGACGGATGGGAAGAAGTTCACACTAATGGGCAACTTCTCTTCCTATTTCCGGCATGACGCTCAAGTCTGTCCCAAAATACGACTCCGGTGTGCCCTCTTGGACTCACGTCAAGGGTCCCTAAGATCTGCACTACATGATGTCATCAAAGTGTGGACTCTGAGGGGGTCCACAAGTCCAGGGTGTGCCAAATGACGCACTTCATGTGGACTTTCCATCTCATGGCCTTAAATTGCGCATGCTCGCCTAGTCTACGAGTCCGTAGGGCGTCCCATCTGTCGTTTTTACGCTCCGAAGTGTGCTCATCAGCGCCCCCTTTGCCCCCTTGATGCGGTCTTCCGCGAAGCCCGCACTGCACCAGGCTTCGCGCATTTTAACAATCCAGAAGTCCTTGCGAAAGAGCAATCAGACCGATCAGACGACGGATGGGAGGAGTTCACACTAATGGGCAACTTCTCTTCCTATTTCCGGCATGACGCTTGAGTCTGTCCCAAAATATGACTCCGGTGCGCCCTCTTGGACTCACACGTCAAGGGTCCCTAAGCTCTCCACTACATGATGTCATCAAAGTGTGGACTCTGAGGAAGTCCACAAGTCCAGAGTGTGCCAAATGGCGCACTTCATGTGGACTTTCTGTCTCGTGGCCTTAAATTGCGCATGCTCGCCTAGTCTACGAGTCCGTAGGGTGTCCCATCTGTCGTTTTTACGCTCCGAAGTGTGCTCATCAGCGCCCCCTTTGCCCCCTTGACATCAAGGGTCCCTAAGGTCTGCACTACATGATGTCATCAAAGTGTGGACTCTGAGCAGGTCCACAAGTCCGGAGTGTGCCATTTGGGACAGGGCCATAGTTGTTTGTGCTGAGGCAAAAACTCTGCAATGACTTCTGATTGGCCAACATGGATTTAGGGATAGGGATATTTCACCATCTGTTGGTTAGGCATGCTCTTGACAGTGCTTCATACCAGGTATTTGTGTGTTCGTGTGATGATGATGTTTTAACGAAGGAGGAACTCATTTTATAAAAATACCTGTGTATGTGTAGACTAGGCCTTAATATTTGTGTGTGTTTAAATAATAATATGGGCTGATGTCATGTTTCTGTCTCTATAGTTCCTCCTCAAATAACTGAACTGTCTGATCATCACCTGCCGGGGAAGAGACATGCGGTCACCTGTGTAGCCGAGGGTGTGCCATCACCCACCATCCAGTGGTTCAGTTGTGACAGCATGCCCAAGTAATGTGTCCATCATCATTATTACATACAAAAAAAACATTTAGCTCTGTTTTCATTTCATTTGATTCCATGTTGAAATCAGATCAATTTTAAATGCATATTTTTTCTATTTGTCCAAAAGACAAATTGTACTTCCTTTGAAGCACATGTTCTGCCCCAATGTTTACGTAATCTCAGATATGCTGTTTGTTTAGTGTGCCGATGGTAAACACTAGACTATTATGCAACATCTTAAAATGTTAAAAACCCTTTTAATGATTCTCATTCATATTTCATAAGGATTGTTTTAGAGATAAGTAAATTTGTACGTTATGAGTTTGTACAGCACTTTTGAAAAGCATTCATTGGCGCGATGAAGGGAAAGTGGTTGATGGGAATTTGCTTGAATGTGCTCTGTGCATCATCTGAATGCTGTGCATATGCTTATAAAACACTCCAGAATACTTCAGTATGAATAATGCAAATCGTGTATGCCGTAACAGCTATTAGTGCACACCTCTAGTCAATCACACCACACTTACTGTACGACTGGAGCTCTGAATGCTTGGCTAAACCCAGCAGATTTTATTGCCTGTGTTTGTTGAGGTTTGCAGATTGAATAATCACTAATGAGTTTCAGAAAGTGTTTCACCTTTACTCCCAAGCATGATAAACATTTGAAACATTAATGTGCTATAAAATGGGCTGTAAAATATATCGAAATCATGTGCACATTACAATAGTTAGCAATAACTGAATGATTTTAAAACAGGTTATGTATAGTAATATTTTTAGTAAAGAGACTGGCACAGGAATGTTAGTGCTCTTGGGACTCACATGTGCCGAAGCGATCGGACAAAATGTATGACTCGTGTATGTTTTAGGGATGTAAATTGCCATGGGTCTCACAATACGATACATTGTGTGCATGTTATATCATGATATGTTGCGGCACAATGCATGCTGTGATATATTTGTATAATTTTACATAGTATTATTGTATCAATATCATATCATATACATTTTTGTGCAGCCCATACTAGAAATTTGACCCCTTCATTTAACCCGTCTAGTAAGTAGTGTACATACACACACAGAGCAGTGGGCAGCTATCACAGTAGTTCCTGGACAGATGCTTTGATCAGGGCCACGGTCATTTCCTGTCGCTGTTCTGTCGATTTTTGCTTCCTGTCAGATTGTGCTACCTATGCGTTTTCATGCTTGGGGGTTAGGTTTTGGGTAGGGATTTGTATGACAGGTAGCATAATGTTAATGAGAATTAAACCTATGACCTTCAGGTCGCAAGTCCAACTCTCTAACCTTAGGCCACAACTACCTTCAATATACTATGCAATATTGTTTTCACATGCCCTAAACAGTTTGATTGAGCTTGATTCATTTATCTCATTTAAAAACTGTGTGCAGTATGCATTCTTCAAATGCTAAATACAGTCATTGTGTGTTCTCATAAGATGCAGTAACAAAAGTGCTGTATGGAGCCCTCTAGTGGAGGATCCAGAGACCGTCTCAATCCAGACTAACATCACCTACAACAGCACACGTAAGATCCACCAGGCTCACAGTCAGTTGTCACTCCTGCGGCCACAGCTGCTCACCATCCGCTGTGAAGCCAGGAACGAGAGAGGAACCCGGGCCAGAGACATCAGACTGGTCAACAGCAGTGAGTACAATCGCTTTGTGTGTGTGTGTTATAAAGTTAAAGCCCTCGTTTGAAATGAAGATCTCATGAGTGAAGCAGCACCCATGGAGAACAAACACAGAGAGGCTTTGGTTTCAATCCCATAATCATCCTGGGTTGTTTTCATGAGCAGCACTGAGAACCTGATACTGTTTCATCTGTGAGAAAAACACACACACACTTGTAAATGCCCTGGGAAACACGTACTCAAAATATGTATGTTATGAGAATCCAGTCCTTCTGACTCAAAGTTAAAAAAATAAGAGTTAATGGTTAATGTGGCACTAAACAGAATTGCAAAACTTACAAACAGATCGCCCCCTTGTCTGTCATTGTTGTAGCCCTGCCCAAAATTCCCATGATTTGTTAAATCATATGCTGTCATATCAGACCGTTTAGGCAACATTTATTGAGTCTCATATTGTTTAAATAATGAATATGATTGTTTCTTCTGTGGAACACAAAAGTAGTAAATGATGAAAGATAAAAAAGATTATTGGGTAAATAATCACGTAAATTAGCATTTAACATAAATCATTATTTTAACTTGAATCGGTATTTAATGTGAATCATTGTTTTAATGTGAATCAATGTTTAACATGAATCAGCATTTAACGTGAATGATTATTTTAACGTGAATCAGTATTTACCGTGAATCAGCATTTAACGTGAATCAGCATTTAACATGAGTCAGCATTTAACGTGAATCAGCATTTAATGTGAATCAGCATTTAACGTGAATCAATATTTAATGTGAATCAGCATTTAACGTGAAACACCATTTAATGTGAATCACCATTTATCTTGAATCATTATTTTAACGTGAATCAGTATTTAACATCAATCATTATTTTAACGTGAATCAATATTTAACGTGAATCAATATTTAACGTGAATCATTATTTTAATGTGAATCATTATTTTAACGTGAATCAGCATTTAACGTGAATCAGCATTTAACGTGAATCAACATTTCAGCATTTAACGTGAATCAGCATTTAACGTGAATCAGTATTTAACGTGAATCAGCATTTAACGTGAATCAGCATTTAACGTGAATCAGCATTTAATGTGAATCAGTATTTAACGTGAATCAGCATTTAACGTGAATTAGCATTAAACGTGAATCAACATTTAACGTGATCAGTATTTAACGTGAATCAGCATTTAATGTAAATCAGCATTTAACATGAATCAGCATTTAACGTGAAACAGTATTTATGTGAATCAGTATTTAACGTGAATCATTATTTTAACGTGAATCATTATTTTAACGTGAATCATTATTTTAATGTGAATCATTATTTTAACGTGAATCAGCATTTAACGTGAATCAGCATTTAACGTAAATCAGTATTTAATGTGAATCAGTATTTAATGTGAATCAGCATTTAACATGAATCAGCATTTAACGTGAATCAGTATTTAACGTGAATCAGCATTTAACCCGAATCATTATTTTAACGTGAATCAGCATTTAATGTAAATCAGTATTTAACGTGAATCATTATTTCAATGTGAATCAGTATTTAACATGAATCAGCATTTAACACGAATCAGTATTTAACATTAATCAGTATTTAAAACGTGTGTTTTGTCTCTGTCCAGCGTTGTTCTCACAGGTGGCTGTCCTGGCTGCTGTTCTGGCACTCGTGGTCATCGTCATCATCTCCATCATCATCCTCATCGCTGTGTGGAGGAAGGTTAGTGACATCATACCCTGTTTCACTGAAACTCAGGCCTCACACCAGAGCCCCTCCTTTAGGAGGAGCATTCAGGGTTAGCAAAACAAACAGTAACACAGCACCAGATCGACTAAATGTATGTCAGCAAATATGCTTTTGAGAGAAAAGATTTTATATGACAACTCAAAATGATTCACATCAGTTACTGCAAATTTAGCATGAATAAACTGAAACACTTTTCTCTTCTGCAGAAACCACGTTATGAAATCAGGTGGAAGGTGATCGAGTCGGTCAGTTTGGACGGACATGAGTACATCTATGTAGACCCAATTCACTTGCCATATGACCTGGCATGGGAGATGCCACGAGACAGTCTGGTGCTGGGTAAGAATGCCAACATCTATACCACAGACAGACAGACAGTGTGCTATATCTGCCTGTCTAGTAACCACACAGTACAGCTTAGCGACTGGCAAACCCATCTTCAAAAAAAATGTAAACAGCTCAGCTATTCATTTGTCTTACATAACAACTCATCAGAATAATTTGTACTCTATGTTTATTCAGGTCGTACGTTGGGATCTGGAGCGTTCGGGCGTGTTGTTGAGGCGACGGCATACGGTCTCGGTCTCTCTCAGTCCGCCACTAAAGTGGCAGTAAAGATGCTCAAATGTAAGTGTAAAATTCTCAACAGCACAGTAAACACATGATTTAAAACAAACATGATGCTCACACGTGGTTTCACATTATTGTAGCAACCGCAAGGAGAAGTGAGACACAAGCTCTGATGTCTGAGCTGAAGATCATGAGCCATCTTGGTCCTCACCTGAACATTGTGAACTTGCTGGGCGCCTGCACCAAACAAGGTGAACAGTCTCAGATGCTTTTTATGGTGTGTTTTTTTTTTTCAAATTGAACACTGTGGTATTAAATTAAATTAAATTAAATTAAATTAAATTAAATTAAATTAAATTAAATTAAATTAAATTAAATTAAATTAAATTAAATTAAATTAAATTAAATTAAATTAAATTAAATTAAATAAAATAAAATTAATAAACTGTATTACACTCACTGTGACTTACTAAAGAAATAAGCTTGCAATAAAAGGTATTATGTTGCAGTGATTTTACCGTGCTAAAGAGAAAATTAACTGACACATTTAAGGAATAGTTTGTCCCAAAATGGCATTGAATAATTTCTAATTTTTAAATCTTGAAAAACATCCATCAAAATGTCGTTCGAGGTAAAGCAATGGGTTTTTGGGTCACAGGTCAGTCTTCCAGCTCTTGCAAACACATATGGCCATAGTTTATTAAGTTTGAAATATAAACGTTTCCTTACAAAATCCCATTACTTGAAGCCATTTAATAACTGTATGGATGAGTTTTTAATGGATGGGTGCACTTTTTGGAGCTCTATAAAAATGCCATTATAAAGCTGAAAAAGAGACTGGATATTATTTATTATTACTCTGATATTATTATTGGATGTTCTTTAATATAACTTCGACTGTGTTTGGCTGAAAGAAAAAAGTCATATACTCATCGAATCATTTTATTTCCCTCAGGTCCACTGTACCTGGTAACCGAATACTGTCGCTATGGTGATCTGGTGGATTACCTGCACAGGAACAAGCACAGCTTCCTTCAGTACTACACTGACAAGAACCACATCGCCAACGGCAACAGCACTCAGATCTGTCATGATGCTGATGTACCAACAGGAAAAGAGTATGAGAACCCTCTCTTTATTTCTTAGCTTCTGTTGTAACATATTCAGCATTTACTGTATCATTTTAAAATATGAAACTGTCTAACAGGAAGTGTAATGTTTTTATGTTAGTCTGCGCAACAAAAGCCCAATCCAAACCACATTCATTTATGATTTGAAATCCAGTTGAACTTAAAGGGACACTCCACTTTTTTTGAATATATGCTCATTTTCCAGCTCCCCTAGAGTTAAACATTTGATTTATACCGTTTTGGAATCCATTCATCTGATTTCCGGGTCTGGCGCTAGCACTTTTAGCATAGCTTAGCACAATCCATTGAATCTAATTAGACCATTAGCATTGCACCTAAAAAAAGAACCAAAGAGTTTCAATATTTTTCCTATTTAAAACTTGACTCTTCTGTAGTTACATCGTGTACGAAGACCGACAGTAGATTAAAAGTTGCGATTTTCTAGGCAGATATGGCTAAGACTATACTCTAATTCTGGCGTAATAATCAAGGACTTTGCTGCCATAACATGGCTGTAGCAGGCGTAATGATATTACGCAGCACCTGAAAATAGTACCCTGCTATTGAAAGTAACCGAGGGGACTACTTTCGGGCAGTGCGTAAAATCACTACGCCTGCTGCAGCCATGTTACAGCAGCAAAGTCACACGCTGTCGGTCTAAGTACACGATGTAACTACAGAGTCAAGTTTTATATAGGAAAAATATCGAAACTCTTTGTTTATTTTTTAGCGCGATGCTAGTGGTCTGATCAGATTCAGTGGATTGTGCTAATAGCGCCAGACCCAAAGATCAGCTGAATGGATTTCAAAATGGTAATAATTTATTGTTCAACTCTAGGGGAGCTGGAAAATCAGCATATTTTCATAAAAAGTGGAATGTCCCTTTAAATGTCTCAGTCTAAATCAATTTGTATTTCATCCTTTAGTTCGTAGTGATTAGTGAACAAATATATCTGCACTGAGCAGATCAGATTTTATAGCTTGCAAAATGAAAGTGTGAACCGATCTGAAGATCAGATTTGAAGAAATGTAAAGCTGACTAGTGATCTCACTGTGATCTCTAGATATGTATCGTTTGGCAGCGAGTGTGATGGAGGTTATATGGACATGACCAAAGATTTACAGACAGAATATGTTGCCATGCAAGAGCTCACGGACACTATCAAGTATGCTGACATTCAGCCGTCACCCTACGAGTCCCCTTACCAGCAGGACATCTACCAGGAGCAAGGTACTGTACATACTGTATATCTTTCTTTTACAAAAAAGAAAATGTGTTAGATTTTTAGATACTTGCCGTGAAGCACCACGCTGCATCACACCATGTATCATATCATACATGGTGTGCAACCTTCTTCTGAATAAAAGGTTCAAAAGCTGTCACTGGGGCGGTACCCTTTCAAAAAGTACACCTTTGTGGTACCTAAAGAGTGCTCAAAGGTACATATTTATCCATCAAAGCTACCTATCTGTATCTAAATGGTACATATTATGACCCTTTTAAAGGGTAGTGTCCCAGTGACAGCTTTTGTACCTTTTTCTGACAGTGTAGGATAAAAACATGTCTGTCTATAAATAATAGAAATCACTATGCTATTTTTAAAGTATGCTATTTACTGTACTGTAGGTCAAATTGCATACAAAAACTGGTGGCATGCTTTGATCTGAATCTGTTTTTAATCAGAATCTAAACAAGTCTTTAGTTTCTTCCTCTTCGTGCCAAACATTGTCAGAAATGATTTCAGTTTGGCCTAAACACAAAAAACAAATGATGTGACTAAAGTTTTATCCCGGCAGGGCCACACCTGCCTCTTCTTCTCTATGAATTTGCATGCAATTAAATGAATCACTTTAAACATAATCAAACTGCTCTGTTTGTATTGTAACACTGCGGTGATGACAAGATTTCTGTTTTTAAATGAGGAAGTTTAGCAAATGAACAAATAATCCAAGTCACGAAATAGTGTAAACTGTGTATTATGCAGATGTTATGTATAGTGGAGAAACATCATGCATTAGCACACAACACATGTGTTATGATTTATACTTTAAACTAAAAAGAGAAAAAAATCATGTTTTCACTTCCTGATATGACAGGATGTCCGATGAACTGCCTCCACTGCGGTAAACTTAACCGCATGATGATGCTCCACTATACATAACATCTGCATAATACACAGTTTGCACTATTTTGTGACTTAGATTATTTGTTCATTTGTCATCTTCCTCATTCGAAAACAGAACATCTTGCCGTCACCACAGTGTTACAATGCAATGCTGTAAATTTTACCGCAGTGATTTATTTAAAACGGTAATGCGTTGTGTATAAGAGATGCTTTACTAGAAGGTTGTGTGGTTTCTTATGTCGACATGTGAATTATGTAGCAAATCACCCAACCACAAAAGTACTATGGTGGGTCAGTGATGCTATCGGACGGTTATACAGTCGGAACAAAAATAATTGGTTTACTTTCCAAAAAAACATTAAATTATAAAAAAACTTGGAGTTCTTATAGAATTACCACACTCGAATTAAAGCTGTATATTTTTATTTCCATCAGAATGTATCATCAAAAATATTGGATATAACTAGATTAACTCTTTCCCCGCCATTGACGAGTTATATCCTCAATTAAGAAAAAACAGTTGCATGAAAAATGTGTTCCTGAAAAATTTTTATGATTTATTTTTATTTTTACCCAATGAAAAAACTAAAGCCAAAATGTTATTTACTCAATTTTAACTTTGTGCATGTTTTGATAATCGTTCTGAGAATCTGATCTCTAACAAAATTTCCTTTACAAAAATTAAATTCAGCTTTTTGCTAAAAAAATATGGTTAAAGAAAAATACCCATATTTAAGAGTTTATAAGCAAAAAAATATAGATTTGATGAAAAAAAAATCCCGTTCTGTTTGTTTGTTTATTGTTTGTTTTAAAGCAGAGGATCTGTTCTTTCATTTGATATATTTGTATGTTTATATATTTTTAGAAGAACATTTTCCTGTAAGGCATTTTGTGAAAATGACAAAAAATTCTGGGGGGCAACTTTTCAAAAAATGGCTGGCGGGGAATGAGTTAAGCATTCCTAATACTATGAATAGGGACAATGCAAATCTCAATATGGCCGCTCTGGCGACGGACATCCAGCCTTCTCGTTAAGGGGGTCGCACACCAGACGCGCAGCTCAGCGCCGTGTCGAGTCGCGTCTAGGACAACTTGGAGATATCGCACACCGGAAGTGCACATTAAATAGCGCGAGCTTAGTCAGACAGCGTCTACTTCAAAATGCAAAATTAACGTTAGCAGCCAATGTTAATCTTTAATGATTTGGGACAAATATGATGTTATATAATTTTAAACTGTGTGAGTGGCGCTCTGTGGCGCGACAGGGATTTGAGGAACTTTCTGAGTCGTAGCTGGGCGCCAAGGACAGACGCCACCTGTCAGCGCCGGTGTGCGTATACTCATAGAAAACAATGTGTTCGATTTTTTTAGAACGGCGCTGGGCGTCGCTGAGCTGTGACCCCTTTAAAAGAACCAATCATCATTCGATAAATACTGGCAATTCTCTGAGGGAGGGGCTCTGTAGAGTCGCGACAGGTGCTTGCCAACCTGTGCACTTGAGCGATAGTTGAAATGACTTTGAATAAAGTTTTTAATGTAATTGTATCTTTAGTTTCTTAATCTGAAATCACACGCAGTTAATGTGGTTAATTGTGATTTTTGCGATGTGATTTTAGCGATATCTGTTCTTCCCCATTCAAGCAGGTGTGACTTTAGTCTTGCATGACTGAAATACCTGCGCGCCGGAGGTGTTGCAAAGATGGCCGCTTAGTGGCGCGACTTCCCTAAAGGGATTTTGTTATCATTGTGAAGACTCCTCATGTGTGTCTGTGTGTGTGTGTGTATTGCAGGTCACAGAGTAGACCAGTCTCTGGCCATCAGTGATTCTCCAGTTCTGAGTTACATTGATCTTGTGGGTTTCAGTTATCAGGTGGCGAAAGGCATGGAGTTTCTCGCAGCAAAGAATTGTGAGTATTTGTCAAATGTATTATTTCAATTTAACAAATCATATTTACTACATCTGATTCTATGTGTACAGATGTAGATCGTTATCTATTTTGTCCTCAAACCCTAAAGAAATCTGTTTTTATCTCGCATGTGTTTTTTAGTGTGTCCATCGGGATCTGGCAGCCAGAAACGTCTTGATCTGTGAGGGCAAATTGGCCAAGATCTGTGACTTTGGCCTGGCTAGAGACATCATGCACGATAACAACTACATCTCCAAAGGCAGCGTATGTCCACCCCTCACCATCTTCCGCCATCCTCTCAGTGCAGTGTGATCTGAGTATATTAACACCGTAATCAAAGAACTGTACAAGTCAAAGATGTGAATTTGAAATGAAACTGATGTCTTGTGATGCTTAGTGAAGATTTACATTTTTCTCTCCAGACTTTTCTCCCATTGAAGTGGATGGCACCAGAGAGCATCTTTCATAACCTGTACACTTCACTGAGTGACGTCTGGTCTTACGGCATCTTACTGTGGGAGATTTTCACTCTGGGTGTGTTCTTCAAACCATTAATTTAGTTCAAACGTTTGTGTTATAATGATTATTACTTATAAAACGGTCAGTTTTAGACCTTGATTCTGATTGGTCAATAGTTGTGTTTTATTTATGATAATGCACATCTATGATCCCTGCACCAAACGATTCACAGTTGTTTATTTAACTTTATGGAAGTTGCATATACAGTACTGTGCAAAAGTCTTAGGACACCACCACCAGACTTGTTGTTTTAGAAGTTTAAATGTACATCCATATTTATTTTTCACTCTTTTTATTAAGATACAAACAGAAAATACAGAAAATATATGTACAAAAAAATAAATTTTCAGGACTAGATGTCTTCTTTAGGCATCGTCTGTGTTTAGTGTGACCTCTCTTGGCACTAAACACATCTTGAGGGTTAAAAGATCCTTGTGGGTTGTTCCCATTCACTGCCCTTTTGGGTTGTTCATGTACAAAAAAGGCCACTGAATTAAACGGCTGTAAAAAATTATCAGATACATTTTTTTCTTTTTTTTTCAAAAATCTGTTAATCAACCTCGGTACTGATCAAACCTACCAAATGTTTACAAAATTTGCATGATTTTAACCCTTTAATTGCCAAGCTCATAAGTGGTGTCACTGATTTGGGGGGGGGGAACACAAATTTACTGATTTTCAACCTAGAAAGTGATTGTGGACTAGATTTTTTTTTGGGCATGCCAAAGATCGGCAAAAACATTGGCCTTGATGCAGTTTTAGTTTTTGTGCAGCATCAGTTTTTGTTCTTTTCCTCCCTCGTTTACTCTATTTGTCCCATTGACTTCCATTATAACAAAATTTTTTGATTGCAAAGCCATGACACCATATAATCATGCATTCTTGATTGTTGGCGTTTTTTCCTTTTGCTAAGAGTTCAAATTTGTAATTTTTACTGTTGATCACCATGTGGCACCATTAACCCTTTAGTAGACCTGTGCAAAAAACAGAGCTTAATTTCATGTACATTGAGTTATATCAATGGGGCAAAAAAGCCACAAACAACTAATTAGGGAGAAAAATTCTGCACAAAAACTAAAAATGCATCAAAGCCAATGTTTTTACCAATCTTTGACAAGCCCAAGACTGTGAAAAAGGTTTTTAAAAAATCCAGTCCACAATCACTTTTTATATTAAAAATCTGTAATTGTGTGTGTGTTTTTTTTTTCATCAAATCAGTGACACCACTTATGAACTTGGCAATTAATGAGTTAAAATCGTGGAAATTTTTTAAGCATTTGGTAGTTTTGATCAGTACTGAGGGCGATTAACAGATTTATTTAAAAAAATGTGGAAAAAATATTCATCTGATAACATTATTACAGCCGTTTAATTTAGTGGCTTTTTTGTACACAAACAACCCGAAAGGGTAGTACATTTGGCCACGGTATATTGTTGAGTTTTTGAAAACTTTCAAAGCATTTTTTCAAAATATGTGTAAATATAAGATTTTTGGATGTATTCTATTAAAGAGACTAAAAAACAATTACGTATATATGATCACTATAACATTGCAAAAACAACAAAATAATTCTGGCATGGTGGCCTAAGACTTTTGCAGAGTACTGTATATACTGTATACATGTGTGTATCATCAACGCAACTTTTATTAAGTAAAATCACTAAAATACTTTTTTATTATCATATTATAATAAATAAAACACTCCTGTGTGTGTATATATATATATATATATATATTTTTTTTTTTTTCATTTATGAACGTTTCTGCTTCTATATTGCTTTGGTAAATATAACATAAAGTATTTTATTGTTGGTGTATTGTCTGTGTGATGTTGCAGGTGGAACCCCGTATCCAGACCTGCCGATGAATGAGTTATTTTACAGCGCTCTGAAGCAAGGTTACCGTATGGCCAAACCTTCATACGCATCAGATGAAATGTATGTTCTCACTCCAGCCATTTAAATAACAATGAACAAACAAATACAATCCTCTCAAATACAATATCACTTAAAGGGATAGTTCACCCAAAAATGAAAATTCTGTCATCATTTACTCATCCTTATGTTGCTCATGTTTTCTTTTATCTGATGAACACAAAAGAAGATAGTGTTAATAAATGATGGTAAGCACACAGTTAAAGGAATAGTCTACTCATTTTCAACACTAAAATACGCCATTACCCCAACCAAGAACCGTCGATACATCCCTCCATCATCCGTGCGCGTGCACGAAAGCGCCGGAGCGCGAGCAAGTTTGGTGGTACAAAATAAAACGTAACGCTTTCTAAGCGGATTTAAAAGAGGAACTATATTTTATGGCATAATAGCACTTTTGGGAGTACTTCGACTCGCCTGAAAAGTCCGCTCCCCTTCTCACTCTCATAATGGGAGAGGGAGGGTGTTACTGCGCCGAGTCGAAGTACTCCCAAAAGTGCTATTACGCCATAAAATATAGTTCCTCTTTTAAATCTGCTTAGAAAAGCGTTACGTTTTATTTTCTACCACCAAACTTGTTCATATAACTACTCGTCTTAAATAGGAAAAACGTTGATGTGTTTGGTCACTTCTAACTTTATCTCTAAATGGTACCATTGAATGAATGGGGCTAAGCTAAATGCTATCGAAGCGTCGCAGCGCGCTCCAGCGCTTACGTGCACGCACACAGATGATAGAGGGATGTATCAACAATTCTTAGTTAAGGTAATAACATATTTTAATATTGAAAATGAGTAGACTATTCCTTTAATTGTAACTATTGACTTCCATAGTAGGAAAAAAAATATTATGTAAGCATTGATAAATGATGAAGAAGATATTTTGATAAATGATGGTAAGCACACAGTTGATGGTAACCGTTAAATTCCATCATATTTGTTTTTCCTACTATGGAAGTCAATGGTTACATTCAGTTGTGTGCTTTACCATCATTTATCAAAATATCTTTTTTTGTGTTCATCAGATAAAGTTCATTCATACTGGTTTAAAACAACATGAAGATGAGAAAATGATGACAGAATTTTCATTTATATCCCTTTAAAGCACAGTGATTTGCACATCAGTTCACAGTAATGAGAGGTTAATGACAGACTTTGGCTTCCGGAAGTTTTTTTTTAGGCTTGTTTAAATCAGAATTTGGGTTTGGTTTAAATGGAGTTTATGTTGTTCCCCTCCAGTTATGAGATCATGAAGAAATGTTGGGATGAGAAGTTTGAGACACGACCAGAGTTCTCCTTTCTAGTGCACTCAATGGGGAACCTTCTGTCGGACGGATATAAAAAGGTTTCCTCTACGTTTTTATTTCTTTGGTTACCTCGTTCTGTATATTGCTTACATTCCTAATTTTAATATTTGTCTTGCAGAGATACACTCAAGTCAACAACAACTTTCTGACAAGCGATCACCCTGCCGTGGTTCGCGTGAAGTCCCCGATTCCCACCGCACCGTTTCCAGAGACCCTCTCTGAGTTTTCTCCAAGACCTCAGCCCATCCCAACTCCTCGTCCTCAGACCGATGGAGGGGTCGCGGAGGCTCTTCACAACGAGTACATCATTCCCATTCCGGACCCAAAGCCAGAGGATGAATCTGAGGATGTGATGGTGCTGGTGGAAAGCACCCTGAGGTATCTCAGACTTCCTGTGTGATCAGAAATAAATCAAACCATTTGAAACCACAGAAGAAAAGATGAAGTCCGAGCTCTTCCTCTAGCAGAAGGCTCACTTCCCTTTTCTTTCAGGAATACGGATGAATAATCTGTGCAAACCAGAGCAATTTCTAATTTAAGAATGACCAAATGTACCTTTTTTAAACAGACCCTTAAAAAACTAATGTGGTGTGACCTTCGCTTTAAAATGTATGTGGGGGCGTGTATAGGGGTCTGAAAATATGATCACATATTGTCAGTGAAAACTGAATTTAAAAATTAACATGATTATAAGAATTTTTCATCACCTCATGAATCATAATTTTGCAGGATCTGACAATGTTAGTTATAAACGGATTCATATTATTATTAATATGATTAAATAAATAACAAAAAGCTAATGACTGCATCATCACAGCGCCCTCTGGAGGTGTATATCTGTTGATGGAGTGATTTACTTTGTTTGTGTGGTTGGATGATAAAGGTCTCTTTCTCTCTTTCACAGTTTCATGAGCTCTGATGAGGAGACGGTCTCCATGGAAACCCCAAGTACCGAACCCGATCAGGAGCAACTGCTGCAGGAGGCGCGTTCAGAAACCTCAGATGTGGAAGAGAGTTTCCTTTGACTTTTAAACTTCTTGTCATAATGAAGTAAAATCTTGCATTTTTAGCAAATTATTGGAAACGTTGTACACGCTGACTTTAGCATTAAAATGTATAGAACTACAGCAGAAATTTAAGACTTTTTGAAAATTTTGATCACATTTTTTTATCATTTTTAATAACTTGGTACAACTCTCAGTATTATAGACTAAAGCAAACCTACAAGCAGTACATTTTTTAGTTATATATGTTTTTATGTGCTTTGCAATCTGTAAATCTGCACAGATATCTTGAAGAGGATTATTCATTTGTGTTTTTCTGTGTTATATTGCATTTTCTGAAATTTTGTATAATTTTGAATATTACTTCATGCAGACAACTTTAGATTTTATGATTTTATATCTTTGAATTTTCACATCTTTCACATCTTTTTTTTAAGATTCTCGTAGCAAAATTGCACTTTAACGTTTATGGGTAATTGAAGAAAATATATGAAACACAAGCTAAAGTAATTATATGTGATTTTAATTTGGTTTCACCTATTTTACTTAACACCTATTTTAAAGGGAACGGTCACAGAACATTAATGGACTGATTTTGTATGAGATTGATGTTATCTTCTCGGTTCCTGTGCCAAGCTGTACAATATGTTCCTCATAAGTATAACATCTAAATGATGATGAATTCATTACAGGTACATAACGATACATAATTTAGTGTTTTTCATCTAAACCGCCTTATTTTAAACTTTTAAACTCCATCGTTTTATTGAAATTGATCAGATTTTTTATTGTCACTTTACATGTACAAATTCTGGTGGAGCAACCTCCAAATGCCTTCATTATAGACACAAATGCCCATATACAAATCTGTACATACATTTTATACACGAGGCACTATACTTTACTGTACAATATACACAACATACCATATAACTCGGCACACAATACAATAGAACACAAGGGAACAAATGAACATTATAGCCTGGTTTCACAGACAAGGCTTAGTTAAAGGCCTTAATTAACATGCATTAAAAAAAGACGTTACTGGTATGTATCTTGAGACCAATTAATGGCACTGGTAGATTTTAAGATCTGTCAGTAAAAGTTATTTTCAATTGAGGCATCTCAAACATGTGTTTAATGCTGCGTTCACACCAGCCGCGGGAGAGGCATCAAGCGTGAGTGATTTCAATGTTAAGTCAATGTAAAGACGCGTTGATGCGCGTCTGGAGGTCTCGCGGCGCGAATAAGGCGTTTATCGCGGCGCGGTAGACGCGATTCCACCTCATTCGTGCGAATGGCACGAATTGAGCATTGCCGCGGGAAACGCGTGAGTTGAAAAATGTTTAACTTTGGCGGAAAACGCGCCGTGTTAACCAATCAGGAACTTGCTCTAGTAGTGACGTGATTACAGGAAGCGAGCGGAGTCGCAGAAGCCCCTCCCATAACGCGAAATTCCGCGTGAATGTCTCGATGATTAAAATTTCATGTGCGACTTTACGCGAGAATGAAGCGAGTACACTCAAAATGTTCAAGCGTCCAAGTACGCACGGTTGACGAAAATTTGACGCGTTTGGTGTGAACCCATCATTAGTCTAGGGGTAGCCTTAAAGGGACACTCCACTTTTTTGAATAAAGGCTTATTTTCAGGCTCCCCTATAGTTAAACAGTTGCGTTTTGCCGTTTTGGAATCCATTCAGCTGGCGGTACCCCTTTTGGCATGGCTTGGCATGGTCCATTGAATCTGATTAGACCATTAGCATGGTGCAGTGATATTATGCAGTGCCCGAAAAAAGTCCCCAGCTATTAAAAGTTACCAAGGGGACTATTTTCGAGCACTTGAGTAATATCATTGTGCCTGCCGCACCGATGGTACGGCAGCAAAGTGCTTGATTATTACGTCAAAATGAGAGTATAGTTCCTAGCCATATCGGCCTAGAAATTCGCAACTTTTAATTTTCCTTCAGGCTTAGTACACGATGTAACTACAGAAGAGTCAAGTTTTAAATAGGAAAAATATTGAAACTCTTTGGTCCTTTTTGAGCGTGATGCTAATGGTCTAATCAGATTCAATGGATTATGCTAAGCTATACTAAAAGTGGTACCGCCAGATCAGGAGATCAGCTGGATGGATTCAAAAACGGTAATAATCAAATGTTTAACTCTAGGGGAGCTGGAAAATTAGCATATTTTCATAAAAGGTGGAGTGTCCCTTTAAGCCTTGTGTGTTAAACAAGGGGTTCGCTTCTTTTTGGTATTAAACAGTACAGTAGAAGCCCACTCTTTTTTGATGTTTTTTTTAATCATATCATATCAAACATACATCATCCTCCTTCTAAATCCGTCAGTTATAAATCCTTAAGCACAAAGTTACAGTAGTAACATAAAGTCGTATTTTCTTGCAAAACAAGGGCTTAATATTCCTGACTTTAACACTAGACATTTCTATGTATGCACAAGACTTTAATAAATTGCACAATTCACTACAAGTATAATAATGAAGTTACACACTCTAAGGTACCAAAGCTTTATGTATGTTTACAAGTATATTTTTGTATAGATCTTTTGTACATTGTTGTTTTACACATATTATGTTCTGTATAATAAACTAAGAACTGTAATAAATACATCAGCCTTTGTTTTTATTTAACCTAGAAGATTTGAGAGTTTGGTTTTCTGCAGCTTGTTTGGAGTTTCATGCCTAAGACTCGAAACCAAAATAAGTCGCTAAACATTGAAAGGACTCATGAGCGTAAATCGGTTATCAGCAGAAATGTTTTTGTGGGATGCAGAAGACAGCTGGAGCTCATATGCTCTACAAGGAGCTTGTTGACGGCTATTTTTCACACATAAACAGACGGTAACGTCAAATTAAGCGCTTTGATCATGTGGCTGTCAGAACAGTGGAAAGTCTTGTTTAAACTGACTCAGGCAAACTCACAGTTCTTAGTACACAAGATTTACATTTGTTTCACTTGAATACCATGATGGAGATGTAAGACCATGGTGTTACCATATGAGACCTGTTTATCTCAAGATGATTTCAGATTGGATGTAACTGGGACAAACAGCAGAACGTTTCTCCACTAACAGTAGATTCAACAGGTGATGAGATTAGCAAGGAAAATATTTGGAAGCTGTTACTAGTTTTATTATTTATTTATTTATTTTTTTGTGGATTTTACTTCTTGTATGGACTTAATTGGTTCATTTAATTTTAATTCAATTATTTTTTTTCTGAACAATCACTGAAAATATATATATTTTTTTAAACACAGATTATCTTTAAATATTTAAAACACTTAAAACACACAAAATTGATATTAAGAAGATATTAAAAAGTTGTTTTAAGTTTAAAAAAAACTTTAATGCTTAAATCACTTTTGCATTTTGCTTGTGCATGCTCGATTCATTTCTTATTGATTAGATGAATTGGTTTATGTAAAGAAAATAATATTGATTTCTTGTAAAATGATATGTGGTCAGCTGATTTTCCAGTTGTGTCACATCCGTCAACTAAAATGAGAAGTCACTGTTGAAGGACATTGAAATCATTCCTTATTTCCTCAGAGCAGAAACTAACTCAAGACACACTCAAAACACTTGAACAGGATCATCTCTGGCCCGGGATCAGGTCTATGATGCTTCTGTTCATTTTCGTTTTAGGACTGCTGGACAGTCGAGCCCATGGTAAGAATCTCACCTGATCTCAAATCAGGACTTGCTTAAGTCTCACAGCCTATTTAGCTCATAGCTATATTTTTTCTAAGACTCAAAAGTTTTAAAAGAGATTTTAAGATGTTAGAGCAGCTGATTTAAAAATGTCATGTTTGGTTGTCAAACATAATCTTTGTGCGTTGATGAAAAGTGTTTTTGATGATGGTGTAATAATGGAAATGAGTGTCTCATGATTCTGTTTAGTGAATTTCTCTAAAATGCTTTATGTATAATTTCAATTTTTTATCTTCACTGCTAAAACCAACAATAAAAACCATTGGAGAAATTCTATTCAATTTAATGGTTTAAAAAGAATTTTATTGGTTGTAATGGAAACTATAATGGCCTCTGTGCGGTCTCTACTGGTATGTGTTGGGTTTTTTGGTAGGACCATTAAATCTTATTGGAATATGCCCCAAAAGGAATTGTGTAGTGGTTGTAATGGTACACTGTCAGAATGTGCTGGGGTTGTACCCTGAGGTTCTGTTTTGTACCTTTACAGGTATACAAAACAATTCAATGTTGTAGTTTTTGGAACTATTGTGTGTCTTTAAAGGTCTCTGTAAATGTTTTGTACCATTTATCTGGTACAAAATTGGTCCTTAACAGTACACAATATAGCTCCTTAGGGTGTAATATCATATGTTTCAATGTGTTGTATAAAGGTACAAAAATTAACCTTTGAGGGTACCACCTCAGTGACAGAAAAGGTAAAGCTTTGTACCTTTCTTTCTTTCTTTCTTTCTTTCATTCTTTCTTTCTTTCTTTCTTTCTTTCTTTCTTTCTTTCTTTCTTTCTTTCTAATGGTACCTAATCGTATTTTAATAGAAACCAATATAATTTCTGTGATGGTTTCTATTGTTTTTTCAGCAGGGTTTAAGGATATGCGCAGTGTTTGTTTTAGACTATACAGAAAAGTTTCCAGTTGGCTTTCTTATAGTTTACTATATGTTGCATTCGACTTGTTCTTTAGATGTTGTCAATGTGAATCCTGAATGATCATGTAAACAGCATTGATGAATTTTGTCATTTTTTCTAAGCCTGTGACTGAAGTGTCCGTGTGCTCATTTGAATATAAATATGTTTCTGTTCATAAACTTTCTGTCTTCTGCTATTTGGAAAGCACAGCCCGCTTATGGGCTCAGTTATATTTGGTTATACTACGGGGCTGCTATTCTAAATGGTTGAGAAATGTTCAACGGGTGACACCTAACCTGTCAAATGTCTTAAAATAACCACCAGAGCAAAGTCTTTGGTAACTGTGGTATAAGCGGAATAATTGAATCTAATTCTTGGAATTATGTAAGAAATAACTGACTCCGATCCTGTGAATTATGTAAGGAATAATTGACGACGGGCCGTTATTATTAGAGAATAATGCATACCCAAGGTGATAATTCACGTAGTGTGGGTGTGCATTAGTTCAAATAATTCAAAGGACCAGAATCAAATATTCTGCCTATACCACGGTTACCACAGCCATTGCTCTGTGAGTTATTATAAGACATATGTGTGCGTTTATTGAAAAATAATGCATACCCGTGGAACATTTCTCCCTGTATCAGAATAAAGCATTCAACAGCCCGTGGTATAATTGAAAATAATGCACACCCGCAGTGTAACTCCACTTGCGTTGTGTCGCATTACCACTTTCGGTATGCATTATTTTTGAATAATTCAATGGCCTATCATCAATTATTCTTTAGTGTTCTTATGAGGTAGTAAGAGATTTTAAAATTCTGTAGGTTTGATTGAGATGTTGAAGTGATACAGATGTCTATTGAGGAGGCGATGCAAGTTTATGACAAAAAAATATGGGGGTTCATGTTGAAAATGCAGTGGGTCGGAATTTAATTGTGTGTGTGTGTGGGGGGGGGGTTGTGTGCGTGCATGCGTGCACAAACAGTGTGTGTGTCAGAAACTAAAGCAGAAGTGAAAAAAGGATTGAGACGTTTTCTGCTGATTGGGGAGTACAGATCATATACACACTCTTAAAATCAGGGTGCTACAAAAGGTTCTTCACAGCAAAGCCATAGAACAACCATTTTGGTTCCTCAAGGCAGGTGTTTTCAAACTGGGGGGCGGGGCCCCCAGGGGGGGCGCGAGATGGTGCCCCAGTTTTATGACATTTTATAAAATACATTAATTTATCATGAATTCTGTGTAATTTAACATAAAAAATAAGGCTACTAACCAAAAGCACTACTTTTTTTTGTGTTTTAGTAAAATGTTGAGTTTAGAACAGTTTTTTGTCACAAATTTTCTTTGGGGGGCCGCGAAGGAATGCACCGTACACAAGGGGGGCCGCACACTGAAAAAGTTTGGGAATCACTGCCTTAAGGAACCATTCAGTCAAAGTTTCTTAGATGAGCAATTTCTTTCTTACCATTTTATAATTTGAAGAACTTTGTTACACCACAAAGAACATTTTATGAAACAGAAAGGATCTTCAGAAATCGTGGTTACGTTTATGAAACACGTTCATCATGTCAGACATTCACATTTAAACCTTTCCTTAACATATAGTGTAGGCTGAACCACACAGTGTTGAATTACTAACACGACTATAGTGTTCACTAACTGCTTTCCAGTGAGCAGGAGATCTCAGAATCTGCTAAAGTGTCATCGATCTGAGGATTTACAGAGAAATGTCTAAACTGGAAGATGTTGCATTTCATATGAAGATCAGAGGAACTAGTTAACCATACATGGGTGATGACAATACTGTGGTTTATGGTGTTATTACAGATTATTTTAAAGGAAATTTGTGCGTGGCTTTAGGATGTTATATCACATTTATATCACAATAAACTTTATTAAAGGTGCAGTGTGTAATTTTTAGAAGAATCTCTTGACAGAAATGCAATATAATATACAAAACTACATTATTATGGGTGTATAAAACCCTTTATATAATAAATCGTTATGTTGTTATTACCTTAGAATGAGATGTTTTTATCCACATGCACGAGGGTCCCCTTATGTGGAAGTCGAGTCCCTTAACGGACAAACATTTTTTTCTCAGACGATGACATGTTTTTCCGGTGGCGGCTACTGTAGCTTCTCTATGCGTTTCGAAAGCAAGGGGTGAGCAGTGGGCTGAGCAGTTGATTGCATTTCATAACCTCACCACTAGATGCCGCTAAAATTTACACACTGCACCTTTAAAGACACTATGATGGTGTGACCAACAATTAGAGATCTTAACATAACCTCTTACTGTATGTCTTTTAGTTAACTTATTGAATGCTGGAGTATCAGATCATATGTGACATCATCAACTACCGTTTGATTGACAGGTTGGTCTCAAACCAAGATCATGGTGAACTCTGATGTCCTGACGGGTACTGATGTGATTCTGGACTCTGGTTCTCCTCTTCATCTGAGTTGTGAAGGTGATGGACCAGTAACATGGGTTCCACGGCTGAATAAACACAGACGCTACATCTCCAAAGAAACAGGAAACATCCGGAGTTTTCACGTGGATAAAGCCACAGTGGAATTTACCGGCACATACACCTGTAGTTACATCAGCGGAGATAAATCCAATGAATCTTCTTCTCTGCATGTGTTTGTCAGGGGTAAGTAAAGAGACATTCGTTGTTTTGAACTTTAAACACCCTGCCCATGAAGGGACGAAACAGAAGGGCTGTGGTGTAGTAGTGACTCTCATTTGCTACTAAAAGGGTTGAACGATCAAACTCAGTGTGAGGATACAGCAGGAGATAAAGGCTGATGAAATTCATCATTTTTTTTTTTTTTTTTTTTTTTGGAAAGTTATGTTATGATAAATTGTTATAAATCGTATAAATTGTAAAATTGTTTTGCTAAATTTTTGCTCCAGAAAATGATGTTTAAAGATTCTATAAACTTGCAAATAGATGTTTTGATGGCCCCAAATGTCATAAATCTTTGATTTTATCTGATGATATTTAACAAGAAAAATTGTAATATCTTACAGATCCACAGGTTCTGTTTGTGACTCCGAGCACACCTCTGAGTTACGTGCGGAAAGAAGGTGAAGATCTGCTGTTACCGTGTCTACTGACCGACCCCAACGCCACAGACTTCACATTTCGTATGGATAACAATTCAGCTCTGCCTCATGGCATGAACATCACCTTTGACCCCAGGAAGGGTGTTCTGATTCGAAACGTTCACCCCGGATACAACGCAGACTATGTGTGCAGTGCGAGAGTAAGAGGAATTGAGAAAGTTTCAAAGACTTTCAAAATTAACGTCATACAAAGTGAGTAAATGCCAAAATGTTGAAATTGTGCAATAAGCAGTTACTACATTATTAACATTCACTACGTCAAGAAGGATAACAGATATCGGTGTTGATATATTTCCAGAACTACGCTTTCCTCCGTATGTTTTTTTGGAAAGAAACGAGTACGTCAGATTGGTGGGAGAAAAACTTCAAATCAGCTGTACCACAAATAACCCAAACTTTAACTACAATGTTACCTGGACGCACTCCTCAAGAAAGGTTTGACCTCTGACCTGTTGTTAACCCTTTTATGTAAAATATTACTGTAATTGGAGGCTATTATCTTTTTATGGCATATTGTTATGTATTTATGCAAGTCAGTTTTGTTTATTTTGTTTTAGTGTTATATGAGATTCACTCTTTAATACACTTAAAGGGACAGTTCGCCGAAAATTGAACATTTTGTCATCATTTACTCACAAACATGTCAAAATGTATTCGTTCTGATAAACACGAAGGAGGAAATTTTGACAAATGTTTGTAACCAAACTGGTCAGAAGCCCCTTGACTTCCATAGTACACTGTAAAAAAAAATCAGTAGAAATTACAATGTAATTGCAGCTGGGTTGCCGGTTATTTACCGTAGATTTAAATTTATGTTATTTACTGGCAATAGCTTGTTCAAAGTTAAATAAATTTTAAATATTATCAAGTCTTTGTCTTTACAGAATAAAACTATACAATAACAGCCTCATGCAAAGCATTCTGGGAACCAGAAATCGTCATCAACCTTTTTCAGTTTTTTGCTTCAGATTTTGTTTAGCAGAAGGTTTAGCTTGATGCTGTTTTTTTGGTTTTGCTCTGTAAAGACAAAGACTTGTGAATGTTTGGTGTTCGTTTAACTTTGAACAAAATGTTGCCAGTGAAGAACATAAATTTAAATCTACTGTAAATTACCGTCAACCCAGATGCAATTTCTACGGAATTTTTTTACAGTCTAGAATAAAAGAATACTATGGAAGTCAATGGGGATTCTGCCATTATTTATTAATGACCCTCCTTTCATTTGATTCCCAATGTCTTTTCTTTGCAGAACCCAAATGCAGACTTTTTAAAAGTGTTGTTTGGGGTTTTCTGGCTACTATGGTAGTGAATGGTGACCGCCTCTTTAAGCTTCAAAGGAACCCAAAAGTGTTAAACAAATATCTCAATTCAAGTTTTCATTTTTGGCTGAACTATCCCTTTAACTTCCCAGCCAGGGTATTTTAAAAAGCTGCAAGCCAGTGTTTTAGTTTTATATATATATATATATTGTAGTGTTTATTTTAAAAAGTTGCCAGTCAGTGCCAGCATTTTTTATGATTTTCACAAATGTGTAAAGCCTTCCAGAATTTTTTCTTTCGATAAATAAACAATATATCAAATGAAAAAACAGACCCTCTGCTTTCGAACAAACAAACAAAACTGAAACTAAAATTTATATTATCTTATCTTTATTTGTTCTCTTTTATGCCCTCTCAAATATGGGTAGGTTTCTTAAAAAATACCCAATTTTGAGCAAAAAGCTGGGATAATTACATACAGAGTTTTTACTGTTTCTGAATCAGTGTATGCTTTAGTGTTTTTTATGCTGGGTTAGAGCACCACCTAGTGGTTAATGGCGGAAATATGGATTGCTGTAAAAACTTGTCAGAGAAGCGCCATTGGCAGGGAAGCGTTTTCTCTTAATTTACGAGATAATTTGTCAATGGCAGGTGGATGGTTTACTTTAAACTCTGTACAAAAGTCAATGTTGTCCTCAACTCTTAATTCTAAAATGTTTTTTTAAACATTCCTCTTCCATACTTTTGTTTATTCCCAGCTGCCTGATGCTAAGGACAAATCTGCGATGTCAGGAAATGGAATTGCCATTATGAGCGTCCTCACCATTCCAGATGTCCGACTCTCTGATTCAGGAAACATCACCTGTACAGGGCAGAATGAAGCCGGAGCCAACAGCTCCACCACTCAGCTGCTGGTTGTGGGTAAGAACATCGCCGGTCACTGTGGTTTTACTGGAAACCATTCAAAATCTTTACTGATGTTCAATTTGATTTGTGACAGATGAGCCCTACATTCGACTGTCAGCGAAGCTTTCATCTAAACTCACCCATAACGGTCTGTCCATTGAAGTCAGTGAAGGAGACGATGTAGATCTGAGGGTTCTTATTGAAGCGTACCCCCCTCTGAAATCTCACTCGTGGGAGATTCCAGTACCCCATAATGCATCTCTCCTAGAGCAAAAGTTTTACAACTATAACGACAGGTCAGAATATATCTACATGCTCTGTTTCATTATTCCTCCTGCCTCTGAATTACTTCATGTATAAAGTTTCATAAAAACACCTGATGATTCTGTAGGTATGAAGCCCTGCTGTTTCTTAAAAGACTGAACTTTCAGGAAATGGGTCGCTACACGCTTCATGTGCAGAACGACATGAGAAACGCCTCCATTTCATTTGATATTAAAATGTATAGTAAGTATAATACATTCATCATTTATTGTTTCAAACCCCCTTATGCTGCGTTCACACCAGCAGCGGTAGAAGCATCAAGCGTGAGTGATTTCAATGTTAAGTCAATGTAAAGATGCGTTTAGTGCGGCGTTTAGTGATTCCGCCTCATTCGCGCATCTAGTTTGCGCGAATGGCCAGAATTAAGCATTGCCGCGACAAACGTGCGAGTTGAAAAATGTGAACTTTGGTGGAAAAACGCACCACGTTAACCAATCAGGAGCTTGCTTTAGTAGTGACATGATTACAGAACGCGAGCGGAGTCGCAGAAGCCCCTCCCATGACGCGAATTTCCACGTGAATGTCTCAATGACTAGAATTTCACCCGCGGCTTTAATGCGCGAATGAAGCGAGTAAACTTATGCTGCGTTCAGACCAGCCGCGGTAGAGGCATCAAGCACAAGTCATTTAATGTTAAGTCAATGTGAAGACACGTTGACGCATGTCTGGAAGTCTCGCGGCACAAACGAGGCGTTTAGTGCAGCGCGGTAGATGTGATTCCGCCTCATTTGCTCATCTAGTTCGCGCAAATGGCGCGAATTAAGCGTTGCCGTGGAAAATGCGCCAGTTGAAACATTTGAACTTGGGTGGAAAACGTGCCACGTTAACCAATCAGGAGCTTGCTTTAGTTGTGACGTGATTACAGAAAGCGAGCGGAGTCACAGAAGCCTCTACCATGTCTCGATGACTACATTTTCACGCGCGAATGAAGCGAGTAGATGCGGTAGACGCAATTTTGACACCTCAAACGAGGCTGGTGTGAACCCACGGTTAAAGGGAGAGTTCACCCAAAAAAAAATTATGATTGACTTCCATAGTAGAAAAAAAGAATATTATGGAAGTCAATGGGGCTTCTGATTGGCTTGGTTACAAACATTTCTCGAAATATCTTTCTTTGTGTTCATCAGAACACGTTTGAAACAACATGAGACAAAATTAAATTCAAATTATGACAAAAATTTCATTTTTGAGGAACTATCCCTTTAAATGACCTGGTTGCATTACATTTATGCTTAATGTTCTTTAGAGATGTCAATAAATTTTAACATGAAGATTTGTGCCCTGTCTGTGAAATCCTGACTTAAGTCTTATATAATTTTGAGATTAGGAGCATCAAAGTTTGATTTCAATGATTGATTTTACATTAATTTAAATCTTTGAGATGACCTACTCAGTCAATATTAAACGGAGGTTATATTTTCAAAATTGTAGGATGTTTTTACTGCGAACTAGCTGGGTTTTAACAGGCAAGGTCACATATTAAAAAACATATCTTAAACCCTGAACAGGGAAGCCGGTTACTGTGGTGAAATGGGAGAATGTCACAACTCTATCCTGTAAGTCATATGGATATCCAGCTCCCAGCATCATTTGGTACCAGTGCACAGGAACTGACATCTCGTATGTGTTGTCTCCTAACTATTATATTTATAAAATTGTTTAATATGATGTGAAATAATGTGATGTAATGTTTGTCAGATGCACGGAGAACTCTACAGGACTCGAAACGGAGACGGTGGAGTTTCATAAGGAACAATACGGAAGTGTGGGTGTGGAAAGCGTCTTGACCATCGGATCATCCGTTCAGAGAATGACCGTGGTGTGTGTGGCCTACAATCTGGTCGGGCGGGACAGTGACATTTTTGCAATGGAAGTTTCTGGTAAGATGACCGTTATTATAAAGTTTTTGCAAATTTAAAGAAGTTCTTATGGTGTGTTGCTGAAGTTCTGGGTTTATCTCTAGATAAACATTTCACCAGCATTTTATGTGGAGGTGCGGGTGCCATGACGATACTTCTCCTGCTTCTCTGCTTCCTGCTGTACAAGTACAAGCAGGTGACATCACCACGTGTCAAATACGAATTAATCATGTTTTCATATTTCATGGTCCTGCATTTAATCTGAAAAGTCAAATTGTGAAGGGTAAAGGTCGAAAATGTCTGACGTCTTGTTTCCATCTTTTGTCTGTTGTTAGAAACCCAGATATGAGGTCCGCTGGAAGATCATTGAAACCACAAATGGAAATAACTACACCTTCATAGACCCAACGCAACTGCCATACAATGAGAAGTGGGAGTTTCCACGAGACAAACTCAAGCTGGGTTGGTACCTGCGTACCGTGCGTTTTGATGGCATGTGGTTGTGTGTTCGTGTGTATTGATGTGTGTTGTGTGCACAGGTAAGACTCTGGGCGCAGGAGCCTTTGGGAAGGTGGTGGAGGCTACAGCATACGGTCTGGGGAAAGACGACAATATCATACGTGTTGCTGTAAAAATGCTTAAAGGTCAGAACATGCTTATCACATTTTTAAGTACCATGGCAGATGTTTTAAGGTTAACACAGCTCATGAACCTATTGAAAATGGCTCTTACGGACCAATGTTTTATGTGTCACTGACATTAAAACTGTGTGTTGTGTGTATTTTTGTGATGAGAGCAGCCAGCGCTCATACAGACGAGCGGGAAGCTCTGATGTCAGAACTGAAAATCCTCAGTCATCTTGGGCAGCACAAGAACATTGTGAATCTGTTGGGTGCCTGCACTTATGGCGGTGAGATTCATTCATCTCTACTGTCTGTAACTGCTATCAGATAGATACAGCTATGATGCTAAAGATGA
Source organism: Misgurnus anguillicaudatus (assembly GCF_027580225.2). Classification (NCBI taxonomy): domain Eukaryota; kingdom Metazoa; phylum Chordata; class Actinopteri; order Cypriniformes; family Cobitidae; genus Misgurnus; species Misgurnus anguillicaudatus. The sequence continues at coordinate 26,927,832 of NC_073352.2, read as the reverse complement.
TTGGTTACTTTGGACTAAAGTCACATCTTGTATCCCAAAGGTGGCACATACAGATGATAAAAATTGAATGTATATTGTTTTTATCCAGGCCCAGTGTTGGTGATCACCGAGTACTGTTGCCATGGTGACCTCTTGAACTTCCTGCGTCAAAAAGCTGAAACCTTCTTGAACTTTGTCATGACGGCCCAGAACGTTCCAGAGCAGACGACGGATTACAAGAATGTGACCGGCGATCGGGCATTTTTCAGAAGGTTTAACTGAAATAAAACTGACAACACATATACTATAACTTATAACTTATAGTATATAGTATATATTAGTATTAAAAAACTAAAGCTTTGAACGTAATACTTACACTCTTAAAAATAAAGGTGCTTCACGATGCCATAGAACAGGGGTGGGCATTCCTGGTCCTGGAGGGCCACTGTCCTGCAGAGTTTAGCTCCAACCCAAATCAAACACACCAGCGAGCTTTGCAGGACAGTGGCCCTCCAAGACAGGGAATGGCCAACCCGGCCATAGAAAAAACATTTTTGGCTGAATGGTTCCATAAAGAATCTTCTCCGTTCTTTGTAGTAGAAAAATGTGTTATTAAACACGCCGAATTTGAATGATAAAAACTGCTAGGTAAATAAAATAAGTTGTCAAAATCTTAAAAAATAAGCAAGATTTCCTGCTTTTCAAATGCTGGGGGTGTGTCCGCTGTCATCTCCTTAGACAAAACGTCTCCATAGTACCCCGCGTGATTCCACTGGCCGAGAAACCTTCTAGTGGGTAATCTTTTCGGCACTGTAGGGTTAGAGTTTCTACAAAATCGCATTATGATTTCTGTAAAGAATAATTGACGAAAGAAATAACGGAAATAGATATTTTGAATTATTCTAAAATAATGCACAACTAAGGTGGTGTGCGTCATGCTGTTACATCGCTGGTGTGCATTATTTTCAAATAATTTAGTCAATTATTCCTCTTATACCAAGATTTCCACAAATAATTAACACCCATGGAATATTTCTTAACCAATCAGAATAAAGCATTCAACAGACCCGTGGTGTAAGTCATTATAACTTTGTTAAAATTACAATTGATGTATTTTAAATTATATGTTTCATGTCGTAGTATATAACTGAGGCTAGGCAGTGAGATTAAACAATTAGTTAGCTTTACGTACTAGCTTAACCTACAGCTAACCGGTTGCTAGCCTACTATATATTTGAACCACGCTTTAAAATAATAATGTTTATACCACGGGTCTGTTGAATGCTGCATTCTGATTGGCTGAGAAATGTTCTATGGGTGTTGATTATTATTATATGCCGCATTACCACCTTGGTGTGCATTATATGCATTATCTTATAATTCAATGGCCCGTCGTCAATTATTCCTTACATGAGACATTGTTTTCACACTTTTAGTATTATAAAAAAAATATGGTTAATTTTCATTGATTGGTTATGATTTACAAAAATATCAAAGGTATTTATAAGGGGATGATGACGTGTCTGCTACATGAATTAGAAGCTTTTATTTTAAAACATTTTAAATTATTTTTTGTATAAAGTATTACGCATGCTAGACCTATAGCCGCTAATGCAGCTTAGATTAGCCATTAGTAACAAGTTATACCACGGGTCTGTTGAATGCTGCATTCTGATTGGCTGAGAAATGTTCTATGGGTGTTGATTATTTTTCTGTAAACCGCACACCTAACTTGTCAAATGTCTTAGAAATAGGCACCAGAGCAATGTTTGTGGGAACCGTGGTATAAGCAGAATAATTGACTCCGGTCCTTTGAATTATTCGAAAATAATGCGGTGGGCCGCATTACCACCTTGGTGTGCATTATTTTCTTATAATTCAATGGCCCGTCCTCAATTATTCCTTACATATTGCATGAACAAATTTAGATCAAGCATTAGCCCTAGGTGCCAGTTGGGGTCCTAGGGAGACCGAATTGTCAGTGGAGATCCACTTAGCGGAGCTTAGATGAATATTCAATAACTTCCCAAATATGTGCATTAAAAAATGTAACACCCTTTAGTCTCAGCACATTCAATAAATTGTAGAAGTTTATGAATATTCACGTAAGCTCCGCCCGTGAAACAACTATCTCAGAAACCAAAAATCGTATAAAACGTCTCTCTCAACTATTAAATACAATTACATCCTGAATGGATGCTTGCAAATGTGTTAGTGGTGTGGCCATGCTCGGTTGCTCCAGTGCGCTACCGTTTTAGCCACGCCCAAATAATCCAGAATCTAGAAATGTGAAAAAACTGTTTAACAGTGTAACTTCACAATTCAGTACTACATACTCTAGTTCACAGTCTTTGTAAGTGTCAAACATTTGTAATGTGTTTAAAAACAATTCTCTGAAATGACATGGACATTTAAGAGTGTAAGCTTAATGATACTTCAACTTAATAATTGTTTAATGAATCTGTGTTTTATTTAAAACTGCATGATGTAAAAGGTTTTGTCTTTGGTTGTGTTGACAGTGACAGTGGGATATCCAGCACCTGCTCTGATCATTATCTGGACATGAGACCAGCAACATCCAGACTGACAAACTCACTTCTGGGTGAGTCAACAAAGCACTGTTTTAGGTACACATAAACCAATCCTACAGTTGAATTGTCTTCCAGGTAAATTATGAACTTTGTTGTCATGTTGACTCAAAAGACCTTACGTAAAAGATCTGTTAGATTTTAGCCACTTTCTCTTGTGGTTTAGATTCTTCTTGTGAGAATCAGGAAGAAGATTCATGGCCGGTGGACATGGACGACCTGCTCAGATTCTCCTATCAGGTGTCTGAAGGACTTCACTTCCTCGCAGCTAAAAATGTGAGTATACCTTAAAAAAAAAACATGATAAATGGCAGATCTAGAGGTGACGATGGTGGCAACCAAGCATTAAAATCCTATGTTTCTTCTCTTCAGTGTATCCACAGAGATGTGGCAGCCCGCAACGTTTTGCTTACCGACGGACGTGTGGCTAAGATTTGTGATTTTGGGCTGGCACGAGACATCATGAACGATTCCAACTATGTGGTCAAAGGAAACGTGAGGGCTACACATACAAACGCACATAAGAACACATTAATCATCATAGATGGACACAATTTAATTGTGTATGTGTGTTTATAATTAGGCTCGTCTTCCTGTGAAATGGATGGCTCCAGAGAGCATCTTTGAGTGTGTGTACACGGTTCAGAGTGATGTGTGGTCTTACGGCATCTTACTGTGGGAGATCTTCTCATTGGGTAAGAACTAATGCTGGTTTATAAACTCATCTTGTGTCTTTATCGTCTGGGTAAATATTTGAAAATGTTTCTGCAGGTAAGAGCCCGTACCCCAACATGCTGGTGGACTCAAAATTCTATAAGATGATCAAATGTGGCTATCAGATGTCCAGACCTGATTTTGCTCCTCCTGAGATGTAAGTTGTTTTCGGTTTATGTTGTTTTAACCAAGATTGTGTTATGACTGAACATGTATGCAACATGTCAGCTGTTTTAACCACAGTTTTCTGCAACTAAACAAACAAAAAGTAAGAAAAACAACACTGAAAGAAGGAATTGTTCTGAAAAGAAACCGCTTAAATACAGAACAGTGATCTTAAGTCAAACTTTAGTCAGTGTGTGAACCCAATATTACAGTGTTTCTTTCTTATATGTTGTAAAATAACATTTTATTTTATGGTTTTATGAAACATAACATATGTGACCCTGAACCACAAAACCAGTCAAAAGTCGCACGGGTATGTTTGACAGTCAACAATACATTGCATTGTTCAAAATTGTTAGAATATTAAAGGAAAACACCACAGTTTTTCAATATTTTACTATGTTCTTATCTCAACTTAGACAAATTTATACATACATACCTATCTTTTTTCAGTGCGTGCACTTAATCTTTGTACAGCGCATTGTGAATGTGTTATAGCCTAGCGCCATTCATTCCTTAGGATCCACTCCTGACTCCTCCCCCTCTCGCTCAATCTTCCGTCAATATTACTGTGCTGAGGTCAAAGTGCTGCTAACTAAGTGCTCTTCTGCCATACAATATTCTTATTTTTTATCCGCTTAAAATATCGCCACGTTTTATTTTGTGCCACCATTCTTACTTGTGTAACTACTCATGTAACAGTCTTTAATAGGAAAAACATGGTCTAAGTGTTTAGTGGCTTCGAAATTCATCCCTGTTTGGACCCTAAGGAATGAATGGGGCTAGGCTAAATGCTAACACATTCACGACACGTTGTACAAATATTAAGTGCACGCATTGAAAAAAGATAGGTATGTATATATTCATCTAAGTTGAGGTAAGAACATAGTAAAACGTTGAAAAAAATGGGTGTTTTCCTTTAAGTAAACATCATGTTTCATGAAGATATTTTGTAAATTTCCTACTGTAATGGCGATCCAAACTATAATTCGTTATTCACCATTTACACATTGTTGATGCACAAATGATTTGACACGTGAATTAGTGTTTACTTTTCTTGTCGTCAAAACACAAAATATGAAAAACAAACTTATTTAAAAAACAAAATATTTATTCCAGTTCCAAATGATCGATTCTTCTTTTCACGGTCAAAAGACTGTCTAGCACGAACTATTCTTCTTTGTAATTCAACTTCCTATTTGCTTAGCCTACGCAACACTCAAAAGTCACGTGATATGAAATAAAACTCAAATATATACACTGAAAAAAATGATTCATTGAATTTAATATTTTTTTTAAGGTAAGTGGTTGTAATCAATTTATTTAAGCTACATTTAAACAAAAAAGATTATTAAAGTAAAATAAAATATAAAACTTTTGTTTAAATGTAGCTTAAATAAATTGATTGCAACCACTTACCTTTAAAAAAATTATTAAATTCAATGAATCATTTTTTTCAGTCTATATAAAGCTTATTCTTTTCAGCTTCCAGCTTATGTATACATTTTAATGTCAAAAAATGTACCTTTATGAGTGGTTTTGTCATCCAGTGTCACATACGTCTTTTTTGTGAAAGGTTTTGCACTTGTGTCGTAATTCTTTTAATATGAATGTCACTTTTGTGTCGTTTTTATCTAATGCAAAAGCATCTTAACAGTTTTATTTGTGGCCTTATTGTCCTACACTGTCAGATAAATGATAAAAAATGTCCCTAGCTGTTACTGGGACGGTACCCTTTCAAAAATGACAATTCTTTGAACATAAAGAGTTCATGTAACTCAAAGGTACATATTAGGACCTTTTAAAGGGTACTGGCTAAATGACAACTTATATTTTTGACCTTTTTCTTAAATATGACAGTGTATTGACGTGGACTCTCTGACTCATAGCCTAGTCTGTCAGTGTCTGCTTTTGTCCTTTTTACATGGATCTTTAGTTCTGCATGTTAAACCCTAAACACATGACATGAGCTTCTTTATCCACACATTTCATGCTTAGTGAAGTTTTGGTTTGTTATAAAAAAAAGATGTTTTGCTGTTTTCATATATGTGTGTATATATTTATGATATATATTTATTTTCTTTATTATTTAAATTATTATTATTGTTTATTTTTTTTATGCTGTTTGAACAAGTGTTTTGGAAAATTTAATGTAAAATAAATAGGAATTTTAAAGGTCAAAGGTCTCTCTCTCTCTCTCTCTCTCTCTCTCTCTCTCTCAGACACACACACACACACGCGCACACGCACACACACTTTCTGTAAAATGTCAGTAAATCTATGTGAAGAAGAAAAAAATCCACTTTTTTGAAAATATGCAAATTTTTCAGCTCCCCTTTAGTTAAAAATTTCATTTTTACAGTTTTGGGATCCATTCAGCTGATCTCCGGGTCTGGCGCTACCACTTTTAGCATATCTTAGCATAATCCATTGAATCTGATTAGACCATTAGCATCGCACTAAAAATAACCAAAGATTTTCAATATTTTTCCTATTTAAAACTTGACTCTTCTGTAGTTACATCGACCACCGGAAAATTAAAAGTTGTGATTTTCTAAGTAGATATGACTAGGAACTATATTCTTATTCTGGCATAATAATCAAGGACTTTGCCGCTTTAACATGGCTGCAGGAGGCGCAATGATATTACGCAACAGCCGAAAATAGTCCTTTGTTTACTTTCAATGGCAGGGGACTATTTTCGGGCAGTGCGTAATATCATTGCGCCTTCTGCAGCCATGTTATATTTTCAAAAAAAGTGGAGTGTCCCTTTAAATCTGTAGTGTAATGAACTACATGCCAGTGTTGTAGTCAAGTCCAACTCAAGTGACCAAACCAGAAATCAAGTGTCAAGTCCATGTCAAGACCGAGTCCACATTCATTATCTGCACCCTGTCGGACTTGACACTTGATCTTTAGTCTTGGTCTTGACTTGAACTTGACTACAATGCTGCTACATGCTACTAATTATTTTATGTCAATAAACTACAGTCATTTAACTTTAGTAGTAGGCCAGTAGCTACAATTCAGGCTACTACAAACAGTGACTAACTACTATTTCAAATTCTGGTTTGAAACTATAAGAATCTTTGTAAAGGTGACAACACAGTCTTTAACATTAATTGATTAACTCATATGAAATGCTCCTGTGTGCAGATATACAATCATGAAGATGTGCTGGAACCTGGAACCGTCCGAGAGGCCAACCTTCAACAAGATCAGCCAGCTTATCGAGAGATTGTTGGGAGAGACACCAGACCAGCAGGTAAATACTGATGCTGTAAGACCTTGACGTCATGTCATGATCAATTATAGTCAGTGGCGTAGCGTCTGGGCATGCAGGGTATGCACGTGCAAATGGGCCCATGCCAATAGGGGGCCCGCCCCAGCTTTTAATTAAAAAAATGTTTTTTCAATTTAATTTTTATTTCTGGCTGCAATAAATATATTTTTGTATGCATATCATGTGTAGTGATTTCTTATTTCTCCATAATGTCTAATTTCTCCGTCATTTCTTGTTTGCATTTATTTATTTTTTTGCACTCCGCGGCTGCCGTAGACTACTACGCTATCATTTTTTTTACATGATGCATCGCCGCGCCAAAAAAAAGAAAACACAGTGTGAGAGGTTAATATAGCGGCAATCTACATGAACATTAAGGATGGACAAATATAAACATAAAAGTGGGGCCTTAAAGAGAAAAGAGAAGGCGGAGAAGTTAGTCACGAGTCAAAAACTACCTAAAACATTTCGTTTTTCTTTACTTAAATCTACCCTTTAAAGTAAAAAAGTAAAGTAAAAATATTTGACTACCTTATTAACAGTATATGTTGTTAACAGACCTGCGCGCCCCAGTTAACAGTGCCACCGGGGAAGGTTGGGGGGGCTTTGGCTTAAGGGGGCCCGTAAATTTTTTTGCATATGGCCCCGGAACTGACTTGCTACGCCACTGATTATAGTAGTGCAAACATAAAGCCGTGCTAATTATTTCCCATAATCCTTTGCAGCAGACAGAGTACCAGAACATCCAGTCTGAAGCACCCGGTGACCAACAGCTGGAATCGTGTGAAATTGTTACCAGTGAAGAATGTGAGTCATGTGAGACGTCATGTGACCAGGATGAAGACGCACAGCTGCTCACGAAAGTGAACAACTATCAGTTCTGTTGAGAGTCAGACTGGTTCACAGATTCATAATCTCTTCACTGACACATGGAAACGAAGCTCAGACGCAATTCATGTCTCAATGACCATGAGTCACAAACATGGAAAAGATGCAATTTTACACGCTCTCGTTTTTTTGATTGCTTAAATAATCTTGATAACAGTTCTTCTATAGAGTTTGTGTTGTTGACCAGTTTTCACTTAAATCATGTAGGACATCTGACACCAAGCTGCTCAAAATTCTGAACAAAACATGTTTTATAGATATCCTTTAAAAAATGCTCAAAACATGTGTCGGTACCAGTTTGCATGTTGCGTTTCTCTGTCCGTGACCTGTTAAGAAAAGACTCTCATCCAGTTTTTGGGTCATGACCCAGACGCTAAGACTCTGTTGTAAACAGTCTTAAATTGCTTGGCTAAGTTTAGGTGTGTTGTTACGAACCCAACCGGTTTCACTTCTCAGATAACACCATTTACGGATCTCCAAACCTCACATTCGGTTTCCTCTTGTATGTAAGCTTGAACTTCCCTGTTCGGGAATGATGCTAGTTCATCACTTTGAGATGCGAACGCTGCATGTTGCACTTCCTCATTTAACACATTCTGCCTGCCAGTGGCTTCTGTTTTCGCAATCTTGGATAAAATCCTATAAACAAACATTTTGCATTTGCGTGTGATTCACCTGTTTGCTGCATGCAGGTGTGAAAGAACAGGTGAGAGGTGAATGAAGCAGGTTAGTGAGGTGAGGTGTAAGTCAGCCCTCTGCTCTGGTTCTTAGTCAATCTTGGAAGGCAAACAAAGTATTTTACCACCCTTTACTGCTGATTATGGTAGTTAGGAGCGATAAGAAGCTTAATGCAGGCCTACAGCAGAACTCCACACCTCTAATGGGTGAAACATTGACACGCTCGTGGTGCAATAATGTTTCTGAGGTCAGACGTTCATTGACTTTATTTCATCAGATGACTGAGGGTTGAAGGTTAAATGGTTTCTCATTAATAAACAACCTTGTTCATTATAGAAGCCTTTAAAATAGAGCAACACTGATTTTAATTGCAATAACACAAGGCAAACTAACTGTGTAAATGAACAAGTTTGTTTGTTGTATGTGACCCTACTTGTGAAATCCATACTAAAGTCTTATAGCCTAATTAATTTTGAGCTTAAAGGAGAATCAAAGTTTTATTTTACTCATTGATTTCAGTCTTTGGTACATCTTACCGAGTCTATATTAAAGGGATAGTTCACCAAAAAATGAAAATTGTGTAATTATCTCTCATGTTGGTTCAAATCTGTAGAGATGTGTTTGTTTTGATGAACACAGGGGAGGATATGTTGATTGATGTTTTGACTTAACTAATCAGAGGCATCCATAGTTGAGAAAAGAATACTAGGGTGATTCTCACGAAAACTTGGTTTTAAAAATTTCAAGCATGAAAATGTAAAAATTGCTTAAATTTACTTTTTTTCCCACCAGACATTGAAAAACAAAGTCTGGAGTAAATGGGAACATTAATTTAAAAACTTTTACTTATCATTTAACACTTTTTGTAACATAATAAAAAAATTGTCCTTAAAAATCTCATTACCGCAACAGTCAGAAAACATCAACACTGACATATTTTCAAAATGACATGACAAACCTGAAAGAACATAATTTGGAGATTCTGCACATGCATTTAAAATCAAAGTATTATGCTTCTATTAATTAAATTAACATTTAATAAGCATCTGTTGTGGTAATGATAATCAAAATGTCGTGTAAGCATTCTGACAAGACAATATTTCAAATTAACTGTAAAAAAATGATCTTACTGGTAGCCATCTTGAAGTAACTGGTCCATGTGCTTGGTCACTCAAAATCAAACTTTATTAAAATTCTGTATGTGTGCTAAAACTGTTCTCAAAAAGTGTTGCGGAGGATGAGAACATCAGGCATGGACACATCATTTTCCTTATTTTTCTTCATTATTATTATACATGAATATTCAGTAAATATTTTTTCTGTCATCTAAAGTAGTCTAGCAAAACATCCATTTATTTTTTTCTTAATATTTTTGTGTTAATTTGATTAAATTACAACATAACGCATGTTCAAACACAGCCGGACACATTGCGGTAATGAGAATTTCAGCAGAAAATGAGATAAAATTTACAATTATAAATTCTTATGTTGAAATCACACATTGTGCAAGGTAGAACACAGTATTGTGTTAATTCTGATGCTTTTTAATGTTACTATATTACACATTTTAAAGCTAAAATCATTAGTGCCGTGGTGTTTCAATGGTTTCGTGAGAATCACCCACTAAGTCAATGGGGCATCTGATTGGTTTGGTTACAAACATTGTTCAAAGTATCTTCCGTTTTGTTCATCTGAACAAACACATTTATACAGGTTTGAAACAACATCCCTTTAAGGAAATCAAGGATATATTTTTAAAGAATGTTGTTTACATTATGTAGGATGATTTTATGTAGAAAAAGGCAAATCACTAATAAATGACTTTAGCTTGCTATTTACTGTACATAGAGTATAACATATTCAAGAAATTTTCTCATTCATTTATTTTTGTTTGAAATGAAAGCTTTTTTAATTCAAGAGATGTTCATATAATACAAAAATTAAGCTATATCTCTTTTCTTTTTTTACAATTTGCTTGTTCACCTATAATTTTAAAGGTGCAGTGTGTAGATTTTAGCAGCAACTAGTGGTGAGGTTGCGTATTGCACCCCTCCCTTTTGAATAGAATAGAGAAGCTATGGTACCGATTACAGGACAAAAAAAACGTGTCATCGTCTGAGACGACGTAGTGACAAACGCGCTCTGTAAGCAGTTTTTGTCCGTTTAGGGCTACTGTAGAAACATGATGGTGCAAAATGGCTGCTTCCATGTAAGGGGACCTGCGGTGTATGTAGATAAAACAGCTCATTCTAAGGTAATAAAAACAACAGTTCATTATGTAAGGTTTTTAACCACTGATAATATAGTTATGTAGATTATATTGCATTTCTGTCAAGAGATCCTACTTAAATTTACACAATGCACCTTTAAAGAGAAAAATCTTTTTATTTTTTGTGGTACATTTGTACAAAAGTATCTCTTTGTTTAAATAATTTTGCATTAAATGTAGCACCAGACACATACTGCCATACAGAGTAACCCTTGAGTTCTCAAAAGACATTATATTGTTTTTACATTGGTCTTCGAGTAGAAATGTAACATTTTTCTGTGTTATCTATTGTTAAATCTGACAAGTTTATTCCTGAATCAGAATCAATGACGTCTTAGACTGAACATTCTATGTCATGAATAAAATTCTGTTTGTGGGGAATTAAAGCTTTATCGGTAACACTTAACAATAAGGTTTTGTTTGTTAACAATTAGTTAATGCATTAGCTAATGTGAACTATCGATCAATCCTTGTACAGCATTTATAAATCTTAGTTCACCATGAACTAACATGGATAACTGTATTGGTATTAACTTACATTAACAAGAATTATGGTGAAATGCTGAAAAATTATATTGCTTATTGTTTATGTTAATTAATGCATTTACTAATGTGTACTTATACAACTTCATTGTAAAGTGTTACAACTTTATCATTGATGATAAATCATATAAAGATATAAACATGTTTTACTTAGAACTTTCTACTGTATGATACTAATAAATCATTAAAAATATCATGTGATGTTGTTATCAGTATTAATATGATGTATTCCACATAGATTAAGGATTATTTATTGACTGTATCAGTTGCCAATAGCTGTATTTAAAAGCACTGGCTTGTGATCATAGGGGAACCACTTTAAGTGCTCTATAGACCCTTTTACTGTTTGTACATAATGATGACGTGGCAACATACGCGCGCGCATTTTGGCAACTTAAGGCAAGAATCAGCAGTGAAGCAACACAGACAGAGAAAGTTATTTTAAAAAGTTGACTTTATCAACTTTTTCAACACAGCTACCAGATTCGTGTACTATAGTGGAGTGGATAGAAGACGTTAGCAGATGGCCAAATATAAAGTGTCCAGATGTATGTATATTAGTATAGCGCAACAAAACGCAACAACCAGACATTTTGATGCTGGGAAACCGTTTTGATAAACTTTCTGAGTTGTCAACACGTTAGAACCACTGGGGAACAACAACACTTCCGTTGCCAAAATGCGTACGCAGGCTATTTGATCACGTGGGCTGTAAAAGGGTCTATAGCACCTATATAACAACTTAGCACCACTTATGGCTCTACATAGGTGCTATAGACGGTTTCATTGGAAACTTGCCTGTTGTCACAGTTCTGCACTTGGCTAGTGGCTAAATTGATCTCTGAAACAAAAACCTTAGCGGAAATAAAATGTTTGGCTTTCTAAAGACGATGTGAGATGACGAGCATGGATCACTGATGTGCAGAGAGGTGTGGCAGCCAGACAAGAGTTTAAGGATCTGTAGCTAACATTATATACATTCATTTTACTCAGTAATGTTAGCTCAGTGTAATAGTTAAAATGCGTTAGATACAGTGGCGGCTCGTGACTGCTCTTCTGAGGGGCGCGAATTTAAAATATGTGTAAAGAGTGTCATGTGTGTTGCTCGTGTTTTCAAAATATGTGTTTGTTGCGTCATGTGAACCGCGTGTTTTGTCTCTGATTACACATGAGATTATGCGAGTATCTGGTAAACGCAAGCATCTTTTTTTATCAGAAACCCTTTAGACGTGTCTGCAGCAGGCACTTATTTTGACAAGACACTAATGCACATAGTTCACTCGACGCGCAGAACATATATTTTGAAATTATGAACCACAAACATGACAGGCTACATACATGTTGTGACAAACTTCGCATCGAGCGCCCTCGAAAAAGAAGTCACCGGCCGCTGTCATGAGCAATTCATTCCCCCCTGGCAATTCGGTCTCCCCTAGGACCCCGATTGGTACCTAGCACTAATGCCTGGTCAAAAAGATTTCATTGCGATATCTCGGCTGCGTCCGAAAACTCAAGGCAGTAACTCGTTGCCTCGCTGCCTCATGAGGAAATGACTTCGGAGGCATGAAGGCAGCTCAGAGAAAGACTTTCGGACACACTTCAAAGGCAGCGTGTTTGAAATATAAACAGAGCGCCTTTGTGATAACTAATCACTTATTTGAAAACTACAATACTAATTTCTCACTAGAAATGCAATTAAAAGGTGTAAAAAGTGAAAATATACCTTTATTTATACTAAATTTGTGCTCCAGTCGCTTCCTTGGCCGCCATTTTATTTTTCAAACTCGACCAGGCTCAACCAATCACATTCTTATTGTACGCCCACGCATGGGTATCTCAGGAGACAGGAAGTAAACCTAACATTGAATTCGGACATGTCTTGATGCCTTCCTGCTTTGGAAAGCTGGCTTAGAAGGCAGCAATTTAGAGTTTTCGCACACAGCCCTCGTCTGCGTTAGCGGTCTAGCAAGCTAATTACGTTGTACAAAATAGAAGCATACAATTTAAAAAAATAAATAAATAAAAGTTAACAAAAAAATATAATAAAAACTAATATTCATGTTGCAGACACGTCAGTACTTTTGTGTCATCATCTGCTTTACAAAAACAATACTTTTATTTTCGTAAATTATTAACATACCTTACGGAATGTATTTTTTTATAGTAAAAGTGTAGTAATCATGGCTTATAAATTATGATTTTAATGTGTGATTCAACTATGTAGTAATCATGTTTTGTATAAGTAATTTATTAACTTTTAACACAGTAAAAAAGTGGAAAGGGTACAGTATATAATATCTAAATAATAAAATGACACAAGCAATGTGTAAATCTCCCACCTATAGCCTCATTTATGTACTACTATATGAAACATACCATTTAAAAGATATCAATTGTAATTTTAACAACGTTCTAACTACATAAATCAAAGAAATGGCAATAAGGTGCTAAGAAAACTACCCATGAGGAGTTTTTCAGCCAATGGAATTACGCGGGGGTCTTAAGGGGGCAAAATTGCCAGGGGGGACCGAATTGCTCATGACACCACCACTTGTTAGTTATGATATATGAACGAAAGTAATTTACTTGTCATTTATTTTCCTTGTTATCAGAAATAAACTTAAAAAAATTTAAGTACGTCATGTCGTCATCAGTTATGCCACACAAACACAAATTCACTCGAAATAAACAGTTCACATGATTAATTTTTTTTTTAATGCACGATAAAGCGGGATCTCTCAACACTCAACTGTCAAAATATGCGATTAAAATAAATACTGTTGATTTGTCACCTGTAGTGGTTTCACTTTGCTACGGGCAATAAAATTCTTATTTACAAAGATCACAAGGCATACAAAAGTCCAGAAAAATGTCTTCTGTTAGTCAATTTCACGTTGCTCCTGTCCCCGAAAGATTATTGTGGCAGGCATGAGACAGAATGTCTGAGAACAAATGTTTATTTATACTATATTTGAATATAGTATGACTACAGTACACAATAACACAGGACAAACATTCACATCCCTTCTGCAGATCTTCTTCAAACAGAAGCTTTGGAGCACATGAGCGTGAGTACAAGACAACATCTTCCTGTTTTTTGTCAACTGTTCCATGAATAAACCCCACTGAAGTGCTTCCGTGTCTGAAACCCAGCGTCTTATAGTTTGTAGTTTCCTAAAATTGAAATGGTAGTCGCGTCTGCGTGATCCCTGAGTCAGACGAGCATCATCTCCTCGCTCATCATCACTCCAGAGTCTTTCTCCATCTCGCCATCTTCAAGCTCCTGTTCGTCTGAGTTGATATGTGCCACTCCCAGCCTGTAGAGGGCGTCTCTGATCATCACCACCTCGCCCGGCTGACAGGCGGTCAGGACCTCTGCGATCTGCTGGTTTACAATGTCTCTGCTGCTCAGGAAGTCCACCAGCCTGTTGTAGAGGTAATAATACGCAGCGTTATCAAACACTAGCGCTTTACGGCGGATGGCAGACACGCCGTCGTTTTCGCTAGTTTCGTTGTCAGATTCGTGGCATATCTCGCTTGCTACGTCAACGTAAGGTTCGAGTTCTCTGCACAGCGTCATGGCGTGGTGAGCATCACCGTGCAGATGGTTCGACCTGTCAAGCCGCACAATCCAGCGGGAGGCGGATTTGGTGATGGGGTGCAGCTGTGGGTTTGACTCAGTAACGGACAGATCCAAAGTGTACTGCTGGTCCTGTAGTTCTGAGCATGAGACGTACTGAAAGAGGACAGAGAGGTTAGCAAAACCAGACCAAAGAGGACGTCAACACACAGCACAAGCAACTTACCTGTGGTGCTGTTGCAGGGTCAGAAAAACAGCCCTGGTTTTTCCCCCACATCTGAGAGGTCAGTTCAGGGTATAACAAATCAGCACACAGCGCCACCTTCTGAGCACAATCCGTCACATAGACAGGCGGCCAGAACCGCGTCGACAACAGCAGGTCCACGTGATCTCGAGCGCTTTCTCGACGAACAATGTACTTAGAGCTGCACACCACCTATCCGGAAACATCAACAAACAGTCTGAACGAACCACGTTCAATCCTTCATAATCCATAATGATGTGTGACGTACCTGATGTGGACACACTCGGCTGATTCTGCCCGCCGTCACGTGAGTTTTTGGTTCAGGGGCCGTCCAAAGGCCGTTTCTTATTTGTGAGTACAACAGGGAAACAGACGCCAGCAGCTGCTCCTGTCAGGACAAATGACAATCGAGTGATGAACTTTAACTTGAATTAAATACATTGAGGTGAGATCTCCAAAGAGTTTTGTGTACCTTTGAAGTGTCTGTTGCAGCTGGGCTTCCACATTTTTCCAGCACGTCCCTGAGCTCCTGCTCACTGTGTTGTTCAATCTGATCCGATCTAAGCAGACCCTCGTGGATTAGACGCACCAGGACTGCAGGGTCTCCTGAAATACAGACACATGCTGCAACTTCAGGGCTGCGACGCCACCGCGTTTCAACATTACATTTCATGCATCTTAAAGGGACACTCCACTTTTTTTTGAAAATATGCTCATTTTCCAGCTCCCCTAGAGTGAAACATTTGATTTTTACCGTTTTGGAATCTATTCAGCTGATCTTCAGGTCTGGGGGTACCACTTTTAGCATAGCTTAGCATAATCTATTGAATCTGATTAGACCGTTAGCATCATGCTCAAAATGACCAAAGAGTTTGGATATTTTACCTATTTAAAACTTTTGTAGTTATATTGGGTATTAAGACTTACAGAAAATTTAAAGTTGCGATTTTCTAGGCCGTTATGTCAAATTAAGTGCTGCGGGTGTGCATTTTTTCAAATAATTCAAAGTCATATTCCGCTTATACCACCGTTACCACAAACATTGCTCTGGTGCATATTTTTAAGACATTTGACAGTTTAGGTGTGCGTTTATTGAAAAATAATCAACCCCCATGGAACATTTCTCAGCCAATCAGAATACAGCATTCAACAGACCCGTGGTATAATAAAAACTAAGACCTAGTCCTGGATTTATGTAAACCCTGTCTGGGAAACCCTTCGAATTATGTGTCTGGTAGTGATGGCGAAGTGAAGCTTTCTTGAAAAGGTTCATTACTCAAAGCTTTTCAAATCAGAGCTCGATGAGGACCTCTGCTGGTGAAAGTGCTGTATCACTGAATGTTTCACAACCAAACAACGTATTAATTATAGAAGCAAGAATTAATGGTTTGACAAATTAAGGATAGAATAATAAATAAATGTAACAATATACAAAATACATGACCAAAGCATGTTCCATTTCATACGAATGGTAACTCCAAACAAAAACAACAAATTAAGGATAAAGCTTGGTCTTAAAAGTATAAAGTGTGAACCATTTAAAAAAAATCATGGTATTAAGTGGTGCAGAAAAGACTTTTTACTACTATCCAATATATATATTTTATATTATAAACTCACTATACAGCAATCGATTTCGTGTAACGCAATACTTCAATACAACCCATGAGGGCGCGCCATGTATCGCACAATTTAAAACCTTTTAATCAGATAACGAAGCAGTCACGTGGGTGTGAGTGAAACGAAAGGCTTGTTTGACTTCATGCGGCTCCACAAGAACCGACAGCCGGATGACGTCAAAGTACCGCGAGAAATTTGACTTTTTTTTTCTTTTCTTTTTTTTTTTATTGAGAAACAACAACAAGTACAAAGTACAAAAGTCACATTATAAACATTATACAAATTGTATAAATATAAATTTTGTATAAACTGTGACATAAACATTTATAACGAAATTTGACTTCTCTAATCGGTCTCGCGGTACTTTGACGTCATCCGGCTGTCGGTTCTTGCGGCGCCGCATAAAGTCGAACAAGCCTGAAGCTTCGGACGTCATTGGTCACGTGATTTTGCCAGAATGAATCAAGCTTCGATACAAAGCTTCGATACAAAGCTTCAATGAAAATCGGTTCATTTTTTTTTTGACACACACCTCGGAGCTTCGGTGTTACTGGTTACATCACTAGTGTCTGGCTTAGCTTTTTGAAGCCCATCCATCATCAGAAAAGGAATATACATGATGTCACATGGTGGCAATAAAACCTTTTCTATTCACTCTACAGCGAGGTAAATGTGATAAACAAGTCTTGAATCACTAGATTATAAAAAGATGTATAACAGAAGATGAGAGCTATACACGCACACAGACAGCAGGTGGCGGTATTTGGTTCATATTTCATTAAAAATACAGCATCAGGTCTTCTGTAACTTAAGTGAAGAATACAGAAAACATACTAATGAAAGAAGATCAAAATTAAGGTCATCTAAAAAAAAAAATGTGGGAGTGGGAAATAAAGAAATATCACATGAAATACTATAGAAGATACCATAGTATTTACTATAGTAAACTATAGTTATATTTCACAAGAACCATTACACATCATCAATTTCAGATCGCGAAACATAATGACGGCCTCCATAGGTTAAAAAGTAATGAAAAAAATTTATGTGTTTCTATCAATAAAGTTTAGTAGTTGAAGGCAAATATAAAGTATTAAAGTCGGGGTACCTTTTAATACTTTAAAGGGATAGTTCACCCAAAAATGAACATTCTGTCATCATTTACTCAATCTTATGTTGTTACAAGCCTGCATAAATTTCTTTGTTCTGATGAACACAAAGGAACATATTTTGAGAAATGTTTGTAAGCAAACCATTCGTGGACCCCATTCACTTCCATAGTGGGAAAAAGCATACTATGGAAGTAAATGGGGTCCACCAATGATTTGATTAGAAACATTTCTCAAAATATCCACCTTTGTTTTCATCAGAACAAAGAAATGTATACAGGTTTGTAACATGAGGGTGAGTAAATGACAGAATTTTCATTTTTCAGTGAACTACCCCTTTAAGGGGTGGTTTCCCGGACGGGGATTAGCTTAAACCAGGACTAGGCCTTAGTTAAACAGGATATTTAAGTCAATTTTAAAAGCATAATTTATAAATAAACACTACTGGTGTGCATCGTAAGACACAACACTCATACTGATATATTTTAAGATATGTCAGAGCAAGTTGTTTTCTATCAAGACAACGTTAACATTTAAGTTAGTCTAGGACTTACTAGGCTTAAACCCTGTCTGGGAAACCGCCCCTAAAATTTGACATACTGCCAGTTCAAATAATAATGTACAGAGGTGAATAAGTGGTGTGCATACCTGTGAGTGCTGTATCTGTGGTGATCTTATCCTTTTCTGTGTTAATGACACCTGCGCTCCTCATGAGAGGAGGAATAAACGGAGCGATGATGGACGCATCGAAGCGCGTGATGGGGATGCTGCAGGGAAACGCTGCCTGTTCTAATGCCTCATTCTCCATCGTCAGCCAAAACTCATCGACCTGCACCTCATCCGTCACTTGGACCTCAGGCCACGTGAACTATAGAAAGAGAAAGGTGAATGAGACCTATCTGTTTTTTAGTTGAAAATTATTTAAAAAAAAAAGAATAATATCTTTACATAACACTGTGTCACTCGACTCGAGAAGAATCTAATTGAAACATGACTAATGTGAATCTATACATCTCTTTACCTCCACATTCTTCAGCAGTAAAACATTGTTGGTGTTGCGTTGTGCGACCTCAAGTTTAGGAGCGATGCCACACACTCCACAGATCATATCGTTATAATCTCGGACCGTCAGACACTCAAACGCCCAATAACCACTGCAGAAGAGCTCCTGAACAAGAGATAAATCCTCAGAGCTCAACACGCAGTCTGAAAAAAAAGAGAAACTGGTTAGGTTTGATTCCCAGATCATTATTCCAGTAAATACAACACACATCCAGTATATGACAAACACCTGTTTGTATTTGTGTGTTTTTGATAATACTGAAAGCAGCGTGTGCAGGATCATCTCCTTGTCTGATCTGATGTCTCATCTTGAAGAATAAATCCAGCGTCACCAGCAGTTTATTTCCGATGTTAAACAAACCTGAGACAAAACAAACACAGCGTCAGAGTTTGCATACGTTGTCAAATCTATGTTTGATTTTTAGTGCTTTCATGGAGGACAGCACACATTAATGTAAATGTTTATTAGTCACAATGAAGCAAGGCCGGGCATGGAGACATCACAGTTTCCAATTAGATTTCAGCCTTGTTGGAAAAGGGGTATGTATCGCCCCCTTGAGTCCTGAACATGCGAGTAACACACTGTGCAGACATTTGTGTTTCTATACAGCGTGTGTTCTTCCACTTTTTGTGTTTACCTGGATGCAGGTCTGTGAAACTGTGAAGTGCCAGACACTGCAGATTCGAGCAGATTTTCACCTGTAGGGTGACCATTCGTATCGCAACGTCAGTCAATAACCAGCATTCCTCTAAACCTGCAGCCGAACTACACAACAAGACAACACACATTTAACGGAAGCACAAAACTCATTTAAAGGCGGGGTGCATGATTTTGAAAAACACTTTGGAAAAGGGAGTCGGACCAAGTAACAAAACACACTTGTAGCCAATCAGCAGTAACGGTACTTTCACACGGGGCGTAAGCGGTAACACTTCCCATTCACTTTCAATGGGTGACATCATGCGTTGCCGAACTAAATTGTGGACCCTTTGGCACCGTGTCACTTCTGCGGCACTCGCTTGAACATTTCTCAACTTCTCAAGCGGCAACGCGTGCGTCAGCCAGCCAATCAGATCACCTTATGTAAATAACCTAGGCAGAGTCAGCCAATTACCGGTATGTTTATGGAAGACCGGGGCATGTGTTGCAGCCATTGTGATTGGCTGTTGGCTACGTTAAGCGTTAACGCTTCTGTCCCGTGTGAATGTCCTGTATGGGGCATGTCTACTAACCGACACCATTGCCTGGGTTGCCTATGTGTGAGGCGGGTCTATCAAAAGAAGGTCCATATTCTATTGGGGTTGGGGCGTGTTTGTTTAGGTGATTTCAAATGTCGACATTGGCGTTCAGAGATCATGTACCCCGCCTTTAAACACAACATGATGCAGGAGGATTTAAGATGATTCGAATTATTGGGATTAACTGCATTGTGGACGCAAATTCGTGATGGTAAGCACACAGTTGACAGTGCATTGACTTCCATAGTATTTGTTTATCCTACTATGGAAGTCAATGGATAGTGTCAACTGTGTGTTTACCATCATTCATCAAAATATCTTCTTTTGTATTCAACAGAAGAAAGAAACTCATACAGGTTTTGTACAACATGACGCAAGTAAATGATCACATATTTTTTGGGATGAACTATGTCTTTAATTATTACAGGAATTTCTTTTTGTTTAGGATAAAGCCTATAACCTTTTGGTTCAAGTGCACATTAGTTGGGGTTAATGGGGTTTGAACCAATAATATTTTACCCTGTGGTAAGTGGTCCGTCTCACCTCAGCTCCCCTTTAATCAGCGGGCATTGACACAGACTGCAGTGTGTGGCCGCTGGTTCATAAAAAGACGGCCATCCGTTTCTCTCTTTCGTTGCGTTGTCCATCTCATCGCTTATTACAGAAGCATTGAGCTCACGTATGAGGCTGAAGACGTCCTGCAGTTCTGCTTCACTCTCTGGAAACTGCAGACAGCATCTGAGGACGCTCACTGTTGACTGACGCTGCACTTCCTTCTGAGCTGCGCTCAGGGGCTGAGACGGGTCCATCAGAACCGGTAAACCTGCCTCAACCTCAGCAGAGATCTGAAGATCATGAACGCATTCAGAAACTATACAACATGTGGTATGTGGTGGGTGGTGAGTGCTTGCACTAACCGTTAGTTTCGTTTTCTTGCCGAGTTCCCATCCGCAGGTCGGACAGTGTTGAGGTTTGTGTCTGTTCTTATACACATAATCACATGCAGGGTTCTTACAATGACCTCTTCCTCTCGCCGTAGACAAACCCAGAGCCTGATCAACGTACACAAAACAGTTAAAATATAGCAACACAAAAACTGAGATGCAACAGTAAAGGACAGCAGTGTTGGCACACTAACAAGGGATGATCCAGATGTTTTTTTAAAGGGCACCATGGAGAGAATCTTCACGCCATTGTCAGTAATGATGTATTGGTTACTGTTGACTGTCGTGGGTTTCTGAAATACAAAAAGATTTTGCAGTTTACAGATAAGAACCGTAAATTAGGGTTGCTGTCCCGTAAAATATGATATATAGAATTAAAGGATTAGTCTATTTTCTTAAAAGAAAAATCCAGATAATTTACTCACCACCATGTCATCCAGGATGTTGATGTCTTTCTTTGTTCAGTCGAGAAGAAGTTGTGTTTTTTGGGGAAAACATTGCAGGATTTTTCTAGTTTTGATGGACTTTGATGGAGCCCAACATTTAATACTTAACTCAACACTTGGCAGTTTTTTTCAACGGAGTTTAAAAGGACTATAAACAATCCCAAACGAGGCATAAGGGTCTTGTCTAGCGGAACGATTGTCATTTTTGACAAGAAAAGTAAAGAATGTGTACTTTTAAACCACAACTTTTTGTCTAGGTCCGGTCCAGCGCGACCTAACGTAAATGCGTAGTGATGTAGGGAGGTCACGTGTTACATATATAAAATGCACATTTGCGGACCATTGTAAACAATAAACTGACACAAAGACATTAATTAGTATCAGTTGACATACAACAACGTAGGAACGGTCCTCTTTCAACACACTTGTAAACACTGGGGCGGACTTTCGCGTTCGTCCTTTGTGACCTCTTGACGTATTGCGTGGGGTCAGCTGGCGCACACAACCGTTTCTAGACGAGAAGTTGTGCTTGAAAAATGTATATTTGTTATTTTTATTGTCAAAAATGACAATCGTTTCGCTAGATAAGACCCTTATGCCTCGTTTGGGATCGTTTGTGGTCCTTTGAAACTCTGTTCCTATTAAAGTCCATTAAAATTAGAAAAATCCTGCAATGTTTTCCTCAAAAAACATAATTTCTTCTCGACTGAACAAAGAAAGACATCAACATTTTGGATGACATGGTGGTGAGTAAATTATCTGGATTTTTCTTTTAAGAAAATGGACTAATTCTTTAAAGGGATAGTTCACCCAAAAATGAAAATTCTGTCATAATTTACTCATTCTCATGTTGTTACAAACCTCTATAAATTTCTTTGTACTTATGAACACAAAGGAAGATATTTTGAGAAATGTTTGTAACCAAACCGCTCGTGAGCCCCATTCACTTCCATAGTAGGAAAAAATAATACTATGGAAGTGAATGGGGCTCACAAACAGGCTGATTACGAAATAATGACAGAAGTTTCATTTTTGTGAACTATCACTTTAATAACTAATAAAAATTCATGTAATGAATTAATATATTGACATTGTTATTATTTATTAAATGTTAGCATGATAAATCTCCATAATCTTTCCAATGACATTTATAAAGTTTTAGAGAACAATTATGGTCCAATAAACAAATGCTTGATATTTTATAATGCTGTCATATGTTAAATAAATTGCCTTGGCGTGAATGTATAAGGGTGTGCCTTATTTTGCAACACTGCAAGTGGCAACCCTACCGGAGACAGCAATCTCACCTGTTCTGAGGCAGTGGGTGTGATTAAGTGGCCCAACTGTTTAAGGGTGCTGGGCTTCAGACCCACGATGTGCTCACTGGCTGATGGTTTCACTGAGAACAGCACAAGCTGGATGTTATCAGAGATGTAAGATACAGATTAGAAACACAGATCATCAGAATCTGAGCTCACTGTTCTGATAATACCAGCATCTGTGCCGACCTCATCAGGACGAACAGCGATCCACTGTACAAGTGCAGACTGGGCGGCTGTATCTGTGGAGAAAAACCTGGATTTCACATGTTTCATTTATTTCACTTTCTGCAATCAGTGTTTGAATTATTAAAAAAATTATGGGGTCCCCTAGCTAACCTGATCCTGAATTAGGGCTGTCACAATGATTAAATAATCGTCTCATCACGATTGTTTGACCTCATCACAATGATTTCAGATCACCGCAATGATTGCATATCTCTCTAAAAAACACAAGGGGGAGCTGCAGCACCTGTATAAATGAGACATTATCAAATGGCACTCCTTAACTGACAGTGTAACGCGATACATTGCAAATCCATTCAATACAGTGGGAAAAAAACGGCATTTAAAGAAATGCTGCAAAACTTGTATTAGTGTATTAGAATCAAAAGTTAAAGCCCTAAAACAGGCAATTAATCGCCATAATTTATTAGATAATTAACCGTCAGCCAAATGTCATAATCGTGACAGCCCTATCCTGAATCAAAATTTTTGTTGGTCATGGAACAACTTTTTAATAAAAAAAAATAAACAAATTACCCTTCACTCAAACCCTAACCATTTTTTACTTCTCATATTAGTGTGAAATAGTAGCTTGAGAATAATTTTTTAAAAGCCCTAACCCAATCTTAAAGGGGTCATATTGTGAAAATCTGACTTTTTCCATGTTTAAGTGCTACAATTGGGTCCCCAGAGCTTCTTTCAATCTAGAAAACGTGAAAAAGAACAACCCAGTAACTTTGTTTTGGTCAACCATTCTCTGCAAGCATATAAAATAATAGGTCATTGAAATCTGGCTCCCCTTGTGATGTCAGTAGGGGATAATACCGCCCCTTAATCTGGACTATACAACCACGGCACTGTCATTTAGTGTAGAGATCAGCTCATTTGTATATAAAAGGACACACCCAAAACGGCACAGTTTGCTCACACCTACAAAGTGGCAATTTTAACATGCTATAATAAATGATCTGTGGGGTATTTTGAGCTAAAACTTCACATACGTACTCTGGGGACACCAAATACTTATTTTACATCTTTAAAAACTTGATAATATGACCCCTTTAAATCTAACAACCTGTCAATTCCTCCAGAAAACAGCACGAGGCACACTTGAGAGTTTGAATTTATTTCAGACAGAAATCTTTTGAATACATTTATTGCAAAATTGGGACAAATAACAGACAATATTTCTTTTTGACAGCGCAGCATAAGAAATTATTAATTCATGAAGTATTTTAATAAAAAACAGGGGACCCCCCAATTTATATTGTTGTGCTTTATAAGGGGTCCCTCAATGCTTATAGGAGGTCCGGGACCACCCCAGTCGCCCCCTTCAATTCAAATAATTTTAGTAAAAAAAAATCTAAGACTCACTGGTCTGAGCAGGTGCTGGAAGAATCGCTCTTATACGACGTTTTTGTGCTCCACTGCTGTTTATTTCTCTCGAGACGACTTGAATTTGACCATTACTCAATGATCTGAAAGCACATACGACACACAGAATATTAGAGAATTAGAAAAGGTACACAATATTTACCAAAACAACCCTGAGAGAATCTACTTAACTTCTGCATAGTACAATTTCACTGCATATTAGGTGCTGGATGGATGCTACTGACCAAAATTCACATCTTTGTAATTTTGTATGTATGGCAGTATGTGATAAATGCCTCGGCATTTTATACAAAGTGGAATTAATGTTTACATGCAAAGTCAAAACCTCATGTGAAATGTTATGATCACTATTAATAAAACAGTGTGTGATTAAAAGACTTTGGAAATACACAGCTGCACTACACGAGAGCTGGTTGGAAAGCTTACGTCTGACCTCAGTGTACATTTCTGGCAGAGCTTTTGTTGGTTATATCAGATATAAAAATGATAAAGACAGTATTGGGAAGGATACCGATATATTACCAAAACTCAATATACCGCCCAGCTCTACTGCAAATATTTAATGTAAACAGAATGCATTGTGTGATGCATATCTTACAGCAAAGACTTTGATTCAGCATCAGACGTTGATGCTTGTTGAGCATTTTTTTTCTCTCTCTTCCTGCAGCCGGCCCTGCGAGAGGATGTAGAGCCTCGGTCCTGAGGTTTATCTTCAGAGGATTTCTGGGTAATTATGGAAGAGCCTATCTGGTCCGTGTTCTGCATCAGTTCTTTTTCCATGTTTATCGTCGCGTCATTCGGATCTGTCAGACCACCTGGATGAGCAACAGGAAGCTTAAAGTCGTCGCACTGTTGCCCTGGAGGCACTGCTTTTCTTGATGCTCTTTTTGCCTGTAATTGAGAAAAATTAATTATTCTGTGAGATATGATGAAAAGCATTTCTGCCCTTTCAGTCCAACACACGTCTGCCTCTGTCTGCACACAGATCACATATATAAATGACTGTAACCCAGATCAGGTTTTAGAACTTACAGTGGCAACCCACTTCCCCCCGAGATGCTGGCCACAGTCAGGACACTGGGGCGGTTTGTGACGGGTGACGTATGAAAACAGACAGCCAGGTGTGGTGCAGTAACCCCGCCCTCGCCGTGTATATCTGATGGGCTGAAAGCAAAATAGACTTCTGATGTTTGAAATATATTCTCATTTAATGCAGTGAATAGATGTGCAAACGTTACATAATTTTTAGGAAAAAATGGACAACTCACTTTTTACTTTGTGATTCAATTAATTCATTAAAGCTTTTTCAAACAGACACACACAAGTAAATGTACATGCATTACTGACTGTAAAACTATTTCACTGACCAGTTTAAATGAGGGTTTGGTTTCTGCTTTCGCAGTGTTCATAACTGGAAACATCATTACTGGACCTGCAGTGGTAATTATTTTATTTTCCACCACACCCTGAAAAACAAAATACATAACAATGATTCAAACAGAATAAAATCATTTATTAAACACCTTATTAATAAATTAAAAATTCATTATTTTCTTTCAAACTAAACAGATACTGCAGCCAATATAGTGAAGCCCACCTGATTAGGTATTATCGCGACAAGACGTGTGGCATCCGGTTTGATCTGAGGCATTAGAGCTCCGCCCTCCATTACGTTCTCTACCACCATGCCAGCATCACCATAGGCCCCGCCCACTACTTTACACTCCTCTCCCTTCACAAGAACAGCAGCAGGTTTAAGAGCATCCCGCCCGAGACCCAGTGATCCTTCATTGGCACAGGAATTCTGGGAGAGGACTGCCGTTCCACCTACAGACGCTGAGGTGTGTTCGCCGAGCGCCTCGATGGCAATGCACTGCTCCGACAGCTCCACCTCACTGCCCAGGGTCATGGGAGACACCAGAGTCTCCTGTGTGGGGGTCCGAGTGGCTCTATCCAGGGTCCCCTCTGCTTCTCCGTCCACACAAACCTCTACCTGTCCACTTTCCCCTTCCACTGAACTCTTGGAAAGCAGCAAATAATTCGCCCTTGGGAGGATCTTGCGGAACCCTGGGACATCCTGAGAAGACGCAGCTGATTGGTTGCTCTGGGAAAAAATTGGGAAATTTTAATATCCGATCACTGCGTTTCAATTAAATGTGGCTATGACATTTGTGTTTTAAGAAAATGATTCTCATAAGTCTGTGAGATGAATATTTACAGTATACATACAGTATGTGAATAATATACACAGGTTTTCTCGGAATAATTACATTTAGACTCACGGGGTCGACGCCATCTTTCTCCATGCGAGCTCTCTCCAGGTAATAACCTCGATCGGCCACATTCAGTCTCTTCCAACTGTCGCTGATGCATTTGTTGATCTCAGACTGAGGCAGCTCTGGGTTTTCCTGCTGCATGTTCTGACGCACGTCGAAGTAGTAGAGCAGATACGCTGACCTGCGCCGGAGGTCAAGGGTTAATGCAGCTGAAACCTTGTATTACTGCATTAGTGCACTCATACTCTGACCAATCAAGGCCGATTAGTATTACAGTTCAGATTGTGCAGTTTGCTAAAAATGAATCTGGCCTGAGAAGATTTATGTTTGAGTTTCTTTAGCTCTACCTGGGCTTCTTGGGTTTGTCTGAGTTCCCTGTGCCACCTTTGCTCCTCCGTTTCTTTTTGGGTGATGGAAGTTGCAGCAGTGTGTAGCAGCTCTCCACCTCCATCTCTCCATAGATGGCCTCCATCTCTGAGAGATAACATAGAAAGAAAAGTATTCACTCAAAATTATAAGTGGTTTAACACTGCTTTAGTGAAAGTGCTTTTGTAATAAGACACATCCATCAAGTAAAAAATGTATTACCCTAAAATATACACCCTACCGAAAAACCAGCTTAAGCTGGTTGGTTTGTTTATGCTGATGTAGAAGGCTGGTTTTAGAGGGGTTTTGGACACTTTTTTACTTGGTCAGGCTGGTCTTGTCTGGTCAAACTGGAAAACCACCTAAAACAAGGCTGGAAGCTTGGCTAAGCTGGTTGGCTGGTCTTAGCTGGTTTAAGATAGAAGTAGCTGGTTTCAGTTGGTCCTCAAAGCCTGGAAAAGCTGGTCTTCCAGACTGGTAGAGCTGGTCTAAGATGAAAGTAGCTAGCTTACTGGTGGGTTAGCAGGTCTTTCAGTCTGACCAGCTAAGACCAGCCTGCTTCACCACCTTAGACAGCTTAGCTTAGGCTGGTTTTAGCTGTTTTTTCTACAGGGTAAATAAGTAATTCCTCAGTAATTCATATTTACTATATTTTCCTGTAGTTCATATTAAAATGTAATCGATAGGGAATGAGATAAAACATATTTGGTGTGCTGTCCGAGGGAAGGGCTCCAAGTTCGGAATTTTAGCCCCAACCTAGAATACTCCCACTATTTAACTGGGATTGATGAAACTAGCTGCAGGGTTCCCACACCCTAGTTAACTTCAAATTCAAGGACCTTTCAAGGACTTTCCAGGTCCAGTACCCTCAAATTCAAGGACTAAATGTGGGGATACATTTCAAGTGAGAGCAAGGTTACATCGTGTTACCTTTTAAGATACATTGTTACAGTTCCCTTTCGAGGGAACTCGCGCTGCATCACTGCGGTGACACTTTGGGGACGCCTCCAGGTGCGTCTAAATGTTTATATCAAATTCAACCAATGGTGAGGTTTAACGACAAAGACAGGGTGACGCAGGAGCCAGGAAGTATATTGCTATCTGAAATATTGCCAAAGACGGCGTTACAGGGACGCAGGAAGTATGGCAAGGGAGACGCAGTGTCTCGTTCCCTTCTCAGGGAACAACAGTTACATACGTAACCCGAGACGTTTTCATGTGTCAAACACAACTATGCAAAAAAGCATTCTGGTAAGAATCAACATTCGCATACAGAAGATATAAGCATTTAAAGCGACCAGTTTAGCACGTGCTTGAAACGTCTAGAATTTTTATGATATTATCCTACAAAACACAGGGCATATGGATATTTTATCGAGAAAACTTCTTGCATAAAATAGATTCAAGCACTTTTAATGATCTGTATATATGTATATTTTCAAAAACTTCCCTGGGCCTTAAATTTCTCCCCCAGATTCACAAAAAGGGAACCCTGTAGCTGAGAGTGAGGTGATGGGGTGAAGGAGGGATGCTGCAAAACAATAGTTGGGACAACTATTAATAGGCACCTTTTTGGACTAATTGGTTGGATCACATGACCATGCTCCTCCCGAACTTAGTTAAATAAACTTCATATTGTAAAACTGGATTATTTAAATCCGCAACATGACAGCCAGTACCACACATATTTCAGGGATGCATATTTTACAATAGTAATAATGTGTTAATAAAGTGAACACTTTTACATTCTCCTGTATTGAGGATTCAAGGGCATGTACTTAATTTGCCCTTAAGATTAATTTCTAAATTATGTAAATTATCTATTTATTCCGATTTGCGGAAATATAACTTCACAGGTTTCGTTACATTTAAGCCTTTTACATGGTCTCTTTAGTAGGCTACATAACATATGAAACATGTTATTACTATGATACTTGACTTTCGGTAATATTAAATAACATTACTGACAGTGTTCTGCAGAAACCCAATTCCGCAGCTGTTGCAAAATATCAAATATGATTCAAAGTATCCAGTCTAACCATGTCACGTGACATGCTGATTCACACATAAAAACATACACAAATATATATACATACATACATAGCAGTACACACATAACACATACAGACAGATAGATGCACACGGGTGAAGTGTGTTTGAGTGTGTGTGTCTGTATGTGTGTCTGTATGTGTGTGTTTAATTTCCTCCAGTCTGTCAGTTATTGTTGAGTCCTGATACTGGCTGTGCGTGGCCAATGAGCGCGTGTCTTATTGAACCCTTACCTTAATCGGCGCGCGATCGGTCCAAATTCAGCCGAACCTCTCAGCCGGCGTCACTTGTCGGGACCGGGACACGGATCTTGTTTTTGTGTGGAGCGTGAGAGTGTGTGAGTGTGTGTTTCAGCGCGTGTGTTTCTGCAGTATGCTGCAATAAGATGGCGGATCAGATGAGCCGGTGGAGGCCCGATATGAGAGTCAAAATTCATCTGAATCTTTTTTATCCTCAGATTCCAAAGACAAACACACTAGTGTTTAAGCGGGACTATTTTATAGACTGTTGTACTGTTTTAGCAAACGCATCTAAACATCTGGCTTTCCTTAACATTTAAATAAAAAAAAAATACTTATTTGACACAAAGTGTTTTTACCCTCCAGGGGGCGCGCGGTGGCCCAAAGGAGATACATTCAGGTCTCACTACGGTGTTTGTAATGATAATAAGAAATATGTGCATTACAAGATCGTTTATTTATTTTAATTTCAAGGATTATAGTTACATTATATGCAAATGGAACATCACAGCAAACTATATAGAATACATTTTAAAAATATATAATCGGTGATTGTATTTGATTTAGCGCTGAGTAAAGTGACAGGTACCACGTGGCAGTCCGTTTCTAAGTCTTTAGACCCTTTTAAAACTTTCAGTACTTTTTGTTTTGCAAAGTAATTTATGCCACAGAATACACTGATGGTTATGAGACACTGAATATTTAAAATATGAAATTATTACACTCATAGTTTCTTATAAACACGACTTTTATTCTGTTTCTACGTGAGTGGTGCACTGTATTTATGTGTAAAATTATTACATTTCAAATTCGTCAGCCGTGCGTAACGTTAGTCGCTTATTAAAAGAGTTTTTGATTAAATATTTTTATTTTCTTTATTTATTCAATATTTCTCTATTTATATGTTAAAAATGGATACTGTCATGTTATTGGTGGTAATGTGACTGCATTAAAATAAACAAACAAAAAAAAAACAGTCAGACATGAGTAGTCGCATCATCGAGCGCAGAGCGATTCGATCGGGATTCCTGCAGCATGGCGGGGGACAAGGTGAGTCTGAAAACATAGCTGTTTTACACTGAATTAAAACACACACTGAGCTGTCATGTAGCATAAACGATAGTGCTTTACACAAATAATAACTATCGTGTTCATTTTAACTGCTTGGATTAAAATAAAGTCTCTGAACGCCGACATTTGATCTCACAGACCATTGAAAAACAGAGAAGAGTGAAACTTAAAGGTGACTCAGTCAGTAAAGCTCACTAATAATAATAATGCCTTCACAAGTGTTATGTAATTGTACATGTTGTGTTTTTATCATATTAAGTTACAGAGACTGCTCTTATCAGAAATACAAATAACTTGGTCCCATTGTGGCTATATTCCTCGAGATGTTAACGTTACTTGTTAACGTTACTTGACCTCAGTGCCACTTTCTATAGCATCGACCGAAGCATTCCCTTTAATATGCTTAAAAAATACTTTAGCATTAGTGGAAATGATCTGGTTTAAGTCGAATGTATCTGACTGATTTCAATTTGTAGCTGTAAATAAAGAGGTGTTAAACCCATCACAAGTAAGTTCAGTAACTGTGCGGAGTGACGCAGAGCTCGGGGCTCTGCCTTTGCACCTACCTCTGGAAGCTACTGCATTATTAAAAAAACATTGAGTATTCTTTATTATGTCGAGTGTAGCTGGTTTAAAACAATGTAACATTGCTATAAAAATACATTTAATTTGTGTGTGTGGTTCTGTTTCAGGATCCAGTAACCCGGCTGAAGGACCTGGCACAGCTCAAGGATCAGCTGGAGGAAATCCAGAAGAAGGTGGAGAGTGAAGTTCAGGCAGGAATCCCACAGGTACTGCATTCATCCAGTAATCACTTCAATCTACACTAACATATTGATATACTCATAATCCATAATTGATAAGATGTATCAAAATTATAAACTAGTACACTTAAGCTTGTTTAAACAAACAAAAGACCTGCTTAGTTTCACCCAAAAATGAAAATTCTGTCTCTCATGTTGATACAAACCTGTAAAAATGTCTGTTCGGATGAACACGAGTAAAGATATTTTGAGGAATGTTTGTAACCAAACCGTTCATGAGCCCCATTGACTTCCATGGTAGGAGAAAAGAATACTATTGAAGTGAATGGGGCTCATGAACGGTCAAACATTCCTTAAAATTATCTTCCTTTGTGTTCATCAGAACAAAAAAATGTATACAGGTTTCAAACAACATTTAAAGTGAGTAAATTATGTCAAAATTTTAATCTCCCAGGTATCAAAACAATATAATGTATGTACCATACAAAATGTTTGAAACGTGGCATAGAAAAGAAATACTTATGTTTAAGTTGTGAAATTGTTTAAATAGGAAAAATAATCATTTGCTGATAAATGCATATGTTGCCTCCCTGTACATGTGTAAAACGTGTTAATGTTGTATTTTGGAGCTTGTAAACTCATAATACAAGATGGTTAAATAGGTACAAATGTCTTCATCAATTCTGCACCTGGGACTGCATCTAGTTAAATTCTGTCCTATTTATCTTTTCAGGGTGGGTCATTATTAGCATCGCCATTTCTGAAAGGATTCCTTGCAGGGTATGTGGTTTCCAGAATGCGTTCTTCTGCCATCTTGGGAGTCGCTTTAGGAACCCTGACAGGAATCTATGCTGCCCAGAGCTATCAGGTGCCCAACATTGAGGAGAGCATACGAGACTTTCTGAGCTCTCTGAAGAAAGGACCCGGGAATTAGCAGAGGACTACATGAACAAAGTCAGAAGAAGAACAGATGCATCTGCTTGTCTGAGCTGCTCGTCTTAAATATGTGTTGAGTATGTGAGAGAACTTTTATGATGAAGATTACCGATCACAGACATTGAAATATTTCACATGCCTAGTTTGATTCAGATCAATGTTCTCACTGGTACTTTGGTTGTTTTGCTTTTGCATTTGGTGTTTTTGTTTTAGTCCTCTGTTCTCTTAAGTATAATATGTTGCAGACAGACCGGGTAAGAATTGTGATAGATAATGTGGATCCTATTCAGCCAGAACTCCACCGCACCAGGCGATGGTCTCGTGGGGCTCCCTGGGCAATACTACTAGTTCTTCTGGTTTTTATTTATGGTTCCCACGCTCCTCTCATCTCCCTCACTAAGGTTGATGGTCACGTTCCCTTCAGCTCATCTTCTTGCGTGGTTCTGATCGAATTTGCCAAGCTCATGGTCTCTTTTGCTACCCTGGTGGTGACCGGGAATCTGTCCAGCCTCAAAGCGTCCGTGTCTATTGTTGCCGTGTTGCCCTACGCCATTCCTGCTCTTCTGTACGCTTTTAACAACAACCTTGTGGTCATCATGCAGGTGTATATGGATCCCAGCTCCTTCCAGCTTTTTAGCAACCTGAAAATCGGCTCTACCGCGCTCCTCTACACCTTTTGTTTAGGAAAGAAGTTGAGGCGTGGCCAGTGGTTTGCCGTGGGGCTTCTCGTGGCTGCTGGCGTCTGCCATAGCTACACCAGCCTCGATTGGGAACAGCAGAACGAGGATATATCAAACCCGGGGCTTTACATCACATCCTGGGGGCTTTTGCTGGTGCTTGTGTATTGCTTTGTGTCTGGATTGGCTGCGGTCTACACCGAGCGCACGCTGAAATCTCAGCATCTACCTCTGAGCCTCCAAAATCTTTTCTTGTACGCTTTTGGGGTGGCGATCAATCTTATGTCTCATGTGACTGGCGGCAGTGGACAGCAGGGCTTTCTGTATGGATTCTCTGGGCTGGTTTGGGTTATTATTGCAGGACAGGTCACTAATGGTCTCCTCATGTCTGTCATCATGAAACACGGAACAGGAATCATGAGACTTTTTGTCATCTCTTCTGGAATGCTGGTCAATGGTGTCCTCTCCTGGTGGCTTCTGGGAATACAGCTTACTCATCACTTCCTGTTTCCTGTGGTTTTGATTGGGTGGGCAGTGTACCTGTATTACAGGTAGAGCTGATGGGACAGAGACTATCATGCAATTGCACATATTCTTATTTTTTTCAAGTCTGTTTTATATTTAAACCATTTTAAATCTCTGACTGAATTTCTTCTGTCTAGTGTGTTCTTCAGGTTGTGTCCACTATTATCCTTTCTGCCTTTATTATAAAAAGTGCATCTTACTGAATCAACATCATCTCGTACAAACTGAATGTCGTTGTTTGAAGATTTACTGTTGTTTTTCTTCTCCTATGCAGCTGGTTTTATTTTATTGAAATGTTGAAACATATGTAATGGTACAGTGCCTGTACAGTATTTAAGAGTGAATTATGCCAATAAATATTTTGAATGACTTTTATGTGTTTTGAAGTTTAGGCAGACATCAGTTTAATAGTTTTAATAAGTTCTTTATCTTATATTTAGTATTTATTACATACACGATCATATGGTTCTTACAGTATTTAGTAGTGTTTTCTTCAGGGTGATTGTGACTCCTCTGTTTTGCATAATGTAGATGTTATATACACACAGCAAGCATTCAGTTCTGCATCGGTGTCTGGTTTGAGAAAAATGCTCGCTGATCTGTCAAAGCCAAAGAGAGAGATAGAAAACAAAGCAAACACAACTCAAAAAGTGCTTGGTTTTGTTATGTGTAATACAAATCGTCATAGTAGTTTCATTTTCAAGTTAAATTAAAATCTTTTATCTGCTACTCAAAGTTGTATCTCATGTATGTCTTACTGTTTTTCAGCTGCTGAATTTCTTCTTGTAGTTGTAGGTTTTGAGTCGATAGGTGAACTGCATCCTGAATAGCGTCTATGAGCAGACGTCTGTACCGCCCTTCTGATGTTCTCTTCTGTTCCTCTAGAACCTCACGAAACACTCTGAAGACCTGCAAACACAAGGAGACGGAGCATTAGTTTAAAGAAACACTCCACTCCACAAAAAATGCTCTTTTCCAGCTTCCCTAGAGTTAAACATTTGATTTATACCATTTTGGAATCCATTCAGCCGATCTCTGCGTCTGGCAAGTACCTCTTTTAGGATAGCTTAGCATAATCAATTGAATCTGATTAGACCATTAGCATTGTGCTCCAACATATCCAAAGAATTCAAAACTTGACTCTTCTGTAGTTACATCGTGTACTGAGGCCGACGGAAAATTTAAAGTTGTTATGTTCTAGGCCGATATGGCCTGATAAATAGTCCACTGCTATTGAAAGTATTGAAAGGGAGTACATTTACCAGCCATATCGGCCTAGAAAATCGCAACTTTTAATTTTGCGTCGGTCCTTGTACACAATGTAACCACGAAAGAGTTTTAAATAGGAAAAATATTGAAACTCTTTGGTCATTTTTGAGCTTGATGCTAATGGACTAACCAGATTCAATACAATATGCTAAGCTATACTGAATGGATTCCAAAACGGTAAAAATCAAACTCAAGAGGAGCTGGAAAATGGGCCTATTTTAAAAAAAAAGGGGTGTCCCTTTAAAATAACATATCACTGGATATGTTCAAACTAGCATACTAACAAAATTTGTTTTTACACAGTATGCATGCTGCATACTACGGTAGAAGTTTAGTATGGAGAGTTTCTTTATGCATGGAATATCCAGGTGACCTGCTTACTACATTTGCCAAAATATTTAGTAGGCAACTACGAAACACTAATATTCCACTATATAAAAGGGATAGTTCACCCAAAAATTAAAATTCTTTCATCATTTACCCACACGTTGTTACAAATCCTAAAGTGTCGTTGGTTAAAAACGTGTTCATAAGAACAATATGATCAGAGGTCCCATTGACTTCAATAGTAGGAAAAACAGAATACAATACCTGTAAGCTTTCTTCTCTGAGTGTGTTTAGTTCTTGTTGGTGTTGTGTGTACTGCGTCTCCAGATCTGCGTGTGCCTGCTGATTCTCTCTGCGCAGCGCCTCGATCTGCAGAACCAGAATGTGTCTTTCTCTGCGCATGTACAACATCTCACCCTCCATACCGGCCACCTGCAGCCAGAATCAGTCATGTGATCAGATTAGCTTAAAGGTGCAGTGTGTAAATTTTAGCGGCATCTAGTGGTAAGGTTGTGTATTGCAACCAACGGCTCAGTCCACTGCTCACCCCTCGCTTTTAAAACGCATAGAGAAGCTACAGTAGCCGCCACCGGACAAACATCATCGTCGGGGACAACTTAGTAAAAAAAGTTTGTCCATTTAAGGGCTTCTGTAGAAACATGGCGGCCCAAAATGGCAACTTCCATGTAAGGGGACCCTGGGTGTATATAGATAAAAACGTCTCTTTCTAAGGTAATAAAAACATAACGGTTCATACAACCCTGATAATTTAGTTCTGTATATTATTTTGAATTTCTGTCAAGAGATCCTTCTAAAAATTACACACTGCACCTTTAAGCATACCTTCTTTTTGAGTTCTGCTTAAACGACCACTGTGTAGATTGTTGGCGCCATCTGGTGGTGAGATCGTGAATTGATGAATTGATAACAATGGCACAGTCCACAGCTATATAGGGATGTAAAATCTACACACAACACCTTTAAAGAGCACCTATGGTCCGATTCACGATTTTTCCTTTGGTGTGTAAGTATGTATTAGTATAGGTTAACGAAATGCAGAAGGTACAAACCCCAAAGTAAACGATGACGCAAGTTATTGTCACCAATTCAAATCTCTTTTCTTGGACTACAACAAACAAACAGATTGTAGGCAACAGTTTACTTCCTGGGATTGGGGTGTAATCAGGGACACAGCGCTTTACAGATTGATGAGTTTTGTACAAAATCAGTGCATTTAAAGAAGGCAGGATATCTAGAGCTACAAAAATGTACGGTATGTGGAAATAATGTGTTTTTAGCCATAAACCACACAAATACATTGTATTATACCAAATACACCAAATAACTTTGTTTTTAGCAATGAAATAGGTGCACTTTAAAGTCACAATGAAATGGAAGTAACGATTTTCTTATTTTCCCCATTGTGACGTATTTCGGAGTAATATGGCTTCTGAAATGAGAAAATTGGAAGGCGGGACTTGAATTTGTCCATTGAGAGTTGACTGGATTATTGGAAGTTGGGTCATGTATTTGCTAATCGCTGCAATCTTTTCCCGGGCCCCTGCCATTCCTCATGGCCGAAAGTAAAGCGAGATCGTTTCGAGGAGGAGATTATAAGGGCACATTAATTTTTTTTAATAATGAAGCTCACAGATAAGTAATTTGTAAAAAAGATCAGTTTAATTAAAAATTGTTGCATTTTTATTGTGACCACTTATGTAAATCTGGCCCCTGGTGTTGTTCTCACCTGCTGCTTCTCTAGCTCTCGCTCCATCTTTATTAATTCATCTTCAATCACTTTCTCATGAGTCTCTCTCATTCTCATCCTGCGCTCCAAGAGTTTCTCATGCTCTATCTGAGAGACATCCAAACACCATTACATCATCTCAGATCAACATTTTTTACAGTATGTCATTAACGTTTAATGTTACATATCAGTGGTTTAGATGTACTTTTTCAATATAATCAGTTGTTAAAAAATGAGCTGCTTTAAAAAACTACATGCTTATGTTTATAAACTTATCAGGAATTGTTCATCTGAATGCTGAAAAATATGTTGTTATTACTGAATACCTCTCTTCTGATTGGTCACTCACTGTGTTAGTGCCGTCACTGCCGTGTCCTGATTGGTCCGATTCCTCCTCCTTGTCTTTCTGAAGTTGTTCTTTCAGCTGTCTGATTCGATTCACCCGCTCCTGATTTTTCTGCACACTGACCCTGCCCTCTGATATCAGCAGCAGGTTAGATTAGATGGTTAGCAGGACTAGTACTATACAGCACAAATAACAGACTGATGTATCTCAGCTTTCATTCACACACACACAGACCAGTAATGTGCAGTTCTGTTTCCTGTCTGAGGAGATTTTGTATCTCTGATGACTCGTTCACCTCTTCATCTCTCTCTCCAACAGCTATCTACAGCAAACACACACACACACAGGTTTAGTTAGACACAAGCCTTGCTGGGTATTAGTGTTACACCAACTCATATTTTTGATAAATCATGTGAATATAATTTATATGTTTGTATGTTATACTCACAGATGTGTCCATTCTTTCTGTGTCGAGCAGGTCTGTGATCTGAACTGAAGACAGCAGTGTGTTTTGTGTGTGTTTGGCTCTGTTACACTCGTGAAATATTTATTGTGTACTGCTCACTTTCACCTGTCTGTCTGTGTGTATATGGTACGTGATCATGGGGTTGTTTCCCGGACAGGGATTAGACTAGTCCTAGACCAAATATAAGAGCTGTCCAAAATTTAGCCTTAAAATGCACACAAGTAATGTTTTTAACTAATGTGTTTAATAAACTAAGACCTAGTCCTGGTTTAACATAATCCCTGTCCGGGAACCACCCCCAAAGGCACAAAATGTTACACTTTTGTATCCAAAAACTACTAGCAAAGTGTTATATTTTGTGTAGGCTACTTACATTATCTCACATCTTTTAAACTATGTTTGAATCCAGAGAATTTATTGTTTTTTTATCCAGTCCTCTGCCACTTGTCAATGTCCAGGTATTTTCGATTTCAAATTTTGCTACAGAATAGAAACCATGTGTTTTTGACTTTGTGACACTGTGCACACTATATAACATCAAACGTATAGTGAAAGCAATTTGAAACCAGTACACACTGTGGGGCTTACAGTATAATGTGACGGTTGTTTTACTTTATTTCAATGCCATCATCCATTAAAGGGGACATTTCACAAGACTTTTTTTAAGATGTCAAGTACATACGTGACATTTTAGCTCAAAATACCATATATATAATTTATTATAGCATTCTAAAATTGCCACTTTGTAGGTGTGATCATAAATGTGTCCTTTAAAATGCAAAAATGGCAGTGCCATGGATGGATAGTGCAGATTAAGGGGCTGTAATATCCCCTTCTGACATCACAAGGGGAGCCTAATTTCAATTACCTATTTTAGTTTCCCAAAACTAAGTTACTGAGTTGCTTTTTTATATTTGATAAAAGCAGTGGGGAACCCAATTATAGCACTTAAACATGAAAAAAGTCATATTTTCATGATGTGTCCCTTTTAACATGAGTTCTGTAGCGATTCCTATCAACAGTGAAGTTGAAGACTACAACTCCCATCATTTTATGCTCTTCCAAGGTACATTGTGTAACTTTTAGAAGGAACTCTTAACAGAAATGCAATATAATATACAAAACTATATTATCAGTGGTGTATAAAGACCTTACATAATGAACTGTATGGTTTTTATTACTTTAGAATGAACCATTTTTATCCACATACACACTGGGTCCCCTTATACAGAAGTCACGCCATTTCACGCCACCATTTTTAACAATAAGCTTAAACTGGCACTACATTCTCTCAGATTACATGTTTGTCGTATGGTGGCTACCGTAGCTTTTCTATGCATTTCGAAAGGGAGAGGTAAGCTGTGGACTGAACTGTTGGTTGCAGTTCACAATCTCACCTCTAGATGCCGCTAAAAATCTACACAGTGGACCTTTAACGGTGTCACCAAACTGTGGCCGTGGTTGTTTAGTGATCTCTAGTGCCGGAAATTGCATATTATGACTCTAAGATGATAAAATATATCTTTGTTCATTTTAACACGTGTATAAACTGTATGAGAACTCCCAAATACATCCACTGAAATCACTTGACATCAGCTAATTACAATTTTTTTTCAAAGAAAACTTTTAGAAACTTTTTAGATGTTTTTACCCAAGGGGGTAATGTGGCATGATGCGAGGGGTGTGCATTATTTTCAAACAATTCATAGGACTGGAGTCAATTATTCCTCTTATACCAAGGTTACCACAAACATTGCTCTGGTGCCTATTTTTAAGACATTTAACATGTTAGGTGTGCGGTTTACAGAAAAAATAATTAACACGCATGGAACATTTCTCAGCCAATCAGAGTAAAGCATTCAACAGCCCGTGGTATAATGTATAATAATTCATGTTATTTATTGCAAAACTTAATTTACTGTTTTGTTCTTGTAAATCTTTAGTCAGTTATCTGTACACATTGTCTGAATATTTATTTAAACTCACACATTTACAGTTAAAGACAGCATGTTTTATTGCAATCATCATATTTACAGTCTCTCAGATATATAATCATTATATGATACTCATGCCCTACAAACATGTCTTGTGTTAAAACATACAGAATTACACCACAGAACTGATATTTTCAGAACATGGGGTTAGACATCTCTTAGAAATATTATATATATGTGTATTTATTTCAGATCCTAGAGATCTTGGGTAGAAAAGTTACATTCAGAGGTTCCTAATCTAATGATATCTATGAGAAGCAAGTAATCATTAGGACAGAGCTGTAAGTTATGAACTAATGAAAGTAAATGAAGAGAACTTTAACAGGAGGATGATCTTCACTTAATTGTTGAATACCTCACATAGATGTTGATGGAGAAGATGATGCTTATTTACTCTGTAGAGAGAAAGAGAGAGCGATTAACACAGATAATCCTCCTGGATATGTTTAATCTATCAGTTCATGAGTTTGTGTCGTGTGTGTGACTTTTACTACATGAGTGGAGTCTCACCAAGAATATCAGGGTGTACGATCAGATCATCTTTTAAATATAAAGCAAATAAATATATGTTTGTATTTACATTACAACTGATTGATTTATGATTTTCCGCAAATTAAACGTATCAAAACAAACCTGTGCTGCAGATGGGTTTTCCGCGGATGCGAGTGCCCTTGATCTCATTGCCGTTCTTGTCCACGCACCAGCAGTATCCGGTACTGTGCCAGCACTGCATGGGCAGGTAGTTGCCCTCTTCATCACACTGTGGCCGGAAGAACCCGGGTTTCACCTCCTTGACGGACTCCAGCTTACATTTGGTCTCCACCTCAATAGCTGCACAGATACACATAGATATCATATAGAGCTCTGAATGGTTATAGGATTAGGTGTATTTGTGTGTGTATCTCACCTGCAACAGGTGTGCTATTCACTTCAGTGTCTGGGTCCATCAGTAGTGGCATGGTCTTCATGGGTAGACGCATTCGCTTTGGCATCAGCCGGGAAGCCTCTGTGAGAACGTGCAGGTTTCGTCAGAAATCTATACGTTACTGTATCATTTATAAATCTGCCAAAAATGCTCATCAGTGTTAAATAAAGAAGAAATGAAAGGCCACGTACCATCCATTATTCCACTGCCCTCTTTCTGGCTCAGGAAACTTGGCTGCAGTTTCTATAACAAGAAGAAACAGACATTTAGCTGATCCAGCATTTTTTTCTCAAATGTGTTTGTGTCAACAGGATGGTGTCTGACCGTGAGTGGGACGGTCTGTTTCTGATCGGAGGTCTCATCGGAGAAGTCTTTCAGCAGGGGCATGCTGTTCATTGGCAGGCGCATCACCTTTGGTGCTCCAGCTATCAGACAAAGACAACATGCACTTAATATTAAAGCTATTTCAAAGGTTTTTCACTTCTGCTTTTCGTTTAATTTTGTTTCCTCTCACTTTCCCAGAAGCATAGCAAACATTGTAATAAACCAATATAAAAATTTGTTTAAGATTCTGATCCCCAGGGTGCGATTTGCTGGGGGTCTTTATAACTCTGCTTCTGATTAATTGTTTTTATACCGGTGGTAAGTAAAATCCCCGTAAGTAAAAACGCTGCCAAGCAATAGCGCAAACAACAGAAAAATCAAAAACTGACTATTACTGTCAGCTCTTCCGCTTCTGTGACAATAGGTGACACTGCGTCTAGGTTATGTCATGAAAAATTTAAGCAGCATATCATCGTATTTTACAGGACCGTC
Organism: Misgurnus anguillicaudatus; assembly: GCF_027580225.2. Lineage (NCBI taxonomy): Eukaryota > Metazoa > Chordata > Actinopteri > Cypriniformes > Cobitidae > Misgurnus > Misgurnus anguillicaudatus. The sequence goes on along the minus strand of NC_073352.2, from coordinate 26,886,749 downwards.
ACAAAACAAATACAAGAAATATTACCATTAAGAATGAGAGAGCAGAAACTACCATCTGAGTCTGACGTCTTGTCTAGGCATTATAGCCTATTTATTGTTTTATTTATTGTTATTATTTATTTATTTATTTTCATTTTAGTAAGACACGTTTCTTAAATATATATATGTAATTAAACTAAGGCCAAGTCCTGGCTTAAGCTAATCCCTGTCCAGAAAACCACCCCATTATCATTAAAAACTTTTAATGCAAACTTTTTGCAAAAAAAAGGTGTTTTGCATGTCTTGAGCCAGGCATAATAATTTCTATACATGTTTTATTTAATCAGTTATAAGAAATACCTTAATACACTGAATAATCAATGCAAAATAAAAATAATTGAAACCCCCCCCCTAAGATTTTTTGACAAATCACACCCTGCTTATCACAATCCCCATCATTTAAAGGCTTAGAATTTCACAACCTATTTTTTCCAAAATAAAAGTTTAAACTTTAAATGAAAGTGAAGGTACGCTCATGTAAAATCAATTGTACCTGATGACTTGCGGGTCAGTTCATTCTTCAGTAGCTCCTGGCCTTGCGTCAGAGAGTCAATGTGCTGTTTCTGGCCCCAGACGAAGTAAGCGGTCAGAGCCTGACCTGCCAACAGCAGACAGGCAAGAACCGTGAACCCGGCCACCTTCAGTGCTTTGCCATTAGAGCTCCTGCTGGGGAAACAAACCTCTGTCACATATCTCAGGAAAAAATAGTCCCTATTCATATTAGTATTTCAGAGGTACATAATAGTACCAAATGCATACATATCTGTACCTAAACTGTACATATTAGGACCTTTATAAAGGGTACTGCCCCTGTGACAGCTTGGGAATATTTTTTGGACAGTGTAGGTGCCTGGGTTTGTAGGAGGGGCTGTTTTTTGTAATAATTATATGCTTGAAATACACACATGACTGTATTGGGGGGTTTCGTGACCAAACAGACAAACTGCTTTTGTCTTATATCTAAAGACACAATTATTCCAGATTTGGTTAAAATAACTGCACTGAATTGTTAAATCTGTTGAATTATAAAGGTTATTCTTGCTGGTTGGGTTTTGCAGATAGATGTCTGTCAGACTCGATCTAATCTATGACTGTTGTAAACCATATATTTATACATACATTATTAAACATGCATAACGTATGGCTTTTATATGAAATGGGAGATTTATTGTAACTCTAAAAACTGTTATTGTTGTTTGGTGTTATTGATATTTATAATGGGTAAAATAAATATAGATTTTATATAATTCTACCATATTTTCCCAAATTGTAATAAACGACGATGCCTTAATATAAGATGCTGCATTTTAGTTTCATTTTGAAAGGTATTTATAAACAACCAATCATTAACGGGAATGACAAATGACGTCACTTGTAAATAGGTAGGGTTTGATTTCTCTTTCAGATGTTCCAACTTTTTGAAATTTAGTTTATTCATTATTATTATTGGTCAATAGTAAAAGTAGTTAAGTTATTATAACATTTATTTAAGTTTGTATAAGTTGTTATATGTCCGATACTGAAGCCTCAAGTGTCTTCATGCAAAGTTTAAAAGAGCATAAACATGCAAAATAATTACCTTGACGAATAAAACATTATATTATAATGTCATTTTTTTTAAATATTATTTAGGCTATTAGATTCAACATAAACTACTCTTTGCAATAACAATGCAAAATAATAATATAAAAAACATGCTCTTTATACATTAATAATGATGATAATTTACCTTGTCTGTCTCGAGCCCAAGATGAGGTTCTCCTCGCTAGGCACGCGCTCAATAAGCGCATCGTTCTGTTGTTCTGCCATCGCAGGTGTGTATTTGTGTGTTTGTTTGTGCGCCTTGACTAAATGAAAACTAATCTGAACTTCAGCAGGGTTTTAAACAGCACCACAACTCACTTTTCAGGATCTTTGTAGTCCTGTGTGGAAAGTCCCTATGTCTAGAGGTATGAAGATGTAGATTCGGTTCTCTAATCTGGCACCTACAGATGTGAAATGTGATTGGCTGATGTGAAGAGCGTCATTAGTTGATGGAGAGACAGAAACTTCAATGAATCTGACCATGAGGGGAAAATCACAAAACATCAAAATAAAAACATTTTTGATCCTCGTGTGAAAATGTTGTAATAAATATGTTTACTAAATAGATAAATATAATCCGCAAAATGTGTTGAATACTAAGCTATATACTGTAAGGATGTAATGTGACATGGGTAAAAAGTTAACAACCTGCACAAACAGTACATAATGCAAATATAAATAATATATAAACATACATAACTCAAAGTATTATGACACATCTCTTTCTATATTATATTATTGTTTTAATGTTAAGGGGTACAATAGTCACAAAATGTTTTTTATGTTGTTTAAATTGCTTATGTTGAGAAAAAAAAACATAAAGGATGAGTAGGTAACTCAACTTTTGAAGGGAAGTAAATCTTTTATTTAAATAAATTTACATTAAAGATGTGTTAAACATTGTAGGCCTGTAATGCCATTTGTAATTTGTCTAATCATTAATTGCTTAAATGTGTTTCTTAAATCAACTACTTTGCAGTGTGGATTGCATAATGATAATATGTTGATGAAATGCAGTATTGTAAACTAATTTGAATGTATTATTTCACACTTTACCAAGATACACATGATTTACACCTTCAGTTCCTCTGATTGGACACCAAATAAACAACAGTTGACGTAGAATATTCCAGAGAAGAACAAGAATGTTTTGCTTTTCCTAAAACAAGGAACCGAGTAATAAATGACCCCATTAAACCCATAAAATTCCGATGTGACACACAATCTTTTACAGATATCATGTAAAGTGAAAAGTAGGTTGGAAATATGTGACCTTCAGAAAGTAAAAGTATGGTTGGTTAAAGCTAGTTGTTTATTAAAAAAATAAAACATAAATAAGGAAATAGCATGAGGTAGTGTTTTTGGGCCATTTGCAGACAGTCAAATTAAAAAAATCCCAAATTTTATCCAACGCTAAATAGTGTGTCTAGTATAACACTTTACTATTACTATTAAAAGGTTTTAAATATTGCAAGGGCTTTTTAAATGCAGGATTCTCATTCTAATTGTAAATCAGGTTTGTATTAATTTATGTTTACTAGATAAGTGCTTTAGTGACTCCCTCTTTGAATCTATTCAAAAGGGAATAGTCTTTATACTTTAGCTTTTATACAGAATAATTATAATAAATTTAGTAATATAGTAAATTTATACTATTATCAGTTTTGCAATCACATCTTTTCTTAATAGCTGAGTAACATAAAATCGCTTATTGAGGTGTCAAGGAATCAAGATGCAAATAAGGAGGAAGAGATCAAAAGACCAAAAATGTCATTTCAAATGTCTAGCCTGTAAAAAGGTTTTGCTTTCAGTAACGCTTCTATAAACAAACATTCATTTTATTAATTGCTACCATTTTATTCTTTGAAAAATACCAAAACAATGCCATTCACACTATATGCGTTATGTTGTCCGAAGTTACACACAAGATTTTGCAAAAATGCAAACAAAAACAAATTTGAAGAAATACTTAATAAAAAGATAATAAGCAGGAACTTGACATCAAAACAAATTGACCATATTTGATAACATCCCTGACAGCATATTGTAAAGCAAGGTAAAAATTCAAAGATCACTTTGATGATAACAGACCCAGTGTCCTGTATGTGTCTGGGGACAAAGGATATTTGTACAGCATGTGTGTCTACATTCTGCTTTATTACCTTATTAAAATAACCCAAAGTAAGTTGTGATCTGAAGCTCACACACAGGCCTGGTTTTTGCCAGCTAGGTGGGCAGTTGAGGTGTTTCCAGGGTATAGAGACAGATAGGCTTATATGATTATTAAATGCATTAAATGTATTTACACAACAACTGCATAATGCTTTAAACTTTTTAAAACCAGGTTTCCAGAGTCTGTGAGGTGCCCGCCAAAGCACATTCTATTAGTCTAAATTGTAATATTTATTTATTACATATTTTTTTATATAAGATTGGCTTCTTTTATGTATGTTAACATTTTATACATAAAACATATCAACAAGTAAAATAAAATAAGTAAAACAAAAATCTTTTGAGTAGACTACCAAAAAGTAACCCTCCAGATTGCTTTATCCATAGTGGTAGCCCTTGCTCACAAAAAGGTTGGAGACCCCTGGTCTACAGTATGTGCTGCTCCACTAGAGGGCACTCCCTTCCCTTCACTCCTGACATTTCTATACTAAATACATCCGTTTCTCAATCGGAAGGCTGGAGCCTCCGAAGGTCGCTTTTGCAGGCTTATTTCAAAATATTAACAATTATAAAGTTGATTATTATTCTTAGTTAATCGTAAATTGTTGTAATATGCTTATATCTTGTGAATGTAATGCTCAATTAACTTAAATACACCATGCTTGATGACATATGCAGCCTGCGTATGCGACCTCCGGAGGCTGCAGCCTTCCGATTGAGACACACTCTTAAGAAAAAAGGTTCTTCAAAGGTTCTGAAACGATGGTAAAGGTTCTATATAGAACCATAGCTTACTGAAGAACCATTTTTTGCTGAAATGGTTCTTTGTCTTGGCAAAAGGGTTCTTTATTTCCCTCCTTTTTTGATTTTAAATTTAGTCAGTTATTTTCAAGCTGCCTCTTGATTATTTTCACCTGTAAAAGCCCTGAATCATCAGTCCTGCTGAACCGCCAGCAGATTAACATCACAAGCAGGTAAGAGAGTAAAATAATCATCATTTACTGTTAAAAACATTTAGAAAATTGAAGTTTTGTGTGTTCTTATTGTAATTTATTTATTTTATAACAGGTAAACGTTATACTGTAAGCTTCATTCACTTTAAAGCAGGTAAGCTTCATACTGTTTTAAATGATAGGAGACTCTACTTTAACAATGACTTAGGATAATGATTTGTTAAAGTGTTATAAAGCATATATTGTACATATATATTGTACATTAAGTTTATTAAACTAATTATCGGAAGTATGTGGTACATCATGTGTTTCGTTTTTTTATTGATATTTCAGAGTTTTTGTATGTGAGGTAATCTTACTGGGAATGAAGGCAGTGCGTATGACCACTTGATATAGACACATTCTATTTTTAAAGGTGATGTATGCATGTTACTTTCAATCCTGGCATTAAAATAATAATATTTACTGTTTAAACATTTTGCAAAATTGAGGTTTTGCGTGTTTTTGATGTACTTTATTTATTTTATAACAGGTCAACATACTGTAAGCTTCATTCCCTTTAAAGCAGGTAATCTTCATATTGTTTTAAATGATATATTTCAGGGACTCTGCTTTAACAATGACTTAGGATAATGATTTGTTATAGTGTTTGTTATAAAGCATATACATGTATATTTTATATTATTATTAAACTAATTATGAAAAGAATGTGGTACAACATGTGTTTAGTTTTTTTTATTGATATTTCAGAGTTTTCGTGAGGTAATCTTTCTTATGCTGGGAGTGAAGGCAGTGCGTATGATGACCGCTTGATATGAAAGACACATCCTGTTTTTAAAGGTGATGTATGCATGTTACTTTCAATGCTGGCATTAAAATAATAGTTATTTACTGTTTAAACATTTTGGAGATTATGTGTGTGATCTTGTGGCACATTTACTTGTGATAACAGAATTATTTTTGTCTATCTGTTAGGTGGATCATGAGTGAAGCTCCATTGGCTTGATAACAGTGGTTTATGTGAATTGAGTGAATTCAATTTATAAATAAATCTTTCACCAAGCATTCACCTATTTACTGACAAAACAGGTATCTTGAGCAGAATCATATTAAAAATTCTGTCAAATCATGTTTTACATACAGTATGTAAGCAAACTCCAGTCTAATATTAACTTGTTTTGTCTCCATGTCTTATCCTTTCTCCCATCTCCAACAGATCCAAATCTTGTTCAGCCTGATGCTCAACCTTGTATGATGATGACAACAGCCAGGTGATGGAGACACCCTGCGTCTCAAGATCATGGGTTTTGTAGCACTGTTCATTATACACAAATGTATTTAGTTACATTAACACATACACATTTATTTTTAAGACAAAATACTGTAATGTGTTATGCTAAATCAATTGGTTATTCACTCTGGTTTACCTAACTACCTATCTTTAAACTAAAGTAATTGGTTTACTTTTGCGATTCAAATACCGGATGTGACGTCATTTAACGACTTCCACGCACGAAGACGGCGCGCAGGTGATGGTGTTTCGGGTAAGTAAACAAAATACGTTTTTTCTTCAATCTATCTTAAAACATTATTGTGGCTACTTTATTTTATGTTGAAGTCGATGGTGTTTGTGTTTGATGGTGACGATTTCACGTCATTTGTGCAGCGGTGAGGTAAAGTGTGAGATTTGTGCGTTTCAAATGTAATGGAGTGCTTCACGCGATCTGTCGTGTGACGTGTTTAAACCGTATTAAACATGATGTACTCGTGTTTAAACAGTATTAAACGTGTTGTTCAATTTCGGGACCTTTGTAGTGTTTTATGATAGCAGCAGTGTTGTAAACTGTGTGATTTGTGCGTTTCAAAATGAATGGATTGCTTCACGTGTTCGTGGTGAGTTGAACTTCGATTTTCCGTCGTGTTCCGGTGATAACTTTAGCCATTGAACTTGTTTTACTGGTGAAAATAGTGCTTTTGAAACGTATTTTCCTGTGTTTAGTTAGAGCATTTTCTCAAGGGTTTCTTAAAGTTTATTTTTTGTTGTTACTCTGAAATGAATATTTACTTAAAGTAAGTTATGTTGAAATGTAAACTTTGTGATCTAAATTACTAAAACATTAAAGACTGCTGCACGTGCGTTGTGGGGGTTATCATCATAGATATCATTGTACATATTCTAATTGATATATTCAAGACATGGTATGCTCTACTTGTTCATTTAAGTAGGAATTATGCTACAGATGCAGTGCACTGTCTATCAGAAAAATAATACTTTGCTCACATAAACAGTCCCTTAAAGAAGAGTAAAACGGTATTTTGCATGTTATCAGGTTGTGATTTCCAATCAAATGTCAATGGGACTTCTATATCACACAAAAACAGAAAACACAACCAGCCTTCACTGACTGATTTTAAGCCTGGTGTAGTTTCCATTGCTGAAATATTATGAGAGGTCAAAAGTTTTTATGGTGATGAGGCAAGTGATGCTTTTGTTCATGACTGAAGCCAGATGTGTTTTATTAAAACAGATTATTTAAACTAGAGCATATCACACTTTTTTTGGGTAAACTGCATTGTATGTTAAAGTCTGTCAGTGCCTATTTTAGTTAGCTGATGATTATCCATTGCTTGAGTTATATTGGTTGGTGCTTTGTTTGATGGTGACTTTGAAAAAACAAGTCCACGGATATGTTGTAAAATATGCTTTTATTTTGTTAAATGGACAATTATAAGTTAATTTTTCTTAACCATACTTACAAGTGATTTAAAAAAAAAAATTAACTAAATTTTACTTGTTTTCCACAGTCATACCACAATGACTTCTCCAGTCTGGCTAAAAGTTACAAAAGGTGATCCTTCAGTATGCCATTCCTTCTTCAGTGAGTGACCTGTCAAAGGAAATAGAAAAACAATGTAATCTACAAGGACATTTAAGGATGCAGTTCATGGATTCTGACTTGGGCAATTAGTTTTTAAGTGAAATTAAATTTACTCAAGCCCAAACCAGCTGGAATTTCCAGTGCTGCTTACCATATAAAAAAAAACATGCAACGCTGAGGTCAACTACTGCACTTACCATCCACAAACGGAGACATCCAAAACACTGGAAGTAGTCAGTGTAATACTTCTGTCTGAAATTAAAAAGAACAATGAGAAAACATTATGAATGCTGATGGACATTTTTTCTATCAGGAGACATGAGGTTGTCAAGGAATCGCCTTCAATAGCAGATTTCAAAACTAGATGGCCTGCTCTTTTCAGAAGGGAAGAGGTGAGTGAAAAGTTTTTGAGTCATTTATGTTTAACTTTGTTGGCTTTGTGGTAACAATAATTTATTGTGTTTTGTAGATTTATGCAGAGTTTAAAATAATCGCAACAGCCCCATTGGTGTCTACATACTTGGCGAAGATGGATCAATATTCTGCAAAGCTTATAATGATCTATGCAAAACGAGGAGTCATCAATTGACCGAGAATTAAAAACCTGCTGGTTTCCACAACACGGGTATGAAGAACTGCACTCATTAAAACCTTATAATAAAACTTCTTTTTGCACTGGTGAAATTGGAATTAGAAAGTTTCTGGAACTTGTAAAAAAGAAACAAAGGTACAGTTTAAGGCAGGGGTGGGCATCGAGGGCCACAGTCCTGCAGAGTTTAGCTTCAACCTTAATCAAACACACCTGAATGTAATTTCCAAACAGTTCTGAAGACTTCAATTAGATTTTTCAGCTGTGTTTGATTAGGGTTGGAGCGAAACTCTGCAGGGCTGTGGCCCTCGGGACCAGGAATTGCCCACCCCTGGTTTAAGGTGTCCCTTTTTGTTGTTGTTTTCCACTTACATGCTGTATTTTGCATAATAATCTAAAAATAAAGGTAAATGTTTACCTGATATTGTGAATGCTACAATTAATACAATTTTGATATTTACATATTTAGACTGACAACATTGATCAGGCTCTGATCTTTCTTTGTCTACCTGAATGAAGACCTGACCAGTCTAATTAAAGAGTATTTGGTAAGTATATGTGCATACATATACTTTGCTGTATTATCAAGGAATTGAAATGTTGTGGTATCCCAGGTGAAAAAGTAGTACACTTCCATAGTAGTGTACTTACAGTGCTCTATTTTTAAACTAATTTATACTTGATATACTAAAAATTATTCTTTAGTACTTTTTAAGATGTTCTTAAGATTATCTAAGTGTACTTATGTGTTCTGTTTTGAGACATGATTATTAACTAAAATGTGCTTTGAATATACTATCTCTGTTTTAAAAATGTATTAGTTAAAACTTGTAAACTTGAACCCAACTTTCAAAGATGGGTTCAAGTTTACTACGAGTGGTACCTAAATACATTTTTAAAATACATTTTTAGAACATTTTAATTCATATTCATGGTGTCTCAAAAATAGAACAGGGAAGTACAATTATACCTTGTTCACACTGTCAGTCTAAATCTGATTTTGGTGGATATTTGAATCCAGTCACATTTAGAAAGGCTGAACTGCCAAAAACCACATGAAATCAGTGTTTTTTCAAATCTGTTTTGGGCTACATCCATGGGTGGTTTAAAATCCTTTTCAAATCGCATTTCTGGAAATCCAAGTCAGTCTGACCGCTCTGATCGCATTTGTGTAGCTTTTCGGTTATGTCATGCTGTTGCGTCACGTAAAACATAAACACGTCAGATGTTGAGGCAGATTGTCGTGCCAGCGCAACGTCATTGCCATAGAAACATTGTAGATAATCCAGAAAACGGCAGAACGCTACAGGACGCACAGAACAATTGTGATCCACAATATGGACAATGAGTTTGTCAAATCGGATATGCCCTGAAATCTAATTTAGACTGACATTGTGAACAATGTACAAGATGTTCTTAAGGTTGTCCCAAGAAGTACAAAAGAAGAATTTTCTAGTATATCATGTACAAAATTAGTGCATGAAAATAGAGCACTTTAAGTACATTATGGACGCGTACTTTTTCACCTGGGATAACTTTTTATTTTATCTCATCTCCATGGTATTTCAAACCTTCTTTCTAATGCAGAAAACAAGGTATGTTGGTAAGCAAACAATACTTGCCCTCTTTGACTTTTTGGCTGTTGTACATTATGGAATGAGAACGTTCTTAAAATACTTCAGTTTTACAGAATCAAGTGATGTGGTTTTGAATAACATTAAATGGTAAATAAGAGATTTTTCTGAACTTATTAATAAACATAAAATAATTGTATCATTGTCATGCTCACCTGCAGGATACAGATGCACCCAGTACCCAGGAGGTGATCCAGAAGATGGTGATGTGAGTCCTTGTTGCAAAAATGTATGGTTCAGACATCGAAGACAGCCCAGCAGATGTTGGAGTGTTATTGAAGGGATTAAGAGTTCTTGGACCTCAACAACATTGTGTATGCGACAACCATGCTGATGGGACTGATATATGCACTGAACTTGAGCTACTTTCCTGAAGTCAGGTACACTTTTGAAGTATTGCAGTTGTTGTTTCTGGAGCTAGATGGGAAGTAACTATCTCATTAAGTTCAGACGCTGAAGACCAAGCCTTTTGCAGATGTTTTGAGAAAGGAATGTTTTAATATTTCATATGTAAATGCCATGTTTTTGAAATGGAGTTTTCGTGCATTTCATTTGTCATTAACTGTAAAAAAATTGTAATGTTGTTATAAGGTTACATTGTAATATCCAAAGTCCTTAAAAACTTTGCAAGCTTTTCAAGTTGATGAGTGCATCTCATTTGTTGGTATATCCTTTACGGTATCTGTAGTTTAAGTGCAATAAACATGGCTTGAAGAACTGGTGTATGAGATTTCTTTTTTGAATAAAATGAATGCTATATAGAGTTTATTACAAAAGGTATATTTTTGTGTGTGATGTACTTGAAATAGACATTGTTGTGTTAAAGTAACTAAAAGTAATTGGATGGAACCACTGTCCACAATGTAATTGAGTTGTATGAATAAACTACTCTTGAGTTGGACAAGCAAAAAATATTTGATTCGTTTGAACAAGTTAAACACATGTTCAGAAAACGTAACAATCTTAAGTTGTGGATAAGTAACTAAGATAATTTTGTTGAACATTACCACTTTACATTAGTTATTTATTATTCAATTGTGTTGCTGCAAATAAAGAATTTGGCATTGACTGAAAACAACCCTTAAATGTTAAAATAAATTAACTGGGTTGTGTGGAACCACTGTCCACAATAAAATTGTGTTCGTTTAAAGTATCATTTTTTTGAGTGCATTTCTTATCTTACTCTTATCTGACTAAATGTTCAGCATCATTGCAACAAAACAAAGAACATTGGATGGAGTATTGGATGATCCCGTAAAGAAAATAATATGGACTTTTTTGGTGAGATTCTACAAAGATTGACACAATCCTATTGAATTTTATTTTTACAGTTAATAATGCATTATAAACATCCCATTCATTTGTATTCTATGTCATCGAGCTGTTTGTGCTAAAGTGTTTACATCTGAATGTAATGTCAATAATATGTTAATATTCAGGATTTATTATAATTTGCATGTTTTGATGTTGATGTCATGATTTTATTGATTTCATGTAATTGTTGTCTATTTAAAATGATTTTAATTGCCAAATTTTATTGTTAATTTATTTAGTATTGATCTGTTATTTAACATCCATATCTTATTTGAGTAGTGATTTGTTATATTTGCATAATAATTAATATATTTATTCTGATTGTGATTTTAATGCACATATTTATTATTGTATGACACCTCATGTAATGAAAAAGTGAAAATAAAAGTATGTTCTGATGTCTTGCAATTCTGTTTTTAAACTTTTAAATCTTATAAAGTGCTATAAATAAGAAAAAACAAATAAAAAAATAATCCTCCTGACTGCTGATAAATGAAAGGGTTCTTTATAGCACCACTGAGGTTCTATTTAGCACTTTTTCAAGGCAAGGTTCTATATAGAACCATGTTAAAAAGGGTTCTATATAGTACCAGAAAGGGTGCTGCTATTGTTACAAGCTGAAGAACCCTTATTTGGTACTATATAGAACCATTTTTCTTAAGAGTGCACGACCTACACTTCTTAACCCATTGCTGGACTCATGCTTGATCAGATTCAGCTGTGTGTCAAAACTTTTTGCTTATATAGCTCCTGCTTGTTTGTTTGTTTATTCAGTCACTCATTGTGCAGTCTTGTCTTGCAGTTGTGAGAGTTCTTTTTTGGTCCTTGGTCTCATTGGCCGGTTATGGGGTGTGAGGTTGGTTTGGATTGTCTGATCCTGTATTTTGATTCTGTGTATTATGATATCTGGATAATGGATAATAAAGTGTTTGATGACTTTCAGCATGTTGTTTATGACAAATACACTTATATACACTCTAAGAAAGGATGTGTTCATTTTTAACACATTGTTTTGTGTTATCCTATTCAACACATTGTGTTATTTTAACACGTCATTTCATGTTGATTTTGTGTTCAAATAAATAGGATAACACAAGATGTGTTAACAATACAAAGTATGTTGTTCCAATAATAACACATTAAACAACATAAAATGTGTTGTCCTTAACTAGACACAATATGTGTTGTTTTAACACATTTGTTATAAGAGTGTATCCATTGTTTGCTGCATACTATTTCTTAAAATAGTAAGTGGAGCAAGCATTATCCCACAAACACTTATCTAATGTTATGGGTCTGTTTTCGTCTTAAGTTTTTAAATTCATGTTAATGTTTTATTTTTTGACAATCTGATCAAATAAACACCTACAAAAGGTATTATAACAAAACTGCAGAATAAAACTGTTTGCCGAAACCTAATAAAGAGGCCAGAATAGCAGCTGAATACGGTCATTGAAGGGCCAATATATGATATTGGAAATGGTTTGAGAAGGTTTTTTCCCATTATTAGCTAAGATTGAGAACTGATACAGACAGGGATCACATTTAAACCTTTTAGCCTCAGGATTACTACGTTAGTAGTTATCGACTGTCTGAATCTTTGGCGATTCTTGCTAAGAGGATTTGAGCTTTATAGTTTTATAATATAAATATAAAGTTACAAGCTCCTGACTATATCCTGCACCTACAGTATGAAACACAAATGACATGTAAAAAGAAAAACATTTGTTTTTTATGACATACACTTTCCTGAAGATGGAGTGAGCATTAATTTACATGTGTGCATCTGGCAGATGCTTACATCCAATGCAACTTAGTATATTACAAGCTTTACATTTTATCGTTATGTGTCTTTCCTGGGATAAAACCCATGACCCTTTGAGCTACTAATACTAATGTTTGACTAAAAAAATGAATAAAAAAATTTATGGGACTTAAAAAATGTAATGATAATATATGCAGCATTTTTGTGAGAATAAAAATTAATGCTTTATACTGTGTTTGTAACCTTTAAGGTAAACCAAACTAAATACAGGGATATTATTATTAAGGATATTAATAGGGATTTATAATAAAGCTGACACAATGTTATTTAGATAACTAGCCATTTAATGATCACAAAGCAACAGTAAGTGAGATTTTTTTCATGTCATGACATTTTTCAAATTCAACCCATTCTGTATTGGGGAAGTAATCTCTCCTTTTTAAGTTTCCTCAGTATGCACTGACAGTCTCTGCAGCAGAAGAGAAAAATTAAAGAATGTTAAGTAAAATAAAATAAAAATAAGATTATATAAAATAAATTAAGGAGATTTTTTAAAATATAAGACTGGACATTTTATAAAGAGCATTCCTGTCCTCTCATAGCGCTTCACTAACATTGCATTAGTCCACATTAATTGGAGATATACACCTTAAAACCTTTAAGTTGGATTAAAACAAATAGCTGTGAGTTTATATAAATGCTGAGAGTATACCTCTTGTTTATTTATCTCTGGGAACTGTTTATCATTGACCTCGCTGTATGTATCATTTGTGTTGTGGTTCCTTGGAAGCCTGTCGCAGGGCAGTTGCTTGTCCCAAAACCCGGGTGTAGTATGCCTGTGTGCAAGTGTTGAATTATTGATAGCAATTTTCTGCCAGAGAAATCCATCACCATCAAGAGTAATAGGGAGAGCTGGAGGTAATCCAACCCTATAGCTTCAGTGGTTACTCTTTTCTTTTTTTTAGCTTACCACTGGCTGTGAGTCACACCATCTGAATGAAATCTGCCTTGCTGAAAGATACAAAAAAAATAAAGAAATTGCAATTAATAGATTGTATACAATTGTGTTCCTGTAGCTCAACTGAGCATTGCATTTGTAGCATAAAGTTTGTGGGTTTGCATAGTGATAAAATGTATACTGTAGCTTAAATGCACTGTAAATTGCTTTGGATAAAACCATCTGCCAAATGTGTAAATTTAAGGTAATGTAAATGATTTATCCAAGACGCGTGTGACAACTTGCCCCAACCTGACGTGTAAAAAAGCTTATTTTGAAACACAATTCAACCTTATATATCTTCATTATATAGTTGACCCATGCCTTATTGTACCCCACTAAGTTTTTAGTGTTCATCAGATTACCAAAAAATCTATTACCAAAATATTATATGGAGTTTAGGTTTGTATTAAAAGATCCCAAAAAGAATACAAAACCACTGACTAATACTTATACAAATTTATAATATATGCCCAACCTCATTTTGTCTGGTACTGATAAGGGTCCGCCTGTTTAGTTCTCTGGAGTACTGAAGACCCCAGCCCACCTCCCCGGTGTAGCAGTTCTTAGGTACCGGAGGTCTAGACTGTGGAGCAGCCCGGAAAAGGTACTCGAGATCACTCGTGGCATCTGGAGGTAAAGGGCCAATTCCAATGCTGCGGGGGTAATAGTCCAACCTGGGACGAAAATCTCCAACGCCGTCTGGTCCTTGATTGGAACAAAACGGATCTTAGTGACTTTTTGTCATTCCTAATAGGCTATGTCAGTGAAAATAACAATAACATTAATTAGACTATATAAAAGATTAATTGTCCTTTACCTGTGAATAGTACTCTTTGTCCAGTGTCCTGTTGAGCCCGTTTCATTACGCTAACTTCACCTAACTGGTGCTAGATCAGTAAAATATTTAATAAGGGGGCATCCGTTATCCCTGTGGGACTGTGTAAAACAACCCCTGGACAGCAGGTTACCTGCTCGCTGTTGCCATGGTGAGGTTGTTTCCACAGAGCTCGCGCTGTAAATGGTATACATTCAGATTATAGGGATTATTTATTAAAAAGTTGTCCACTGCTAACGTAAGTCCACGGAAATTTCTATTGGTGCCTTTAGTAACAAACAAATTGTTACCAACATTAAATGTAAACATAAAAACGATTAAACAAATATTCTTCAATATGTACTAACTGTAGCATGTACTGTAGTAGGCTATATTTAATATGGTTCAAAAACACTCAAGTATATTAATTTACTGCAGTTTACTATAATATAGTATGTTTATGTACTACACTAAAATCTTAAAAAATAATAAAAATCCCTACTGAAAAAAATTGCTAAAACCAAAAGATGCTTGACTGGTTTTAGGATGTATTAGTCTGGTTTTAGATGTGTTTGGGACAAATTTTTGGCTGGTCAAGCTGGTCGTAAATAAAGTACACTAAAGTGGCTTGATAAATTTAAACTTAATGTGGTGGTAACCCAGGTGAAAAATAATTATATTAAAAATATACTTTAAAAAAGTGTAGGCTACTAAGTATATTTTCTACATTTTGTACTATTTTCGTCAAATCCAAGTATAGTTAAGTGTATTCAATTATGTAGGCTATTAAATTAAACTTAACATCTATTTGACTACACCTCAAGTGTAAACAGTAGGCTATACTTAAATGCAACAACTTTTTTTAAACTTCACGTGCACTAAAATACACTAGGCTACCTTTACTGTTCAATTGCATTATATCGCCATTCTAATGGAAATACACTTAAAAAGGCATTGCAGCGCAAATTATAGTTGTGTTTAAGTACATTTTGTTAATACACTAAAAGTATAGGCTACTTTTAAAAAGTACATATTAAATACTCTTTAAATAAAGCACAACAAGTAGAAGCATACTTGTTTTATACTTCATGTACTTCAATTATATTTCTAATACACTAAAGTATACTACTTTTTTACCTGGGAAGATAAAACACTAAGTAGATTATATATTTTAGTGCAGTTTACTACAGTAAATTATTTATTTTCACGTGGGCAAAATACATTTAAAATTTGCATAAAAAAAATGAAGGCCACTGTTATACGCATGACGTAAGGAGCCTCTGATTTACATTTTTGTTACGTTTGCGTTTACAGATGCGACGATCCCTGCATTCATTTATTCGGGGAATTCGTGTTCTTCAGATGTGATTATCTATTTTTTGTTCGTTTTGGTTTGTTGCATTGTACTGTATGCCTACTCTGGGAATATTTTTTTATTCACGCTGTTCTTTTGTTCCACCCAAACCGCTATGAAATACCGTGCCTCTCTGTGAACACGTGTAATTCAGGATTCGCGCAGTAGATGGCGACACGGCACCGTGTGTTATGTGTCACAGCTCAGTGGGCGCAACGTTGTGCTGAATAGACTCGCCCATGAATCCTCTTGAGGCTGTCGGTCACCATGGTGGTGGCACACAACAGCGAGTCCAGACAGTGCACCATCCGTCGCGTTTAGGAGCAAACGCACCGGTTATAAATGCCGCCTTTGACACTCCGTTGGTTTGCAAATGGATTAAAATGGACAATCGCCCGACGCGTGGATCGCATATTCCTTTAAACTGGGAATCTGAAGATGGAATAGCGAACAGCGGACACACGGAATGCTGAAAAATGCACTCGTCTGCATAAAATTTAAAGCAACGGCGTCTCTCGTAAAACATTTTGTCGATACAAAAATCGCCTGTCAACTCAAAGCGACGCTTCAGCGGCTGGGACTGCATCAGCAGACTCCCTGCTCTTGTAGGATTTGGACTAAGGACAACAAGAAAGCTCCGGGCTTGGGCTGTGGCCTGGGGACTGGATCTTCATTCTGAGGCTACTCTTATAATCAATTATAGCGTTTAAAACCACTTCTGAGGTTCGGGCTGGATTACTACACTCCATTTAGTGTTTTCAAAACCATGGCGTCCTATGTGGATAACAGTTTTCGGCAAGCGGTGATGGTGAACCCGTCTGAGAGGACGCAACAGGTCAGAAGATAGTCTTTTAAATCATTTATTATGTTTGCTGATGACTGTTAAACGTTTACGAGTCATGTGGTCGCATCTCTGCTGGTCTTGCATTATGTGCATGAAACACGTTTATCTTGGGTACATTGTTGCACAATGTTGACACTTTATGTCAGCATTGTGCTATGAGTAGTCATGCATTTAGTTTGTGCACAATTGCATGACGTATAATTGAATTCAGATATAATGTAAAGACGTTTTGTATCGCATTGCATTTTACTATGCTTTCCTTTAGTTTTTGCTTTGCATAAACATTAACCAAGCCAACTTAATCTTTCACAGTTAGACAAGTCGCAGCTTTGTATCGGAAACTATTTAACAGGACAGCTATATTTTCACGCGATTTACTTAGGATATAAAACAAAAGTCTATTGGACGTTTATCCGTAAAAGTGCTGCATAAGGACCCGCTGAAAGATGATGCGATGACATTTTATTGCTTGCATACAGTCTCCACCCATTTACGTGGCTATAGCCGGCGAAAAATTTATTTTTTGTTTATCATTCTTTTTTTGCAGGGCGATATATGCAAAAGTCACAATACATTCACAATGTAATTCATTTGTTTGTAGGCTATTGTCTGTAATCGTGGAAGCTAAGAGAGAAAAATCGATAGTAATGAAATAATGTGTCGTGCACTTGAGGTGACCGGCTGCTTTGTCAGACATAAAGGAAACGACACATTTCCACATCTCATGGTTTGTTTTTGTCCACATTTCTATTGTTTTAATAGGCTATGACGATTTTCACGTTGTGTGTGTTTTGACATTTTATTTATCATTGTTTTTTTTTTACCAAACAATCCCATTGAGAGATACATCTTTTCTACTCCTGGCCAATGTTAGTGTGTGGATCTGTATGGACACTTAAAATAATATAGGTTCCTAAAAGGTTCTTTGTCTGGCTGTAGGGTTCCTTAAAGAACCTTCAATGTCACAAGAACCTTTTGTTGAGGTTCTCTCAGTTTATGTCTTAGGACTCGATCTGATCTTCTGATGTAAAAACAGAAACACAGAATTCCTTAACATTATGATATGATGATCCATGATTACATGATTTACATCTACCTGGGTTGGACTCAGAGTTGGCCACTACTAGTATTCCGCAATCCCTAATCAAGTCAATAGCAAGTATTTTAGTTAAGGGGAACCTTCTGAAATCAAAATAAACCACACCTATGACATGCAATTGATAGTTGGAAATTTAAAACACTGCATGCCAAGCTAGTTTTACGACAGCGTTAATTATTTAACCTGCCTCTATAGAGAATGAAGCAGGCCGTTCTAATGAAGCTTGAAGCTCATTATGGCTAAACAGCAACAGCCCCTCCATTTAACATGCTGATGGAGGCTGACGAAATTAAATGAGCAAAACGTGCACCCGTTGGAATAGGTGATTTTTGGGAAATGGTGGAGGGTGTGCATTCTGCATCATTTGGGATATTATTTCTGTCAGAGGATGGGTCAAGAAGGTTATAAACAGGCTGATGGTACCTTGTGCTTTGACCTCTATCGGTCAGTAGATCAAAGAGCTGGAGGGCACTTATCTTATTGTTCTGAAAGGCTGGATCTTGTACATTCGGTAAATGAGAAAGCTAAATATATCTCGAGACAGTTATTTTCGATGCCCACAAACATGCTGTGAGAAGCTGGTCATCCCGGACCGATGGTTTCCTTCCGACAGCTTCCTTCCTTTCTTTCAAACAAAGAGGACGTGCATCACTAGACTGTCAGCGCTTGAGAAAGCTAAAAGCTTGATTGTAAACAAAAATCTTCCTGTACCCGGTTTCTTTGTTCTTCAGCTTTGTTTGGACACACATGCCAGTCAGTGAGCTGCAGGTGTCTTCTGATTTTTTTTAGGTGCACCCATCTGTCATATAACGAATGGGTGTCATATTGCAACCCAGAATCAAAAGACTCTGTAGGAAATCATATTTAGTACTTGGGTGATTCTCACGAAAACTTGGTTTTAAAAATGTCAAGCATGAAAATGTAAAAATTGCTTAAATTTACTTTTTTTCCCACTAGACATTGAAAAACAAAGTCTGGAGTAAATGGGAACATTAAAAACTTTTACTTATCATTTAACACTTTTTGTAACATAATTAAAAAAATTAGTCCTAAAAAATCTCATTACCGCAACAGTCAGAAAACATCAACACTGACATATTTTCAAAATGACATGACAAACCTGAAAGAACATAATTTGGAGATTCTGCACATGCATTTCAAATCAAAGTATTATGCTTCTATTAATTAAATTAACATTTAATAAGCATCTGTTGCGGCAATGATAATCAAAATGTCGTGTAAGCATTCTGACAAGACAATATTTCAAATTAACTGTAAAAAAATGATCTTACCTGGTAGCCATCTTGAAGTAACTGGTCCATGTGCTTGGTCACTCAAAATCAAACTTTATTAAAATTCTGTATGTGTGCTTAAACTGTTCTTAAAAAGTGTTGCGGAGGATGAGAACATCAGGCATGGACACATCATTTTCCTAATTTTTCTTCATTATTATTATACATGAATATTCAGTAAATATTTTTTCTGTCATCTAAAGTAGTCTAGCAAAACATCAATTTTTTGTGTTAATTTGATTAAATTACAACATAACGCATGTTCAAACACAGTCGGACACATTGCGGTAATGAGAATTTCAGCAGAAAATGAGATAAAATTTCCAATTATAAATTCTTATGTTGAAATCACACATTGTGCAAGGTAGACTAGAACACAGTATTGTGTTAATTCTGATGCTTTTTAATGTTACTATATTACACATTTTAAAGCTAAAATCATTAGTGCCGTGGTGTTTCAATGGTTTCGTGAGAATCACCCACTTATTGTACTGCTGATTAAAAAAAACACATTGTGTTTTTACTGTATGGCAGGTAATGAGGATCATTATTAAGAATACTCACAATGGCAGTGAACATTTGGGTGCATTTTGGTAAAAATAATTTGAAAGTAATTGTCATGAAAAAAAAGTCATAAAGCAGAACCAACTGATGCAGTTGATGGAGAAATGGCAAAAAAGCTCTTGTTGTGTATACAGGTTCGGCAGACATTAGAAAAGAGAGAACGGTATAACTTTTGGCATATTTTCTGGCAGCATTTTGAATAAATAGGCGGCCTGTACATGGTGATGTCACTGCGTGTGACGGACCTGTCAAATAAAAAAACTCCATGTAAACATGTTTATGGATTTGCATGTAAACAGGTTTCTATAATAAGATGATTTTTAATATCATTATTATTTTGTCCATAAACACACTCATTGCTGCATTTGTTGCAACCATGTCCTCAAAACACGCGTTTCCTATATTTCCCCATAGCAGTTTTCCTTTTCCAGCTGAGTGAAGTCACATGTTATCAATGGGAGTCATTGCCTTGACAGAAGCGGTTGGACACATACTGTACAAACACAGGCCTGAGCGAACAAAGACTGGTTTGAGTGACATTTCCCATCTCAGTTTACACAGAAAGAATAGACGGATTGACTAGAGTACATAAACAAATAATGACAACTGGCATGTTAATACCAGAACAAGTGTCAGAGCATTATTTTTGTTTGTCGTTGGCCTGAGAAATGTAAACTCGCTCTGCATGATAGCTGTAGAAATGTAAATTGTTGACTTAATTATAGTATGGCATTGGTATCTTGAGGTCTTTATCATTTGTAAACTTGTTAGTTTATTTTCATTGTAGCAAGGTCATTGAAGTTTATCGGGTGCCAAAGGTTTGTTAGCAGGCTACTGGGTTTATTTATTCAGACAAAAAAGATGAAGGATGCCTACTGGCTGAGGTTGGAATTTCACTAAGATTTGGAAGGCAAATTAAATGGTTTTTGGCCATTCCATTACAGTTATTGCTGGACCAACAGTTTATGACTGTGCATCCATTTGCCTTTTAGTCTGACAATCTAATACATGTCCAATAAAGTGGAGTGCAATATGGAAATGAACCAGTGGAAGTTTAGATGCACATCACACGCTTACAGTATTTTACTAACAACTTTCTCACAAGCTACAGTTAGTCGCATTGCTATGGTATGACTGTGTTTAGTCTTGGGGTAAAATAAGTGATTTAAATACAAAAGTAATGATTGCCTGCCCATGTCTCGTCAGTTTTTTTTATCTTGTGTCAGAGGAGAGCTCATCTTCATCCTCGTTTTCAACAGATCACTTTGATCTGCTGTTTCTGTTCTCTGAACCATTTGTTAGCATCTCTCCCTGTGATCTTCAATAGATGAAACCGCTCGCTCTGAAGCTACATCCGAAGTGCACAGGGATTTCTGAAGCATGATCTCTTTTTCGTAATTCATGATGCTGTTCACGCTTTAATTAGCGAGGCTTGCTAAGGGGCCGATCACACCAAACGCGTTTATGGCAGTTGCAGGCGCTTTTTTTGAATGATTTTCTATGGGCAGTGAGCATTATGCATTCCTTTTTTTGCCGCCTGCCGCAGCACGAACGGTAAGAGTGGAAAAGCTCCCGACGTCATTTGCGTCTTTTCATTGTCTAATCGAATGAGGGAATAGGCGGGCCTAATGTTGTGGTGACAGAAGTTTACAGTTGTTTGGAACAACCAGAATGCACTCACTTACTCTCTTACTGTGGGTTCACACCAGACGCGAGTTCATCGATTTGCACGAGTAAACTACATACAAAGTCAATGCAAAGACGCGATCAGACGCAATGCGAATGACGTGATATGGGCGGCGCGTTTCCTGCGAAAACATGCGCTATTCGCCCAAGTTGAAATCTTCACCTCGAGCGAAAAATTCACATGACACGAAGTTAATTCCTGTGAGTAATCTAGAGCGAGTAACGTGATGCGCCGCGTTTGGTGTGTACGTAGCATCATCATTCTGCATGTTTATGCACATCTAACCATTGAGCAAGCGCCCTTTTTAAAGTTTCTGCTAATATGAACGTTAACAGAAACAGCGCGCTAATGCTTCAATATTTGATTGACAGGACAGCTGCCTAGCAATATAAAAAGGCGCGCTGAACCTGCTTACGTCACAAGTTATTTTTTGGACCCAACATCCAATAGGAAAATTCAACTGCAGTAGCCATCGTTCAACCTGAAGAGGGCAGCACTCAGACGTTTTTACAACATATATTGTAGTATTGAAACACTTTTTATCCAAATGTCAAAAAACGTACTAAAATCGATGAACGGCACTAATAAATCATCATTCTTACAGATCATTAACTAAAAAAAGTTGGTTTAGGGTTTAGTTACTCTTTAATTGATAATCTTTATTATTTGAAGGTTGTTGGTTTTGTTGGGTAAAACAAAGCAGTAGGGCTGTCAATTGTGCTCTATTATCCCATTCGAATTTTATTCATTATTTTTTTTTTATATTCGATTTATAATCGATTATTTAATGCTCAAGTTTGACTTATTAATATTTACTATGTATCTATCTTCACACATTGTAAAAACGGGCTTATGCATTGCCAATGCCACTATGAGCTCGTATAGTTGACTTGTTTTAAATTATGTTCACTAGAAGACTTTGCAGTATTATTAATAAACATGTAATTATTTAATAACAGGTGATAGCTTTCTTGCTAATTAATGATTAAGCTTAGACACAAAATTAACAAAGTTGTCAACTTTAATGAACAATTTCATTGTCAACGCAGTTCTCTTTGTTCTCGTATGAGGGCTGCGTAGATCGCATCATTAGTTATACAATACACACAGCACACACATCCCCTTGCCTCCAATTTCACTATTCTTTTTTCATTAAAACACACCTTAGAAGTGCGATCTTGAACAAGTATTTTGTCACTGGTCGAAAAGACAAATTTATCCAAACAAATTAGCATTAAAGACATTCCTAGAACTCCGTTCTCGTCTTCCTCATAACCTTACTCCGCAATCGCTATCAGCTCCGCTTTCCCTTTCTCACGTACCTCCTGCTGCTGGTTTCGTTTCAAATGAATTAGCCGATGGAAACGCGGGTCGAGGTAGTTAGCGGTATTTTACAGCGCAAATGTGTTGGATAGTGAACACATAAAAAAATATATTTTTAAATAAAAAATTTTTTTAAATCCCATTCGAATAGCAGTTTAAACATTCGATTAGTATTCCTTTTTTTAATATTCGAATTATATTCGATTACTGAAATTCGTTTCAACAGCCCTACAAAGCAGTGTCATTTGAGAAGGGTCAGGACTGTCAGGTCAGTGTGTGCTACCTTTTACAGACATGTAAGAGCAATCTGTGGGCTCTGATGGTCATGCATGGCATTGTTTTATGGGTTGTACAATCTTATAAATAAAGGTGCTTCATGATGCCATAGAAGAATCATTTTTGAATGTATTGCTCCATAAAGGACATTCAACATCTGAAACACCTTTCTGTTTCACAAAGTAGTGAAAAAAGGTTATTCAGATTATAAAAAGTATGAAAGACAACCATAGCGGTCTGATGAACAAAGAGTTCAGACAGTGCAAAATTCAGAAGCAGTAGAGAAATGTCAAGGCTGAAATGTTAGCGCATGTGAATACCTTTCTCCAACAAAGAAGAACAAATATATGATTTCTAATAGTAAAAACGGTCAGATTTAAATGTTTGTTTTTATCCAAGGCAAGTAAATTGAAATCTAGTTTTATGATTTTGTTAAATTCATTTAGCTTTATTCTTAACAATTTAACCTGGCTCTCCCCATAAACATAGCCCAGGGTTTCCCACAGGTCCTTGAAATCCTTAAAAGTTTGTGAACCTGGGCGAAAAAATTCAAGGCCCTGAGAAGTTTTTGAAAATATACATACAAAGATACAGGTCATTGAAAGTGCTTTAATCTCTTTTATGCAAAAGTTTTCTGGAAAAAAAATCCATATTATTCCCTGTGTAGTGTAAGATAATACATACAATTCTAGACTTTTTAAGCACACGTGCTACTTTACACGTTTACTTTAAATGCTTATAGCTTCTGTATGCGAATGTTGATTCATACCAAAATGCTTTTTTGCATAGTTTTGTTTGACAGATTAAAACGTCTCTGGTTACGTATGTAACTGTTGTTCCCTGAAAAGGGAACGAGACGCTGCGTCTCCCTTGCCACACTTCCTGCGTCCCTGTTAAGTCGTCTTTGGCAATATTTCAGATAGCAATATACTTCCTGGCTCCTGCGTCATCCTGTCTTTGTCGTTAAGCCTCACCATTGGTTGAATTTGATATAAACATTCAGACACACTTACCCCTGAAGGCGTCCCCAAAGTGTCACTGCAGTGACGCAACATGAGTTCCCTCGAAAAGGGAACTGTAACAATGTATCTTAAAAGCTGAAATGATGTAACCTTGCTCTTTCTTGAAATGTGTCCCCATTTAGTCCTTGAATTGGAGGTATTGGACCTGAAAAGTTCTCGAAAAGTCCTTGAATTTGAAGTTAACTAAGGTGTGGGAACCCTGATAGCCATAAAAACCGGCTTGGCGTTTAAAAGAAAACGGAAAGCATAAAGATACATAATCTGTTTATTGAAACATAGGCTCTCTGTTGTGGGTAGAAGTGGCCTGAAAGCATGTGATTTTAGGCTTGCTCCTTTGAATTAAATCCTGATGTTAAGTATTAGGGTGGAAACTACAAAACTGGTCTGAGATCAGTGATTAGAGTTTCCACAGATACTGTAGTAATCCACTCTGCTCTTTACCATTTAGCATCTGTAAATGTAGAACAGAGCATTAACTGATTAATTACCTGCGGTGGGTTAAGGATTGTTTACAAAAGCTTCTTTCATTCAGTATGTAGGCCAGTGTCCACAAACACCGTATTCAGTCCGGGGAACTTTTCCAAGTTGTTGTTCATGTGATTGATTCTTTTTATACAACTATAAGATGTTGTTTAAGTGAGCCTATGGTGAGCCTTTATCCAGGCGGTATTTTGCCGAGTCTACTTGGCTATGAGAAGGAGCAGATCAGACACATGAGCCCAGTATTGTATTTCTCCTCTATCATGAACAATGGCACATCGCCAGTAAGAAAGCGCTACTGGTGAGGTCATATTCCCATAATTCTTTATGGCTCCATAGACTTGTTTATTGCTTCAGCAGTGATTTTACGATGGCACGGATTTAGGCTAGGTGATGCCCTGGCTGACTGCTCATAAATATGCAAAAATTTCAGTTTCTTTGCTCTTAACTGCTTTATAAAGGCATGTTCAGACTAAAAACGATAGTTAACAAGATTTTGAGCATTATATTAGCAATAGCTTTGCACAGTAGCTTTCTGTTTTAAAACATAAGGCATACAATTTCGAAGATTTTCATTGACTGTCAGTTTTTATTATATTGGGATTTTCCAATCATTTTTAAAAGCATATT
This sequence comes from Misgurnus anguillicaudatus, assembly GCF_027580225.2. Classification (NCBI taxonomy): domain Eukaryota; kingdom Metazoa; phylum Chordata; class Actinopteri; order Cypriniformes; family Cobitidae; genus Misgurnus; species Misgurnus anguillicaudatus. The sequence continues at coordinate 26,861,435 of NC_073352.2, read as the reverse complement.
GCAGATTGCTGTTTGTGGATGTAAAAACTGTAATGCAATTCAAATGCAAGTGCAAACCGTTTGTCTTTTTTTAAATGTACTAAGCAAAAATTCAAATGAAAAGCAAAGTCCATTTACAGTTGTATTTCCCATGTCTTACGGGTTATGACCCTTTTGAGAAACGCTTTGGGAAACGTCGGGCCGAGTACCAAAACATGCTTGTAGACAATGCGCACAACCGGCGCAACGTCATGGAATGTCTCTGAACGGGTTCACGCCCACTTTTGGGGGAAAACAAACTAGACCTTCCATTGACTTCCATTCAAAATAGCGGAACAAAGCAACGTTTCGTACACAGCTGACAGGCGTAAATAACTTAAGAAATCCCTCAGATTAAACATGTTGAGTAATTATCATGCCACCATGGCTGCCATAGAGCGCGAAAGAAACATCAACACATTCAACTTGATCAACATAAAAACATGTCCCCCTCATTCCCCCAGCGCCAAACCTGTATGACAACGCTGCCTATTGGCCAGAAGTGTCTTACCCGGACATTTACTCGTACCTCATCGAGTCAACAGGGAAGCAAGTGAATGATTTTACTTCGTATTTGAAAGTTACTTTGTATTTATATATTATGTCTTTATATTTAGAGTTCTGAGTGCACTTTTCCGTCCAGCCATACAACTAGCCTAAGTGATTTTCCAGCAATCACTGGATAGCGTTGTTACACAAATTTGAAGCCGGGAAAATGAAAGGGACACGCTTTTATATTGACCAATTTAAATGTGTCAATGTATCTTTCATGCTCTATGGCAGGCAGGGTGGACAGAATTACTCAACATGTCTAATCCGAGTGATTTCATAAGTTATTTACGCCTACCGGCTGTGTACAAACGTTGCTTTGTTCCGCTTTTTTTATGGAAGTCTATGAGAAGTCTAGTTTGTTTTCCCCCAAAAAGGGGCAGTGACAATTTACAGTCAAGTTCCCGGATGTGCCGGTAGTCCGTATCAGCAGTAAGGGGCGTGTCTACTAACTGACACCTTTGCCTGGGTTGCGTTTTTGTGGGGCGGGTCTATCAAAAGATGGTCCAGATTCTTTTGGGGTAGGGACGTGTTTGTTTAGGTGAATTCAAATGTCAACATTGTCTTTTAGAGATTGTGCTCGCCTTTTAATATTATTGTATGAATATATGCAATGATTCGTTTTCCTTCCGAACTGATATTAGTATTGAAGATGCTGGGGAACCCTTTTAATCTTTCTCAATTTTTTTTCTTTTGACTGAATTGATTTCCTTCACTATGAATTTGACTGATATCAGACTAGTCAACTTTCATGTGTTGAGAGTCCCAGCACAACAGTGGCAAAGCGGTGATGCTTACTAATCCAAACTAATGTAATTCCTGCTGAAATCCATTGACAGTTTGACTTTTGTTTCACACCGATGGATGAGCTTTGTTGTCCCTTGGGTGAGCGTTGACCCGGGTTGAACTTCTGCATGGATTCCCTTTGCCCGTCTGCCAGTATCAAGATTAAAACAGCCATTCTTCCCAAGTGATTTTTTTTAAATCAGTGAGATTACACCTCATTCCAGCTCAGTCTCTCTCAACCCCACTTTGTCTCTATCAGTTGAGGTAATGTTGACTTTAGTTCACCTTATGGATGCTGATAGCAGAATGTGATTTTTAACTTTTAAAAAGCCAGCAAAATGTTAACCTTAAAGCGATGAGGTGATTGTCAGCAAATGAGAGCATAGTTGTTTGCGTCATACGCTTGACATGAAGATCATGTATTATATGTGATTTTCTGTAATGCTCTTTGACCTCTGTTAAAAGCTTTGTCTCTAATGGGAATCAACCCACCCAATCATCTCATCCTAAGGGGTTAAGTGTTCGGCACCATATTATCATGACGCTATCATTACAGCTCATGCAATGAGATCCCGAGTAACGTTTTATCCGAAATAAAATGAAGATATGAAGCGGGCAAACGATTGGATTAAGTAGTCCAGTTCCGATTAGATTTCAGAATTTTATACATTATTTATTGAATGCATTGTAGTCCTATAATTAACACCAGACCAGTCTCATAGAGAATGACACGTGGTCTGGGAACCACATGCTCATTTTCTCGTATTTGAGGCGTGGTTACGAATGCCCAGAGCCATTTATGTCTATCAAATGCGTCTGTATGTAGCTCATAGCCAATCGTTTCAATTATACCAGATGACGTATGTAGAGCGACATAAATTCAAGTGTCAACAACTTTTATCGGTACGTGTGCACACAGCTGAGAGCTATGCAACTAAACCGGTAGCTGTATATTGTTTAATAAAAACCACTTCCCATTTATAAGTTAAATAAACTTTGTCGACGACGATGCCTAGCAGGTTGGTCTTATAAAACTCTGTGGCTATTATGTCTTGCCATATCCAAACATCCTTCTTCGATATGAAATTGTTTAACACGAAAGTTGCTCTTTTTTTAAATAAACTTGCGTTCAACACTACTTCGAAGAACACTATCTAAGGCTGCATCGAAAAATAACTTTGTGTCTGCTGCTGTGCTGTATAAATAAAACTGCTTCGGTGTGTCGCATAGACGTCGTCATCACCTTAACCGTCATGCCCCCTCCCCGTTCTGTGATTGATTACCTATTTCATGGGAAAAATGGTCCATACTTTTCATGCTAGACTTGCGGCGTGAATAAATTTGCGCGCAAGGCAGCATGGGGAAACCCAGGCTAGGAGTTGCAGACTTCGCCTAACAAATTATTCACAACACAGCAGGGCCATCGTACGTCATTGTGAACTTTTTGGCCAAATTGTGCAGCACAAATTTTACATAATTCTTTTTTGTGTGATGGGTTTTATTTTCGTCCTTTTATTACACAGCTGATTGGGACTGTTAAAGGATTAGTCCATTTTCTTAAAAGAAAAATCCAGATAATTTTCTCACCACCATGTCATCCAAAATGTTGATGTCTTTCTTTGTTCAGTCGAGAAGAAATTATTGTGTTTTTTGAGGAAAACATTGCAGAATTTTTCTAATTTTAATGGACTTTAATAGAACCCAACATTTAATACTTAACTCAACACTTAACAGTTTTTTTCAACGGAGTTTCAAAGGACTATAAACAATCCCAAACGAGGCATAAGGGTCTTATCTAGCGAAACGATTGTCATTTTTGACAATAAAAATAACAAATATACACTTTTAAAGCACAACTTCTCGTCGTGTAGATCCGGTCGTGATGCGCCAGCTGACCCCACTACGTCACCACAATACGTCATGACGTCAAGAGGTCACAGAGGACGAACGCGAAACTCCGCCCCAGTGTTTACAAGCGTCTTGAAAGAGGACCGTTCCTACGTTGTTGTATGTCAACTGATACTAATTAATGTCTTTGTGTCAGTTTATTGTTTAAAATGGTCCGCAAATGTGCGTTTTATAAATGTAACACGTGACCTCCCTACGTCACTACGCATTTACGTTAGGTCGTGCTGGACCGGACCTTGACGAAAAGTTGTGGTTTAAAAGTATATATTTTTTATTTTGACAATCGTTTCGCTAGATAAGACCCTTATGCCTCGTTTGGGATCGTTTATAGTCATTTGAAACTCCGTTGAAAAAAACTGTTAAGTGTTGAGTTAAGTATTAAATGTTGGGTTCTATTAAAGTCCATTAAAATTAGAAAAATTCTGCAATGTTTTCTTCAAAAAACATAATTTCTTCTGGACTGAACAAAGAAAGACATCAACATTTTGGATGACATGGTGGTGAGTAAATTATCTGGATTTTTCTTTTAAGAAAATGGAATATTCCTTTAAAAATGTATAGTCATGTCTTATCTTTTAATATGTTTATGATGCTGAAAGTGTTGTACACCAGATCAAACGGCTTATTTATTTCACTGCCAGCAATGCAGCTTATTAGAAAATGTGACTTTTTAAAATGAGACTTTCAAATCAGACTCACTTCAGTCTCTATTCCTGTGTTTTCCATCGTTCCAACAAATCCATCTTAATATGAGAACAGACAGTTGAGTGTCTCAGATGATGAATTAATCTCGTTTTTTGGCTTGCGGCAGCACCCTACTTGGACAGATTCATCTTTGCATCTTTATTTCTATGTACTAAATTTGTTCTCTCAGATCTTGTTTGTTCAGCTTTGCCCTGTCAAACTAAGCACTATTGTGTGACTATTCTGGTCCTAATCCCTTGTGTCTAATAAAACCAATTAGCTTAAGCTCGTCTTCACTGATCGGTAGAAAGCTTTGAACTATAAAAGAACAGGAAAGCACCTATGTTGCCCCCATTACAGACCTCCGCTGTGTAGAGGTAACCCAGATTGTCTTGACAATAGCAGCTCACAATTGGCCATAAAGTGGCAAGGTCCACTGCGAACAATTCAGACTCATTCTTTTTTATTTGCCTGCAAAGCTCTTTTAATCCCAAGTCCGTCTTTTTTATAGCAAGAGATATAAATCCCTAAATGGGTTTATGATGTGATTAGGTCATTTTATTTAAAGCAGTAGCATCAGCTGTTTAAAGTTGATGTTATTATGTCACTTTACTGTATCATGTAACACATTTGATTACCAGCTTCTGCACCTGGCCGTGATACGTGGGTGTCCAAACGCAGTTGTTAATTCGTACGCCTTTGTGTTGAGAGCATATTGTGTATTGGCATAATCACCAGTGATGTTTAATGGATTGCTGTTATAATGTGCATCAGTGTCAGTTTAGCATTATGCTGATGAGAGCGGCGTTTGATTGTAGTAGAAGGGAAAAATGACAGTCATTCATCAAGACACGGACCCCATACGGACCTTTGTGCGGTCTCAGTACAGTAGATCCCTGTTGAAATCTGCTCTAGTCTGTCACAAGCGATCAGCATTACTGTAATTATTTACTTCACTAGGGTTTGTTCAGTAGGAAGTATAAAATGAGGCTAGTTTAAGTAGTGTGACTTCATTCAAGGCAGTCACATTATTAATGAAGTCCCATTGATTCATGGCTCACTGCAGGGACTTGTCACAATCAGGCATGAATACTGAACTGAAAAGAAAGTATGGTTGAAGAAAACTTGATGGGGGGGGGGGGGGCGTGATGAAGCACCAGAATACTAAAAGTAAATTAAAGACAACTGTTCAGCCATATCAAATGTTCTCATCATTTGCTTATTAGCATGTTGTTGCAAACCCATATGACTGACTTTCTTTTACTGGAGTACAAAAGCTGAAGCACAATGTTTTTACTTTTCATTCCCATACAATAGATCCATTATGCTTTTTTAGTTCTTTCATCCTTTTGGAACTTGACAGCTCCTGTTCACACCATATGTGAAAAATAGGAGCTTGAGCATGCTTCACAATTCTTGTGTTTGTACTGAAGTCAGTCATATGAGCTTGGAATGATAATAAAGGGGCTGGCCCAAATGACAGAATTTTATAATTTATATTATACCACAAGCCTGTTGAATTCTTTATTCTGATTGGTTGACATCCATGGGTGTTGATTATTAATCTGTAAAACACACACCTGACCTGTCAAATGTCTTAAAATAACCACCAGAGCGATGTTTGTGGTAAACATGGTATAAGCGGAATAATTAGAATGGGATTGGAATGAATCCATTGGAATGAAATCATTCTGATTGATAAATCCTACCACATATACCACCTATTGATAAACCCCACCACAGGTTTATCAATGCCATTAAAGTATTATTTTGTTTTTGTTTGTTTGTTAATCACGAAATACAAAGTAGATGTCCTGAGTCCAAACACAGCGAGGCCAGTTCTAAGTCATTGCATATGCCCCACACTCCAGTCCAGTAGGTGGCAGTAATGCACCTTTAAGTGGGTTTGCCAACCACCATTATAAAAGAGAAGAAGATGCCCAGAGCGTCCCAGTTTTAGTTATCAACTCGATCACAATACATGTCCTTTTGAGCCGATTACAAAAGGTATAAACCACCTCTTTCAACCAATTCAATTTTTTATGGGTTTGGCTCTTTTTATTTCGTTTGAACATTTAAACCAATTACAATTGTCCATGTTAACGCAGCTATTGACTCCGGTCCTTTGAATTATGTAAGGAATAATTGACGACGGGCCGTTGAATTATAAGAAAAGAATGCACACCCAAGGTGGTTATTACACCTTGCAGTATAGGTGGTGCATTATTTTCGATTAATTCAAAAGACCAAAATCAATTATTCCGCAGTTTACAGAAAAATAATCAGCACCCACGGAACGTTTCTCAGCCAATCAGAATAAAGCATTCAACACCCCCAAGGTATAATTAAAAATAACGCACACCTGCCGTGTAACTCCATTTTGGGCCACATTACCACCTTGGGTGTGCATTATTTTCTAATAATTTAATGGCCCGTCTTCAATTATTCCTTGCATATAATATTATAATATTATTAATAGGTTGGTTTCACGTGACGTCACATTGCTGCTTCGCGAAAGCGCAAAACTCAGATGGAGGGCAGGAAGTGAAGTAGCTTCATCTGCCGTATGTTAAAATGCCTATGTTTTGTGTAATTTACGGCTGTTCCAATCGTTCTAACCGAGAAAAGGGAAAGGGGGTTTATAGAGTTCCAAAGATTGTCGTTCATAAAGGTGAAAAATGTAAAAATCTCACAAAACAACGACGGAAAAAGTGGATTTTAAGCGTACGTCTGCCGCCGGGAGGAGCAAACTCTGCTAATGCCCGCAGCGATCACTTGGTCGGAGGTATGTTGATATATAACTTGGTTTTTGTTGCTGTGTTTATATAACATTAGGTTGACGTTAAATGCTCATTTACGTAGTAATGATTATTAAGTAACCGGTAGTCTAATGGACCTCATTTCTACATTTTAAGCTGCCCTAGTGCTTTGTGTGACGCTAATGGGCTCCGACATTCAACCTCGTTTAACTTACCAAAAACTAAACTCAAATCATAGGCATGTCTGCCACGAGAGCAGATGAAGATGTTTAAGAAATACCAACAAACACGGTCGGAATGTACAGAGGCTATTGGATCTCCAATAGACAGCTGAGAGCCCGGATCTGACGCAGACAGCCGAGAGCTCCGAACCGAAGCAGCCAGCTGACAACTACTCACAATCAGAGGGCATCAGTGGGAATGGGACATTAAATGATCAAGGTAAATTATTGTACTAAGATGTGTAACTAGCATTATTATTCAATGTTACAAATGTGATTGTCAGAAAATCACCCTGTGTAATTGGACCAGAGAACTTGAATGTTTGTAAAAAGGTTGTCAACCAACTCCACAAAAATTCACATAATTCATTCATGAATTTCAGGTGATACTCGAAAAATTAAAATATTGTAAAAAGGTTTCACCTATAAGTTGAATTACTGAAATAAGTGAACTTTTGCACAATATTCTAATTTCTCAAGTTTCACCTGTAACTAATTATGCTCCCCACTGCTATATTGCAGGCTATGCAGATGCCGGATGCCAGACTGAGCTGATGATGGATGACATTGAGAAGATGAAGCATGTTCTGAGACATAACACAACAGAACTGAGAGATCTTTGGACCAAACCACTAAGATGACAAAGTTCTAGACAGGGCTCCCCAACTTCTTAGTTTTAATTCAGATTTTTTAGCTGTGCAAACCCTACATCACATGTGGTCCTATGTCTGTGCTGTCTAAATTTGAATAGTTCATTTTAGTTTGCTAAATAAATGTAAGAGCTGTCCAAATTGAAAACGACCTTCACTGACATCTTAAAACACATCAGTGCCCTTTGTTTTGCTTCAAAATGCACACAAGTAATGTTTTTAGTAAGGCATGTTTGTTAAAACTAGTTATATTTCATAATTAAACTAAGGCCTAGTCCTGGCTGAAAGATTTAGCTTGAAGATTTATAAATGCCTGTTATTTGCTGTGTCTTGTATAATCTTTTGGAGTCTGTCATCACACTATAGAGTAATGAGGAGGGAGGGTCATCAGTCACATCATGTGTTTTCAAATGTAATATTTTTATCCCCTAATCTAATTGTACTGGCAATATGTATTATATGAAATGAAATGGATGCCTATGTATTATTGCACACCATGTTCTTGTAGTTAGTATAACAATTGTTTAAAAAATTTGTAAATAAACCAATGGCATTTAATCACAACAATATTCAAAATGTCATCTTGTCTCATACGACACTATTGATATAACAGAAATATATTACACAGCCTACTTTAAAGAGTGCTTGGAGTTCATATCCTTTCATCACATTAGACATGTAAGTTTGTAACTTGCTGTCGCGGTATTTCTGGAAGTATACAGTTTCTAAAAAAACATTCAACATTAGGAACCACACACCATCCCAAAGTTTAATATCTGGCAAAAAAATACTTTCAACAAAAATTCCATTACAGTAGTAGTCAAGACTTGGTGACATTATCCCCATCGATAAGATTTAGTTGATAATCGGTGATGTCAACAGCCTTGACTGTCGGTAAATCTTTCAGTTCTACCGAAAACTCACTCATCTTCATGAGGTAAGGGTCACGTCTAACATATGTTAATAAACTCCTTGTATCTATGTCTTGAAACTGGATCTAATTCTGTACAATACGGACTCTCTGCAACGGTTCCCTCCATTAGACGTATTCAGATTTTTACTTCCTGCCCTCCATCTGCCCTTAGACCCGCCCTCGCGCGTCATCAAAATCACGTGACTGAAACCCTGCCATTGAATAATTTAATCACAAACTTAAAAAAAACTATACCATAGACTTCCTAGACGTCAAATTCTTAAAAAAAAGAGAAACTTTGACATCAGCTTTCCTTTTTAATTCAATTGTGAAAAAACATCCTGAGGATGCATCTTGAAATAGCTTGATCTAATCTTCCGATGCCTTCAAGAGCTTCCAGGTATCACACAAATTCTCTGTAAACAGGAAAGGAGTACTGAACTGACCAATCAGATGAACAATTGAATAAAGTTGCACTCAATCTAAACAGCACAAAATATAGACGAGCCAAAAATACTCTATTGTGTATTGATTTTGCTTAGTTCTTTGAAATTTTTTATTCATTCATTTTAGTGAAATTGCTATAAACATAAGGCAGTGAAATGATAGTTCTGGTCATAATAATTCAGAGAAATCTGAAGTTTCAGCGAATCTGTTTGTTTTAACAAACTAGGTAATACAGCTAATAGTCTGTTTACAGAAATCATGTGACAGTAAAGAGGCCAATTGTAAAATACTCCCTCATTTGTAAGTCGTTTTTAGTGAAAGCATCTGCCAAATGATCTAATCCAAATATCAAGTTTCTGTCTGTATTAAAACATGTAGCTATATAGTATAGCTCAAAGGTGTTTTTTGGGCAAAAGGAGTGCCCACAACCTCTTCAGCTCTCTCTTATTCATGATACAGCACTAGCCTCAAGTATCATATTGCTTTTGTAAAACAATTACCACACAATACAATATCAAAGCAAAAAATATGTATCAACACAACTTTCATGAATCACCCTGCTGGAAAAAAAGTCCCTGACCGACTGCAGCAACATTATGTTCACACATGTTTATAGCTGTTATTGTAAATAAAACACAGCTATTGACCAATCAGAATCAAGGATTGGAACTAACCGTTCCATAACTTGCATTAAACAATGTTATTCATGACAGAAAATCCACACCAGAGATACAGTCCATGGTCTATATGCAGTGTTTTTAATGATACATCGCCAGATAAGCATTCTAGTCAGCATGTTCAGAGTTTGCTTTTGAATGTTTTTTACTCCCAATTTATATTCTGTGCTTCGCATTGTTTTCAAAGCAGAAAGACTGTGTACCCCACAGGCCTAAAATATGCAGCCAAATACTCTGAATGCTCAAAAAAGGAGCTCTTTGTCCCAGAGTCTCCTAGCAACCGAGTGGACCAGAATGGTGGAAATAGAATCGCACTACAGAGAGACAGACTTCAATTGATCCGCTATTGTCACCCACCGAAACACCAGCCAATAGCGGTGCAGCTGGGTTTTTTATAGGGTTGGATGAGCAAAAAACTTTAGCTTGGTACTGGGCTTCGAACACAACACTGTACGAAGCATTCGGCTTTTAACTAAGACTCGACTCTCCCTTTGCAGAGTTTTGATGATGTAGCACATCCCGGGCCACAGAATAACGTTGTTTTGCCTACATCAGCATATGCGATTGTTCATATAATAGACACGGGAGAGAAAGAACAGCATGCCCTTCCATAGCTCAAGCTCTTTTTGAATCCAATTAGCTCGTCTGTTGTTTGTTGATGAAGTTATGAGTCGTAGAGCTGGACCTTACGCAGACCTTTCTCCCCAGATCAGTTTAAATTTTTTCTTTACTAGGATTATGTCAGTTTAAGTTTGCCGATATCACAGCGTGACCTATTTGCCAGTGAAAACTAGGACCTATAGTAGATTCCTGCAGGTATAGTTAAACCAAAATTGAAAGTTTTGTGAATTTATTTGTGCGCAGTTTGGTTTTAACCCTGCTTTGGTGACCCATCCTTGATACAAATAAGATGTTAGAAAAAACAGTGCTTTTGTTTTTACTTTTTTTCTCAAAACTTTGCCCACCATTCACTTTGGTTTAATGGAAATGGGAAGCTCTGATAACATCTTTATGTACATTTTTAAAGATGGAAGACGTCACAATACGAGGTTTGATGTTGAAGTTATTCAGTGATGACAAATTCCTTTAGTTGCCAAACTCTTAAGTAATTTCATTTGGCTCAAAACACAATACTGGTCAGCTGAGATGTATGCATGTTAAGATGTCGGGCCCTCATAACATAAGGAGAGGAACCAAGAAGATATTAACACCCATTTATGATGCCAATTACACCATGGTGAAAACAACACAACAGTATGCACCAAATTTAACCTTATATGCTACGTTTACACCAACCGCGTTTCAGGTGTCAAAATCGCGTCTACTGCGCCTAGTTTGCCGCTTGAACAGTTTGAATGCATTCGCTCGTGTCGAGCGAAGTAGACGTGCGGAAAAAGCAAGCATTTGACATGCGTCAGAGGTCAACTCTGCTTCTTGTGGGAGGGGCAAGTGCTATGCGGTTCTCTGTTTGCAAGATGGCTGATGCTGATTGTGCATTTGTCGAGAGAGTTACCAGTTTGTACTTAGTAATCTTACTATAGGGGGAAAATAAACGGTGTGGGTCGATAAACATCACGTGACTCAAAAGTGAAATGTGTATTACAACTTGAACTTACCAGGTTGCCCAATGTCCTCACTGACACTCTTCCAAGCGAGGTCCTTTTTATTCCTGTCTCTATAGAAATAAGAACTTGTGTCGTATAGCTCCAGGTGACTGCTCACAGACAATATCAAGCCAAGCGTTCCTTCATGTTGAATGAGTGACTCTGGGCGGGGCTACACAGCAGCAAGCAGGCTCCTGATTGGTTAACGAGGCTCGAAATTCCGCCAAAGTTAAAATTTTTCAACTCGGGCGTTAGCCGGCAAATCGCGTCAAACACAAAATGCACAAAAAGCACTATTTGCGTTGCGCCAAACCCCTCATCCGCGCAGCGAGACCTCCAGACCCGCTTCAAGGCGTCTTCACATTGACTTAACATTGAAATTACTCACGGCTCTACCCCGGCTGGTGTAAACGCAGCATAAGGGTGCTCTGTTCAGGATTTTAGACACCGATCACCGATCACTGGAAGCACTAGTGAAATTTTTTTTCTCACAAAAGTTAAATGCCTTCCAGAAAATGTTCTTCTTTAAATGTATAAACACATACAATATATCAAATGAAACAACAGACCCTCTGCTTTTACACAAACATTTTCATCCTACCGTCTCTTTTTATCCCCTCTCAAATATGGGTAGGTTTCTTTAAAAAAAAAAAAAAATTGAGCAAAAAGCTGAGATTAGCCTTAGCAGTTGCTTCTGGGTAAGAGCACCACCTGGTGGATAATAGCGGAAATACAGACTGCCAGAAAAACTCGTCATTGCAGGGAAGTGTTTCTCTTTATTGTCGAGTTGACTCGATGTAACTACAGAAGAGTCAAGTTTTAAATAGGAAAAATTTTGAAATGCTTTGGTTATTTTTGAGCATGATGCTAAATGGTCTAATCAGATTCAATGGATTGTGCTAAGCTATGCTAAAAGTGGTACCGCCAGACCCGGATATTAGCTGAATGGATTCAAAAATGGTAAAAATCAAATGTTTAACTCTAGAGGTGCTGGAAAATTAGCATATTTTAAGTGAAGTGTCTCGTTAACTAACAGTTAACAGGCGCAGACCAGAATGTTTTCAACCCATTAACATTTATGCATTTGGCAGATGCTTTTATCCAATTCAATCCATACAGATATAAACATATACATTTTGCCTACTGTGATGTGGTTGAGTGGTGTTGTTTAAAGTTATCATTAAAACAGTCTCAATTGACTATTATGTCAGTGTGGTTTTAAGATGATTAGTGGTATTAAACCGTAAGGAAACATTTTCTGTACTGTCACAATTAACAGTGTTCATTTCTTAACACAATTGTAGGGGTATTATAAAAACCAAATACCCAATTACACCTGCTATTCTGGTAATCTTATCGCATATAGAAAGCAAAGCAATCATTTTGATTCTATTAAATTGCACTAGATAGATGTTAATTGAAACATCTGTTTTTTTCGTTGGTATTATATTTTAAAGGATTTTTCTTGTAAAAACATATAACTTTTCACTTTCTATGCCTCAGTTTTGCTGGGTTAACTCAGTTCCTGCGCTATATAACATTTATTCAGATCTCGCCCTGAGAGTTATTCTATTCATCTTTTTCTTTTCTGTCAAAGTGAAGTAATAATGATGGGAATTATTGATGTAGTTCAAAAGAAAGCAGAAAGCAGAAGGTCTTGTTTTGGCAAGTTTTGTTTTAACTTCACATTTTTCTGCTCTTCTGGCAATGAAGGCTTCTGAGCGACATTCTCCCCGCTTGTTCTGCATTATTTAACGCGTATGTTCTGCTTTGCAATGACTGTGATGTTCACAGATGTCGTGTCAGTTGATGTGATGCTTTCTGCTATTTGGTTTTCAGAATTTTTACGTGGGATTTTGGGAACTTTTCATTTTTGGCCTATTGCTACTTTTGTAAAATTTGAGATGCATATTATAAAACGGATAGGAGGCGGACAGTAAATAAATGGGCAGTTTATATTCACCAAGGTACTTTGAGTTAAACTAATATATGACCCTGAGCACATTTAAATGGAGCTGCTTCAGGTCGGCTCTGACACGACAGCAGCAAAGTGGACCGTCGCTGTTAATTATTCACATTTATTTGCCGCATGAATAATGCAGGCGCTGGCAGGAGCGCCGGCTCCAGTCGCTAGCGCTGCACTAACTCGGCTCTCATGAAAGGTGTTGACTCGACAGCAGGAGGTGTCGGAGCAGAACCGAGACCCACAATCATCTGCCCTGTCATCACTTCCTGTTGTTGTCTTTCTAATGAGCCATTCGCAAGTGATGTCAATTTGTTTTAACTTTCTTTGCAATCATCAGGCCATGCTTTAAAAACATGCCCTTCATTCTTCCAAATAGCTCTGGTGTTTGTTGGGTACATAGATTAGCATTTTTGTGAAACAGGTAAATTTGTGGTTAGTGTGGTTTTACTACAAAAGCCATAGCTGATAGGGATACGGCTCATTTTCATAAAGGCTAGCAGTATGTGTCACTGTTTACACAGGATCTGCTCTCTGGAGTCTCATCTACGAGGACTCACGTCACCCGGCTCAGTTTCAGCATTTGAGGCGTCACATGCTTGCAGCTGCTCGAGTGTCAGAATGAAATCCTGCAGGCTGTTGCAGAAGCACCTGCAGTTTAATCACACATGCAGAACAGCACTGCAGGGAAATCTGCTCTGTCGTCGCCATCCCTGCTGGCTTACTTTTAAAGACTGATGAGATACTCTCGATCCCCTGAGAATTACATAGCGTTACAGACATATGGACTGTGATGTGTGCAGCCGAATACTAACACTGTGTAGGATTATGGGTAATCAACACTTATGAAGTGAATACAGTGCGAAGGAAATGTTCTGGGTTGTTTTTAGTCTGAAATGCTCCTGAGTGCAAATCTTGGTCAAAAAGCCTATTTGGTGAGGTTATACTTTGTTATATATATTTACAAAGTGAAATAAAAGCTCAAAATCAGGGGTTTTCAGACTTCATGATACAATATAATATTGTTCCTTTCAGCCAGTGATATATTTACCGATACCTTAAAAAATCTTGTGGTTCGATTCAGGGGTATATCGATTGATATTTAGATATGCATCATCGATATCAATATGTAAAGAGTGTCCAGCAGCAGACACAACATTTTCTGGGTTTGTCTTTTTTGGTGTTAACCCCACTTTGTTGTCGCATCTCAATCAGACACAAGACAGTACATGTGGAAAGTGTCAAAATAAAGGTACCATATATCAATATTTCCGTGTGGCATCGATGCATTATTGTTAGACATTTGGTCGATGTATTGATTCTTATCGATGTATTGTTATACCCCTAGCAGGGACCTTCACATATGATGAACATTAACAAGGGACCTCTTTCTAAAATATATATACATTCATATTTTGTATAAAGAAACATTTAGACCTGGTTTCATAAAGCCAGGACTAAGCGTTAAAGGATTAGTCCATTTTCTAAAAAAAATCCAGATTTTTTACCACCATGTCATCCAAAATGTGATTGATGTCTTTCTTTGTTCAGTCGAGAAGAAATTATGCTTTTTGAGGAAAACATTCCAGGATTTTTCTAATTTTAATGGACTTTAATGGACCCCAACACTTAACAGTTTTAATGCAGTTTAAAATTGCAGTTTCAAAAGGACTCTACTCAATCACAAACAAGGCATAAGGGTCTTATCTAGCGAAACGATTGTCATTTTTGGAAAGAAAAATAAAAAATAGGCACTTTTAAACCACAATTTCTTGTCTTCCTCCAGTCGTATGACGAGTCAGTGCGACCTCACGTAATTGCGTAATGGCGTCGAAAGGTCACGTGTTGCATATATGAAACGCACATTTGCGGACCATTTTAAACAATAAACTGAGACTAAAAGACATTAATAAGTATAATTCGACATACAACAATGTCAGAACGGCCCTCTTTCTCCACACTTGTGAACACTGGGGCGTAGTTTCGCATACGTCATCAGTGACCTCTTGACGTGATGATGTATTGCGTGAGGTCGCTCTGGCTCGTCACACAGCCGGAGGTAGAAGAGAAGTTGTGGTTTAAAAGTGCATATTTTTTCGTTTGCATAAAAGTGCATAATAGTTTTCGCTAGATAAGACCCTTATGCCTCATTTGGGATCGTTTAGAGTCCTTTGAAACTGCAATTTTAAACTGCATTAAAACTGTTAAGTGTTGGGGTCCATTAAAATGACAAAAACCCTGGAATGCTTTCCTCAAAAAGCATAATTTCTACTCGACTGAACAAAGAAAGACATCAACATTTTGGGTGACATGGTGGTGAGTAAATTATCTGGATTTTTTTTAAGAAAATGGACTAATCCTTTAAATAAATTTAAGATGTTTAATTTTTTTAAATGTGTTACTGCTGTATCTTAAAGTAGCATTTCACCCGTAGAAACATTAATCTTTATTGAAAGTGTGTCATATTTGTAGTCAAAATGTAACATACATTTAGAATTTGGTGCCTATTTGACAGAGAAAAGGGGTGTTTGTAGTCTCACCCCCTCAACAAAGACATTGCACTTCCTTCTTTCTATGATGCAAAATTATGATTTTTACATCATTGAAAGAAGGAAGTGCAACGCTGTGAAATCTGTATTTCTCCTGTCTCAGCGGCAACTGAGGAAATTATGCACGACCATTCAAAAACATGACTGGGGTTCTAACTATACAAAGCTTAATGCAAATGGGTGAAGTGTCCCTTTAAGACAAATCAATGGAACTGGCATATTTTAAGATATGTATGTGCAAGTTATTTTCAGTTGAGACAGCTGTTCGGAAAAACCTTAAGCCTTGTCTGTGAAACCGGGGGTTAAACTGTTAGATAAATAGTAATTGTGATGGACATAAAGCAATTTTTATTTCCAAACTTAAATAATTGACAACACAGTTAACAATTTTTGCTTTCTTTTGCTTCTTTTTTCTATTGACCCTCTTCTAGGGGACCATTGGGGGTCCCTAGACCCTAGCTTAAAAACACCTCTAAAAACAGATCTATGCATTGATACACTATATATAATATTAAGTGATGGCTTTCTCTGTTTTATAGACCTCCTCCTTTATATAGGCACCTCTGAAGTGAGACGTGCAACAGACTTTTGGCGTTACAGTTTTACTAAACACTATTAAAGTTCAGGTCATTCATTAAAACCTGCCTGTAGGACAACAATGGAGTCAGACCAGAGGCGCATAGAGCATCTGTTTGTTGCACATCTCGTGCGACTGTGCTTTTCTTCTTATAGGATTAAAGCTGCCAGTTAATGACACGCTAATCTCGTTCACGTGGGTTATTACAATAGCAGTCTAAGCTGTTTTGCATCGGTTACGCACGCTGGGGACTTCACTGAGGAAATATTAAATGTCATTGGATCAATAACAGCTTTAGATGTGTGCCGGCTCAAGCTATTGTGGATTTGTTGACGCTCGTAAATGTTGAAGGGCTAGACGTAATCGCTAAAAACAATTGTTTCAATATGTTACTGTTTTTCAAGCTTAGTCATTGTAATGCATTGTTGCTTCTTAATTTAAATCAGAGGCATTATTAAAATATCACTCCTGTTGTTTGAATACAAGTCTAGAGGTAAGGGAACTTAATAGCTATATAAAAGGCCCATTAAACTAAATATTCATTATTGCTTTATATGTGTTGTGAACATTTGATATATTGCCCAGCTCTAGTGATTAACTAAATCGTAGTCTTTACATTTTTAAATATATTACAATCCATATGACAGTGGGCTGAAACTGTATCCAGTACAGTTGGCGAATACATATTCAGTCACTAAGCCGGTGACCTTGTTTTGGTTTGCAAAGACTCCACCTGGTGCCATGTGCTATGGATAAAAATACCTTAAGGGCCGCACTGTCAATAGGGTCTCAAGGACAGTGCAGTGAGAATAAACACCCAAACCAGCACAGTTGGCGCAGGAAACACATAGACACACGCTCATAATGGCAATGCCACAGTGATCTGTAGGTTGGCATGTGCGCTTGTGGTGCACATGCTGCTGAGCCCGAAAACTTTACGTTAACATAACTGTCTGATTGTAAATCTCCAGACGTGCCCAAATATCCCTTTGTTCATTTTTTTCGTAGTTGTTCCCCATGCAAACAAATGATTTCAGTTTTGGACACGGTACAGGAAATGTTGCCATGTTTCTTTAGACGAAGCGATTGCGCTTACTAATAGCTGCAGCACCCGCTTTCGAGAGTCACGCTTGACCTCGTGGGTCACTTTGGCTGTCTCGTTGACAAATCACTTGGGGCTAATTAAAATGTGCAAGCAACTTTCTGTTGTTAGTCTGGATCTGTTTGCCTCCCTTGCTAATTGTTGGCAGGTTTTTCATACTGCGCTTGTACTATATGCATTCATTATTATTGATACTGTATTTTAATATATATATATATGAAGAGTTTGGTTCCAAAACGCGATAAACGCCATTTTTGAAAAAAATGAGTTACTGCCAAAATCAGTATTATATCAGGTCAGTAGTTAAAAGTAAATTCTTAATTTTACGCAAAATCCAATATCCGCCGTGTTATTCTGTCATCTTTTCTCCCTTTTTTCCTCATCTACTTTGTACTACGTGATCAACAAACAAAACAAAATAATACTTTAATTGCATCGCTAAACCTGTGATGGTTTTCTGTGATGGGAAAGAAACTTAAGCCATCAGCATCTAACAATTTCCCTGAGAGGCACTCGGGAGACGGGTGCTTGTTCTCCCGACAGCATCAAGCTTCTCATGCTAACACATTGACCCCAGAGGATCTTATGAAAAACTTTCCATAATTTTACTCAAAGTCAACGAAAATCGAGCAGGACCAAAAACATTTTACAGATGATCGCTGTGAAAGACGTTAAGCGAAGACGTCAAGTAACCGCAATGACAGTGATCTTAATATGACAAAGTAAGTGTTTTGATTAATGCCATTAATGTTTATATTTTTAATTAGTGTGTACAACTAGTCAACTAAATGAATATAACATGGCAAAGATGAATGAACATTTATATAGGCTATTGATTCAATAGATTTATAGCATTTTAAATAAAAACTTGTCATGGATTTATTGCATTTTGTGGAAAAAATAATCCGTTTTTATAGTAAATCTTTGAAAATCAACTTATGGATTTGAATTTTTTATGTTTTTATAACCTAAAGATGCTATGTGAAAGTTTGTAACAGAAAATTGTTGTTTTCATCTTGTCACTTTTTTGGTATAGAAAACACGTTTTTACCAAAATTTGTCAAAATGGATTTATTGCGTTTTGGAACCAAACTCTTCATATATATATATATATAATTTTGGAATATATATTTTAGGCTGTCATGATTATAAGATTTATTTGATGATGCACTATCCAATAAATAAGGGCATTTTCAGGGCGTTGGCATTTATGATGATGAATATGATAATGGTGCAGATATGCACGTTACAATAATGATGCTGAAACAATATTGTGCAGCCTTAAAGGGATAGTTTACATTTACTAACTCTCATGTTGTTTCAAACCCGCATAAATTTCTTTGTTCTGATGAACACGAAGGATGGTATTTTGAGGAATGTCTGTAACCAAACCATTCATGTTCCCCATTTACTCCCATAGTATTCTGTGAATGAGGATCATGATCGACATTTTTCAAAATATCTTCCTTCATGTTTATCAGAACAATGAAATTCATACAGGTTTATAATAACATGAGAGTGAAAAATGATGACAGAATTTTAATTTAATAACTTTAGTTATCTGAAATAATCACGGTTAGGTCAAATAACTCTGATCCGATTATAATTTAATAATCGTGACAGCCCTACTTTTAGTAATATAAATATGTGTGATTGGTTTGAATACAGAAAGGGTCTGTTGTTAGAGCCGTGTGCAGTGACCTCATAATACACAAGGAGGTATTGTGCTCACAAGCACGCAGGTTTGAATCCTGCTTGCGTCATGCCCTGATACTATTCCACCCACTAACTTCCAGTCTCCTCTTATCTTGTATGATCAAAGCCAAAAGCTGTTAGTTGAGCTCTTGTGTTTTTTTATGCATTAAAGATTTTTGGCTGGTGATGAAATGGGTGAGGGAAAAATCCCATAGACTTATATTGGAAGATATAGGCCTAAGGATATACCACTCAAATCACCATGGCAACTATGTTTCAACATCCTGGCAACCATCACAACACCATAGCAACATAGCATCTTGTGCAAGTCCAAGCACAGAAATACTTTTTGTTTTTTAACATTTTATAATTATATGTTAATGCACATTTACTAAATGAAAATAATAAATTATCCAAATATTTTATTTTTATTCGTAATATAAATGACAAACTTCGTTTTTGTCAGTCTGTGTGTCTTTCATGAAGCATTTTGGATGCTAAAAGGTATTTCTAGTCTACCCCTCACAGTGTCATCATGCACCCTCCATCCCAACATCACTTTCAAGCTGCACATCTGTGTCCTATGCAAATACATAGGTGCCTTTCAAGGCTTTGAACCGGTTCACGGAACGAAAACAAAAACTAGAAACTTTTGATGTTTTGCAAGGAACTGAAACGAAACCAGAAACTTTATAAAAAATAGCTGTTCCGGACAGAACCGTTTATTTAAAATAATGGTAACTGGTTAATACCTTTTTTTTCGTTCTTTGACAAAATTTCTGTGCAATATGACTCTGTGAAGTTTACTTCCGGTCATCGTTGACTCATTGGAGAAATGTGAAGCTTGCCACCAGCAAATAGCCTACTCAAGCCCAAGTCTCTAATGTTCAATCATAAGTGGTGAATATAGGCTACCAAGTATCTCAAGATGTTTGTTTTTTAATACTAATTAGTGGTGTAACGGATCGCAGTTGATCCGTGATCCGTACAGATCACGACCCACAGTTCGGCCCCCATACGATTCGTGGATTAATACGCAAATTTAAATAGGGTGAAAGTTGATCATTTGCACATGTTTCAAAGGCTTGCAAATGTTAACACTTAAAGGCGGAGTCCACGATGTTTGAAAAACGCGTTGGAAAAGGAGACGGGCCGACTACCAAAACACACTTATAGCCAATCAAATCAAATGCCGGTTTGCGTATGTGTGGGGCGGGTCTATCAACAGAAGGTCCAGATTCTATTGGGGGTAGGGGCGTGTTTGTTTAGGTGATTTCAAATATCAACATTGGCTTTCAAACATCATGGACTCCGCCTTTAAGTGATTTTAAACAATTTAACCACAGAAAAGGCGCTAAAGTGAGCCGTTGAATGTGTCCGGTCCAACTCCAATCAAACGTGATTATCCCTTTGCTCTTCAAAGATCAGAACTCTTGATGTATAAACTTGAAAGAAAGTTGCGCTACTGTGTCTCATACTGTAGTCCATTAAAATACATTTGGGTAATAAAGCACTGAAAAATAACATAATTTTCACTGCTGCCTCTTCTTCCCAAAGTGCCCTTTGGAATTTGTCCTCCGTCTCTGTGTGTGCGCGCGTGTTTAAGTGCACTCAACAAATGTAGGCATGTCAGAATTACAGTTATGCCGCTTGCATAATGTTCAATGACAAGATAGAGACTTAAGGAAAATGATGTACTAATAATTTAAGTTTAATGTCCTAATGATCAGCCTACTTATTTGTATGTCCCACAGCTGACATGGAACGTTATTAACCGGTTCGGGAACTTTATTTTTTTGTTCTAACCGGTTCAGGAACGTCAATTTTAGGGTTGAACTGAAAACCGGAAACGTTAAAATACTGTTTTTTGTTCGAAACGAACCAATTGGGAAAAATTTCTGGTTTAAAGCTCTGAAACAAAGACATGTATACAGGTTTGTAACAACATGAAAGTGAGTAAATGATGACATAATTTTCATTTTGGGTGAACTATCCCTTTAAATCTATTCAAAAATATCATCTGAGTTGTCACATTGTATATGGAGCATGTAACTTGGAAACCTACCATCAAACACTGGCATTCTGTTCATTCCTTTGAAATATGAAAGTTGCATTGTGTTGCTTTAACAGTCTGCCCAAAAAAGCTGCTGTGTCATTTAGTGCATTCTGTCTTCCTCATGCGCTTACATATTTTACATTTTTGAGGAAACAAACAAACATGTAGGCTGTGCGAATACCAGTGAGCATTTTAAGATATTGTAGGAGTGCTACTGACATGAAGGCTGTTACAAAAGGAATTCAGAAGTACTGCTACTTTTTGTTAAAACATAAGGCATGTGTTTTTTGTGGATGCATGCATTGTGATCCAAGGTTATGGATTCAAACTGTAGCAGTGCTTCTGTACAACGACAAGAGGATATGTTTTATAAGTGGCTCAATCGGGCACCTTTTAAAATCTTATTTGTTCACAGCAGTGCTCTAATGGACCATGATATCAAACAGCCGTCTGTTAAAGTGTCCATATTAATGCGGATTATGCAGCACATAAAAAACATTACATTAACAAGATGTCCGTCTAGAGTACTCAGACCTGGCATCTTGATTTTGATTAAACAGTGCAGATGCACACCAGACCCAATTTTATGCCAGCTATCCTGCCAGCATACCAATTCAAATGCAATGATTGGTCTCATCGGACTGTCAGTTCTAGACATTTTGCACGCCACCTGCTCAGACAACTGATTGCAGCGGTTTATTGTTATAGGGGGAAATTATAGTCAATGATGATGTAGATGCTCGGAGCGCAGGTTGCCATGGATACACTGATGCTTCGAGTGAAATGTGAAGAGGCTCTTGACCCACTCAAGATGCACCGTACTGAGCTGCATTCACAATGTTGGGATACACAGTAGTTTTAAGTAGTGAAAACGGCCAAACAGGGAATAATAACTTTTTTTGACAGAATGGCTAATGATACTTGCATTGTATGCATTGTGCAGACTAATGAAAACAGGCCATTCTAATTTTACATAAGCTGCTATTTGCCCACATGAAAAAACACTGTAGTGTACTTCAGCATTTATTTACTGTAGTAAACCATAGTAAAAATCCTAGATACTATAAGGTTTTTTAACCTTGCCATTGTAAGCATACTACAGTGTTTACTAGTTTATCAATTCCCTATATAATATTAGGGATGCACCGATATATTATGGCTTAAAGTCGGTATTAGGGATGCAGCAATTAACTGGCGCTTTAAAATGTCACGGTTAAGTAATCGTAAAGGTTCTGCTACACCGTGTGTTTTTGTATCACGCACGCACACCCAAACCAGATCCACGAACCACCAAGAGGCACGTGTTTTTTGCAGACTGGTTGGGACACTTTAAAAGAATATGCATGTGTGATGCATTTTTGGTTGTTCGTGGATCTGGTTTGTATGTGCGGCACACTCCAATCGGTCCGTGCAGCATTAAAAACCTCTTGCCTACGGCTCGCGGATAAAACCTGGGAATGGTGCTGGTGGTCTGACTGACTGCAATTAATTGTGTTTAATAATTTTAAGGGTTAATGATTAATGAATTAAAAGCATGAGTTTACACGTTAACACTGCCAACCCTAATATTTATATTTGATTTTTGTGTAATATTAAGCTACACCTGTCAAAATGACTCGCACTACCTGATCCAGGATGACCCTGTGTTATTATTCGTTTTGAGGTTCCTCTCATTTTTACAAATACTTTAAACAAACCAAAATAATATACTTTTTTTTTCAGTCTACGTGTAAAATTACATTTATTAAAACAAATCATTAAAATAAATAGAGGTTTCCAAAGGCATACTGTTTATGTCAGAAGCCAGCTAGGATATTTTTTAAAGGCTATAATCAGGTCCCCATTGCTTGTATCGACCTAGAAAATGTGAGCAAGAACAACCCAGTAACTTAGTTTTGGTAAACCATTTTCTGTAAGCATGTGAAAGAATAGCTCATTTGGCTCCCCTTGTGATGTCAGAAGGGAAAAATACTGTCCGTTAATCTGCACTATCCAACCACGGCATTGCCATTTAGTGCAGAGATCAGCTCATTTGCATTTTTTAAAGCAACACTAAAGAGTTTTAAAATAACGTTTCCAAAAAAGTTTTAGTCGTTCATCCACTCGAAACAGGGTGAACGGCACTTTCAGATTAGCTTTCAAACCGCACTAAAAAAGTTTCTAACTGTTGGGTCGCGGTCCTGTAGTTCGAATGAAAACTACAAAAACTTGCTTTACGGCAGACCTACAATCCAATCAGAGCTTTGCTGCAGTAGGCTAAATTATTTACGACAGTGGTAATGGACAATTCTGCTTCCAATCTGTAGGGGGAGCAAAGAGCAAAAACTCTTTAGTGTTGCTTTAAAGGACACACCCAAAAATGGCAAATTTTTGCTCACACCTACAAAGTGGCAAATAAAAGCACTTTTTCCCAGGAAAACATCGGGAAAACATACAACATACCGTATTTTCCGGACTATAATTTGCTCCGGAGTATAAGTCGCATCAATCAAAAATGCGTCATGAATACGAAAAAGCATTTATAAGTCCCAGTGGACTATACGTCGGATTTATTTAGAAAATAATTTTACAAAATCCAAGCCGAAGAAGAGACATTTAATCTGGAAAGGCAAGTTATTTAACTAAACAATAGCAGACAGAACAGCAGGCTGAATAGGTATCCGTACATCAACGTAATACAAACAGTTATTTACATGATACACAATAACATACCTGGAAGGCTGAATAGGCTCACAAAACAAGCCAACGCGCATCAAGTTTGCAGGTTCGTCATTCTATATCACTGAATTTATTGAATTACATAAATACAGAAGCAGCATATAGCGAACTCTCGCAGCTGTAAACGGTCTCTTGGTTCATATGTCAAAATTAATTCATACTGACTTACAAGACGCACCTGACTTTAAGTCTCAGGACCAGCCAAACTATGAAAAAAAGTGTGACTTTTTAGTCCGGAAAATACGGTACAAAAAATGTATTTGAAATATAATGTGCGTTCACTACAAATCGTATATAAGCCAGGTGACCAACAAAATCTCCAGTACCCTGGCTGATCCTTTTTTTATAAAAAACATGTGTGCGGCATGCCAGATTTTGCATTTGCTTATATTTGGGGCCATTATGGCTAAAGCTTTCTTCCTTAAAATTACATTTATGCATGATAGAAGCTTTCATGCAAAGTGACTTACGGTGCATTCAAGCAATTTTTTCAGCATTTCCTTGAATTCAAACCCACAACCATTGCACTGCTAACACATTGCTCTACCAGTTAAGCTACAGGAACATGATGTGTGCAGAACACATACAGATAGGCTTGATTCTGTACAGTATCATGGTTTGCTTATTGACTTTTACAAAGGCTTATCAAGGCCACAGTTAAACAACTACAGTACTATTGTTTGCATAACCCAGTGATTTCATCATTCCTACTGTACGCACTACCTGGTTTCAGTGGGGTTTCACCCGCAGCTTGTTACCACAATATCCACTGATTCCCATGAGAGTTGCATAACCACTGTGGGCTGAGTGCCATGGGTTTCAAATATTGTGTTTGACCAATCACAAAACACAGTAGTCCCTTTGTTAGAAAGCACTTTAGGAGGAAGCAGTCACTCACAATGGCGAGAGAAAGCGAGTGTTGCCTTTCGTAAAATGTAGGAAAAAGTGAACAGTGGTTTTCGTGGTGGTGATTCTTCACAGATTCGCCCTTTGTATTGTATGTAAACAATGCATTGTAAACTGTACCCACTACATAATGTGCAAATGATTCAGACCTGTCATGCAAGTTGCTGGCTGTGATGTGCCGAAACAGATGATCTTGCTTTCCTGAAATGCAGCATGTGGTTTCACGTCAGTGCTGCTTGTTATGGTTTGATATATGGCACTTGTGTGAAGTATGCTTTATAGTAGGAGTGCATTACAGTAGATTGCTTTATAATGCATGTGCTTTATAGACAAAGATGAATGTCAAATAGTGTTTACAAAAATTTGCCCTGTATGTTAAATAATAGAATACTTTTTTGTTAAATATTATTATTACAGTATATTTCTGTAGCCACATTTTTAAGGTTGCATGTTTACCTTTGTTTAAAATCTCGGTAACAGATGTAATCTTGTGGGTTATTTTCTTATTTATCCTCACTGTGAGATATTAAGACAACCCTGATAACTTTAAAACAATTTAGCTGTCGCACTTTTGAACTCTAGCGTAAAGAAAGGGAATGGAGTAAAATCTCATGGGAATGAAAAAATGGGGTTCTGCACATTCTTTCCATGTTGAAATTTGAAAATAATATTGAAGGGGGAATAAAGAAAGCCACAGTGTTTTGGTAAAGCTTCATTCCACCCAGTAGAGGTGCAGTTTCTGACTGTGTATAGAGCTGGATCTGAATCAATGAAATCCTGCACCGGTCTGACATCTAGTGGTGGATTTGGGCAGTGTCTAAACATGCAAGCCAGAAGATCTTTTCTCAGTTACAGCCAGTGGTGCTCGTAGTAGTAACCACCCAGAACATCCTAACAATTGCATAGCAATGTGCTAAAATCCACTCAAAACTCCCGAGTAACCATTACATGCCAGCATCACGATAGAGACAAACAAACACCACTTATGTTTTCTTTAATAAATGTTAAATCTTAATTTGGATTTTTGATATCTTCCATAAAGTGATGTTCACTTTCCTGGACGTCATATGTGAATGTAAACTAATGGAGTGTAACATAAACAAAATAAAATTAACAATGTTTAATAAACAACGTAAAATTCAAAGTGTCGTGAAATCTACATTTAAGTACCTCACTATATTTATGCAAGGAACTTAGTTGACACCGTTTTACAGATTTTTGATTTTCCAGGTAATCAATATTAACGTTTTAGTGTAAAATTACATATTTTACACTATGCACTATGTACTCATTTGTAGGGCTGTCACGATTATGAAATTTGGCTGACGGTTATTTGTCTAATAAATTGTGCCGGTTATGACGATTAATTGTCTGTTTTATTCCTTTGAAATTTAATTCTCATACATTTTTTTGTTTGTTCAAGAAATATTTTTTTACACAAATATGTCTTTCAAAAATGGAAAATTCTTCATAAGAAATAAACACAATAAAGTGTCTGAAAAGTAAAATGACTGAAAATAAAAATGCATTCAAAATAAACTGACTATAACAGAACAGGCTTTAAATAGTAGCCAATCTGATAGGAGACATCTGATACTGTTTCGTTTATACAGGCTCTGCAGCTCCCCCTTGTGTTTTTAAAGAGATGTGCAATCATTGCGGTGATCTGAAATCATCACAATGAGGTCAAACAATTGCGATGAGATCATTATTTCACCATTGTGACAGTCCTAGTCATCCGTCTAATGCAGCGTTTCTCAAAGTGTGGGGTGGCCCATAGACTGTAAAAAAAAGGACGACGCCCGTTCGCTCTCTTCCATTGGTAAAAAGTTAAGCCGTCAGTGTCTCGATACGGTGCTGACATCTTGGGTCTTGAGTCTGTGCAGTAGCGATTTCGGGACCAGTCCTGCGCAGTAGTGAGCAGGAAGTAAAGCCGCGAAAGCAAGGCCTCGCTCTCGCAGAATGCACGTGTCACATCTGTCAATCATGACGTGACACCACTGTTTTTATAACTAACTAAAAAACAAACACTTGAATTTACTTCAGCGTAATAAAAAATACAGTAATGATAGAAACCAGCTTCGGACAAAAGACAGTTGAAGTGTAATTAAATTGTTTAGTTGGTATCAAGTCCCATTGAATAACATGGGGAGGCGGGGTTTATGACCTATACTGGAACCAGTCACTAGGGGGCGATCGAGACAATTTGGCTTCACTTTTCAGGGCTTGTGCGGCACGCTTGGGTGGGCCCCACTGGTGGGGAATAGGAACATTACAAGTGGGGCGTGACAAACGGGAGGAAATTTGCAAAGAGACAAAATGCAAACACAGTTACATTATTATTATTTACTTTTGAACAGTCTTATTTCATGCAAAGTGATAATACATTTGCACGTATATTTTTTCTATTAAAAGTACTTAATGCTATTATGTTTTAAAATATGATGTGATTAAATACATTTCAACATGTAAACTTAAAGCCCAGTGTTGGGGCGATTGGGGACAGGTGGGGCTTGGAACCCTTCCCTACCTCCAAAGTGGGAAAAGGCAGAAAAAGTTACATTCATTACAGTGCATTTCAATTAAAACCAGTTTGTACATTGTTCTTGTTATTTAACCTCAGTCACCATTATACTGAAGTGTTATCGTCTTCACAGGTGAACTTTTTTTTCACTGCATCTTCTCTTTTCTGATACGTGGGCAAAACTGTCACTTTTAATGGCATGAAGTTTCTAGCCTTAAACACTTAATTTATTTGGTTGAATATGAGTGCATTATCCGGGTGCATACTCATAGTGCACTT
The DNA here is from genome assembly GCF_027580225.2 of Misgurnus anguillicaudatus. Taxonomy (NCBI): domain Eukaryota; kingdom Metazoa; phylum Chordata; class Actinopteri; order Cypriniformes; family Cobitidae; genus Misgurnus; species Misgurnus anguillicaudatus. The sequence continues at coordinate 26,833,850 of NC_073352.2, read as the reverse complement.
AAAATAAGAATAGTGCAAAAGTATGCAATTTGGGATGCACCTATTCAAAACTCAGTGTCTCACTTTAACCAAATGGATCAGTGATTTTTATGACATCATTCTGCACATCCGCTTCTCTTCAGTTTCCAGACGGTGAGACTAAATGCTATCATAAAGGGAGAGATGCCACTAAATGTGTCTCACCATAGTTTCTAGTTTTTACTGGGACTTTAGATATCCTCAGTTGTGCAGAAGTGTACATAAAAAACATTGCTAGTTCTTCATCTTAACCCGCATCCCCTGCAGTGTGCTGTGAGTAACAGCAGGGGGGGACAAAGCATAAATAATTCTCAGTTCACACCCTCATTTGACACAGCAAAAGATGGAGGTCACCATTGGTTTCCAATACCATACATTCAGTATGACCTTGTCCTCTGTAACCTTTTGTAGGGGGCCAATAAAACTGCATGTATCTATGATATCTGAGAGTAAACGCTGGATCCCCAGCCCCTCATTGCTTAGCATGCCTTCAGACCAAATTTTTTAGAAATATCACATGATGTCCTATTTGGCTTCAGCCTGTCCTGATCTATATACTGTATAGTCAAGTCTGAGGTTTAACTCTTTGATTCCTGTTGTTGTTGTTAAGTAATCTGATAGTTTCAACAGAGGAGCCGGAGGTCATTTGTGCTTTATCAGAAGGCAAATGTTTAGTGAGCAGTATGTTTGCATTTGTGTTGTGCGTTCCCCGCCACACACAGAGTCTTTTGGTTCATAATCAAGTGAGCCTGTGTCCCAACATAGAACCCCTTTTGTTCTCTTTGCTATCCAAGCATGGCTTTGTGAGTACAAAGGCGGCCCAGTTCTGGCGTCAATGATCCTGTGCACACGGAAGGGGACAGGGTGGCGTTGTGTGCTCGGGTACATAGATCCACTGTAGTCTGTTTGTCTGGAGAACCACTTGTAGTTCAAGCGTTCTGTCTCTGATGATGAAAAGGCTTGTTTGGAGACGTCAGGCTGTGTGTTTAGTTCTATGTTGGAAAGCTTGTTTGAATTGTATAAATGAAACTAACCAGGGATTTGTTAAAAGCTTGTGTTTCAAGACATCCCAAGAATGCACAGATATTAGAAGATGCACATATTTTTTTTTTAAATACAGAGGAATTTTCCTTTTTTCTTTTAACCAGATTTGCTTCTTACCTTGACATAAATCTCTTCTCATCCTTCAATGATATTTTTCAGAGTGTGTTTGCTATTAAAGATGAATAGACCTTGACCTTTTCTTTTTTATTACTTGCAGGACTTGGAGATCGTATATTCCTACTTGCATGGCATGGAGGCGCTGTCCAATCTTCGGGAACATCAGCTGAGGTAAAACTAAGGAATGGATTTGATAAATGGCTGAATAAATGAATGCATGAGTTTTTTTTTGGCCTAAGATATGATAGCTGATATATCTTGTGTACATTTATGGCGCTTTTCCATTTGATAGTACTGTTCGGTACAGCTCACTTTTGGGGAATTTCTCTATTGTGTACACTGCCTAGTACCCAATAATTTTTACTCGGTTGAGGTTCCAAGCGAGCTGTACTTATGCTAAAACGTGATGTGTAACACTGTAGATCAATGATTGGTCAGAGAGAATCGACACTACCAGCGTCACTGCTAAATGCAAGATTAGCTTGCCATCGTGTGCCGTCAAACAAGTGATGCCGTCATCTGTGTTTTATTGTTCATGTTCCCAAATTCCCTTTAAGCGGTTAAAAACATTGACATGCCAAATATCAAGAACACCTTTCCATTAATATGCTCTTTTCTGAGTATTTGTTTTTATTGCGTTTTTACTAAGGATGGGCACAATTAATCGATTGTTCGAGTATTTGAATGTGGCATTGGCGATTAATCACGGAAACAATGAACCTGTCGGTTTATTTATTTATTTTTTGTGGTTATGCGGCATTTGGATATCTGGTAAGCATTACAAGAGCCTGTGGTAGTAAAGACTGGGTGCGTGTTTGACCTCGATGTGAGCTGCGCGTTCACACTGGATGCGTTGGCAAAAACACGCTATTTGCGTGTGGTTGGACGCTTAAAGATTTTGGGGTGGTTTCCCGGACAGGGATTAGACTAGTCCTAGACTAAAATAAATGTAAGAGCTGTCCAAACTGCAAACATCTTGTACTGAAATATCTTAAAATACACCAGTGCCATTTGTTTCGATTCAAAATGCACACAAGTAATGTTTTTAGTAAGGTATGTTTGTTAAAACGAGTTATATTTCCTAATTGAACTAAGGCCTAGTCCTGGTTTAAGCTAATCTCTGTCCAGGAAACCACCCCTTTGAGTGTAATCGCTTTAATACTAGTAATTCGAGACATTCACATGGAAATTCGCGTCATGGGAGGGGCTTATGTAGCTCAAATTGAGTAAACTTACCAGATTGTTCGACCACTCACTTTCTTACAAACAAGATCCTTTTAATTCCTGTAATAGTTTTAAGATGTCTCATATAGCGAAGATCATTTGTCCTTCATTGTTGTTTTGTTTTTCTGCCTCCGCTCGCTTCCTGTAATCACGTCACTGTTAAAGCAAGCTCCTGATTGGTTAACGCGGCGCGAAAATTCGCCAAAGATTTTTCAGCTCGCTTAATTAGCGCGGAACGCAGCATTTGCCTTTACCGCGCCTCAGGAGGCCTATTCGGGCTTTGCATTGACTTAACATGTAAATCACTCACGCTTGACGCCTCTTCCACGTCTGGTGTAAACGCACCATTATGCGCACTTGCGCCGCGGCAACCCCCCCGGTCCATGCAACGCTGTTAAGCCAAACACACCTCACATCACTGCGGCACTATGGATGCAGTAATTTTCGGATTCACTTTACTAAGACGAAAATACAGTCAGTCCAGTGCAAAATGTACAGAGCTGTCACAAGTTCCCTCATATAATCTCATATTTAAAAGTCAAAAGATACCAGAGAGCCATACAAGCATTACATCTTGACTGAGAACAGGTGAGAGGATGACACAACACAGCTAATCGCTAAAATGATAGCAAAAGACTTAAAGCTGCTTAATGTTATGAAGCTTGTACTTTGACTGGATGTGTTTAAAAGCGTGCAGTTATGGTGCACATACACAACGTGATTTAAACTTTCTCTCCAGTACATAACTTAGTTTAAGTCTTGCATTTTGTGCAGATACATGCACGTTGTATAGTACATTTATGTTGTATCAAGCCTTAAAGGGACACTCCACTTTTTAAAAATATTTTCATTTTCCAGCTCCCCTAGATTTAAACATATAACTTTTACCTTTTTGGAACCCATTCAGCCGATTTCCGGGTCTGGCGGTACCACTTTTAGCATAGCTTAGCATAATCCATCGAATCTGATTAGACCATTAGCATCACGCTAAAAATAACCAAAGAGTTTTGATATTTTTCCTATTTAAAACTTGACTCTTCTGTAGTTACATCGTGTACTGAGACCAAACGGAAAATTTAATGTTGCGATTTTTCTAGGCAGATATGGCTGGGAACTATACTCTCATTCTGGTGTAATAATCAAGGACTTTGCTGCCGTAACATGGCTGCAGCAGGCGCAATCATATTACACACTGCCCGAAAATAGTTCCCTTGGTAACTTTCAATAGCAGGGGACTATTTTATTTAGAGTGCGTCATTTAAAAACCGCTTCAGTTTGTGTTTATTAACCATTTAGTTTCACTTCATCACGCAGCTATTCCTGTTAGAGGTTTCTGTTAGAGAACATTTAATTAATTAATAATCTAGTTTGTGTTCATTTTTCTGTCATAGTTTTTTATGAAAAATATTTTATTACCATGACTCGTATGCCCCGCCCCTTTGATTGCTCTGCCCCCAGTTAATTGAGTACTCGTTTTTCAGATCTATGGACTATAAGCGCCACTAAACTCCAATGGAAAAGCAAACTGAGCCAAAGTAAAGTGAGCTGAGCCCAGCTACATGGTACTGTACCCGAAAAGCGCCATTATAATGTACATTGTCAATTACTATTGGTTTAAGCTTTTGATTTTTAATTTTCAGTATAATTCCCAAAACCATGACCATATTACAAAGCAAGGATTGTTTTTCTTTGCTTTGTTAGAAAAGATCTAAGTTATGAAGATTTATTATGTGTATTAGTATAAGTTTTGCCAAACCACTTTTGGCTCAAGGCGGTAAATCTCTTAAAATCTCTCTCAATCCTGTATATACATGTGGATGTGTGTAAATGGGGATAAAAAGTCTTTGCTTCCTGATATTGGGTTCTAGAACTTTTTAAACCTTTCCTGACCCCCTCCAATACGCCTTCCGTGGTCCATACACATCTTTAGGAATGCTGGTGTCGGATGGATTTGTTGACCTTCTGCACTCCTACAGAGATGAATGTTTTTGAGGAATGTCTTTTGAAGAATGTTTTTGTACCTCAAAATGTTTTGTTCTGTGGCGATACACCCAAGTTTGCTTAAAGGAAAACACCACAGTTTTTCGATATTTTAATATGTTCTTACCTCAACTTGGATGAATTAATACATACCTATCTTTTTTCAATGCTTGCACTTTTAATCTTTGTACAGCACCTCATGAATGTGTTAGCATTTAGCTTAGCCCCATTCATTCCTATGGCTCCAAACAGAGATGAATTTAGAAGCCACCAAACACTTCCATGTTTTCCCCATTTAAAGACTGTTACATGAGTAGTTACATGAGTAAGAATGGTGGCACAAAATAAAACTTTTGTTTGGAGCCATAGGAATGAATGGATCTAGGCTAAATGCTAACACATTCAAGAAGCGCTGCACAAAGATTAAAAGTGCATGCATTGAAAAAAGATAGGTATGTATTAATTCATCTAAGTTGAGGTAAGAACTTAGTAAAATATAAAAAAAATGGTGGTGTTTTCCTTTAAACCACAGTTGCTAGTGTAAAACAACATCAAACTAGGACAATTTATGTACAGAGCTTGTTTTTCAAGTTCTGTACCTGTATGCAATTTTCCCTGAAATCATTTTTCAATTTAGGTTTTTATATTTGTTTCACACAGTATTTCATACTGTGTAAATAAGATACGATTTTCATTTGTGGTTTTCCAGCCATTTACTGTATTACGTTTGGATATGTCACTGACATTTTGTCTTTCTATCTTTCTATGTCCTCATCTTTATGTTTTTGTTTTATAATATGTTTCAGGATAATGTGCGAAACAGTTCGCTACGAAAGACACGAGGCCAACGAAGTGCTCTATTAGTGAGTAGAAACAATACTTTCAATCAAATTTCCCTTTCTTGTATCTTTTTGAAGTCATTACCTTTGTGTTCCCCCTATCTGGGATTTTAAGCATAAATGCAAACACTTTAGAAGTAACTGTAAATATAGGATGCTTTGAGAGACTCTTATTTAATTATGGTGCTATGATATGAATTTTGCTTAAGCAAAGGCATTATGTGTAGCACCTGCTGTGTTATAATGAGAAATGTTGTAGCTTAAAATGGCAGTGAGATACACACAGCTATTGATCTACAGGATCTAACACCCACTTGACCCACTTTAGATTTCCTTTCATCTGGAAATCATGGTTGTGTTTTTAAAATCCCACCTTGTATCCCATCATCATTGTTTGAAGTCTGTGCTGACATAGGGCTACCCGGCATCCAACGGTTTACGCCTTTGCCAAATATACACTCACTCAAACTCGTATGTATTCCCTTGGGTTCACCCGGACACTCCCCTTCAATTTCACACTCCATTTTTCCTTTCTGCCGAAGGAAGACAAAGCCTGTTCGTCTGCCTCCATGGGTCACTAGCCCTGTCAATGAAGGAGAACGTCTCATTTGCTCATTGTCGCTGATAGCATCTATCTATGGGTGGAAATTTGGAGCTGTGAGCTGTTAAGTACTGCGGCTGAATTAGGTCACTTTCACTGTGTGTGGAATATTTACTAGTGTCCAGTGTTTGGATGCCCGGCACATCCTCAGCCTGTAGGCGCAGCAAATAGCCATCACTCATTTATGAGATAATGAAGGCATTTATGTTGAAGTCTGAAAGAATGCAAAATTTACATAGTGGATAATGTTAATGAAAATCTAAGTATGACAAACATTTATTAAAGGAAAAGTTCACCAGAAAATTAAAATAATTTCTTAATCTAATCACTTTCATGTAATATCAGATGTATATGACTTTATTTAGTTGAACACAAATGAATAATTTTATATAAAAATGCCATAATGTTATCTACTTATTGGGAGACAACATGTGCAAGCTCCAAGAAGCACATCCATCCATCATTAAAGCGATACTCCAGCCAAATATCAAAATTACCCCATGATTTGCTCACCCGTGAGCAATCTGAGATACATATGGGTGATTCTCGCGAAATTAGACTTATTAGGTGTCATGAAACATTTTGATAAAAAAGTAAATGCAAAGTAAGACTATCAAAATAAGACACATACAGTTACAAACATCTCTTCGTGTACTATTTTGCACATGATTTCAAATGACATCATACAAACCAATTTTGTTGATTTTTCCACATTTAAGGGTAAAATTTTCATTACCGCAATGTGTCCATGACTGGATTTGGGTTCTTTGACATGGAAATATTTATAATTAAAAATCTAAAAATTAAAAAGCTTCAGTGCATGCATGTTATACTATAAACATTTACACTAAAGAAACATGTGGTATTTGGTGATCATTGGTAAATGTAGAGACAATAATAAGGAATATAAATGTGTCCAAGGCCAGTTTTCTCATTCTCCGCAACAATTTTCAATCATTGTTTAAGCTCTCAAGGAACTAACATTTTCAAAAAAAAAAATGTTGGAAGGGACATAATTGACTGTGACACTCAAGATGGCTACCAGGTAAGCAGTTCTTATTTTTTCTCTCCAGATAAAACTTGAAATTTTGTTGGTCATAGTACCTAGACAACTTTTTAGTTCTCATTACCGACACATAAGTTTGTAAATGCATATATTTAATGTAATATCATGTTGCGGTAATGATAATTTTTGATAATGATAATCTAAGAAATGTAAATAATTCTATAGGAAATATTTTTTAAATCCTCTTAAAATAATGTAAGTTCAGACCTTAAAGGCGGAGTCCATGATGTTTGAAAAACGCTTTGGAAAAGGAGACGGGCCGACTACCAAAACACACTTATAGCCAATCAGCAGTAAGGAGCGTGTCTACTAACCGACATCCTTGCCGGGTTGAATATGTGTGGGGCAGGTCTATCAACAGAAGGTCCAGATTCTATTGGGGTAGGGGCGTGTTTGGTTAGGTGATTTCAAATATCAACATTGGCTTTCAAACATCGTGGACTCCGCCTTTAATCTTATATGTGCAAAAAAAATTGCCTTCAATGGCTTTTGAAAAAAATCTGATGCTGGACACCTTTTACACTCTAAAAATGGCTAGGTTAATTTTGATCCATAATGGGTAAATATTGGACAGAACACGTGTTGGGTTAAAAATGACCCAATGTTGGGTTGTTGTTATGCAACCGTGGGATACAATAACCCAGCAGTTGGGTTAAAATAACCCATCATAACCCAAAAGTCTGGTTTTCGTGAGAATCACCCATATGTCCATATTTGGAGTTATTTTAGTAAATAAAAATTAAGCTAAAATAATATTAAAATAATAATATTAATAATAATAAAAATAAAATAATATTTTAGTTTATTTTAGTATTTTAGTGAAGTTATTTAAGTAAATAACTCCAAATATGCTTCTCCAAGCTTATATTTGTCGAAAACAAGTAGGGATGCTCCGATCGATGCCGCTACATCCAAAAGCCAGGGGGCGCTCTCGTGCAGAAACTCAAAATGCGCTGTAAACGAAGAACAATACACACGCAGCTGTGATGACACGCAGCTCCATGAAATGGCTGAAGGATATATTTATATTGCTGTTCTTCAAACCTTTTCAGGTATTTTCATGATAATAAAGAATATGTTTAATAATTATGTTTGACGAGTGTTGCTTTTTTAAATGCATGTTATAAACGACTCAAACTAACAGTGATTTTAGATCAATAAGGACTTACTGATCAAAAGCCGTAGTGCATGAAATGGATGTAATAAGATCGGCTGTCCGATTCAGAATAGTGATCGGCCACGTATTATTAGTGGAGATCGGAATTGATCGGAGCATCCCTAAAAACAAGGATTTTGTAAGAAAAAATTCCAGATTTTAAACTTTATAAACTATAATAGGTATATATAAACTAGCTTCCGGTAATGACACGTTCTTGGACTTACTCAATTCACGAGAGTCACCATGCAATGGACCTATGGCAACCAACGCTCACTACACTAAAACTCCTTCGTGAGTCCAAGATTGCCCTGTGTGGATTACCTCTGTGAAGGATGGATGCACTTTTTGGGGTTTAAAGTTGTTGTTCCCTGATCCCTGTTTTCTACCATTGTAAAGCTTGGAAGAGTAAGGAAATTTAATAAAATAACTCTTAATGTGTTCGTCTAAAAGATAATGGACATATGTAGGCTCGGATTGCTTGATGTTGAGTAAATCATGGGGTAATTCTGATATTTTGCTGGAGTATCCCTTTAATGTAATCTAAATGACACAAGTGAGTTAATATATGTCTAATATATGATTCATTTGTAAAAAAAAAATTGAGCTTATTTAGTGATCGATACATCTCATATTATTGTAAACTTTTAAATTCGCATGATACGGTCAAATATGGCGGCACGTCGATAATGTCGAATCTCAACGTGGTTTCTTGCATGTCACACATATGACAACTAGTCATGATGAGACATTTATATACCTAAGGGAAAAAATGAAATGCTAACAATTGTACACGACCCTATTAATGTTCAAACCTGACAAAATCTTACGGAAATCGTACGTATTTTACGAGGTGGCCAATTCGTATGAATTTGTATGAGCTCATTCATATTTTTTAGTACATGAATGTTTTAGGCATAATTTCATTTTGCCCCTGTGACGTTTGGGTACGGGGTGGGGCTTTATCTTTGCTTTTACTGTATTCACATCGTACAACTTCATATGAATTGTCCACCTCATAAAATACATACGGATTCCTGTGAGATCTGGTAGTCAAACCTCTAAAATAAATATTTTAACTTTGCAACATCTTTCAAGTAAAAGACATTATTGTTTACATTCCATTATTCTTCTTTTTGTGTGATTGTTTTTGCCTTGGATTAGACAACAAATTGGCAAAACAAATGCAGCTTACCTTTTCATACACAAGGCCACGTCTGATTGGCTGTGGCAGGGGTATGCCCAATATTCACACACAGCTGAACTGATGGATGTGCCTGTGTGTTTGAAAACAGCAGGAATAGGACATCGTCTGGCACCCTGCTGTTTATTGGCTGCGGGGAAGAGATGACACCAGAAGTTTTTTTTAAATCCTCTATGCTAATGATGAAAGGTTGTCTGTTTTGTCTAGCAGGCAGACGCCTATAATAGACGTTTATATTTAGGTTCACATTACCATCTGCCTACAGGTAAGGATTTGTTTGTGTGAGTCAGTCGTTGGTTTTATGTGGTTGTTTTTATTCACACATTTTCAAAACTCCCCGTGGAAAACTTTTTAAGTTCTAGTGATGCTTCATCAGCCCTGACGCTGCTTCTCAGTGACTCCATCCACTGTTTTATTAGACAGCTCACTCCTTTAAAACTCGGCACTAATAATAATCTTTGGGCTCTTTTGTTCTTCTGCTGATTTCCCTCAGGAATAAACCCTCCCACCACAACAGCCTCCCAATCGCTGGTGTCACATAGACAAACATGATGCTGTCTAAAGCGCTACACTACAAAGACCCGCTTTCTCTGTTTTCTTTTTTCAGAAGTACAATAATATCTCGCAGGGGGATCTAAAATTATTGTTGGAGAAGTTTTTTTTGTTTTGTTGCTGTGATACTTTCCATTTCTGATTCCTGTTAATGTGCTCATTACAGTACAGGTGTATTTTTTAACAAGAATTAGACTTTCTTCTTTTTTGTTGAAGTAAATTTTACATAATAAGTATCTAGGTGGATGATATCATATACAATATACTGTTTGTCTAAAATCCATATACGGTGCTGGTTAAAAGTTCAAGACTAGTAAGGCCTCCGCATACCTTTTATGCGTATGCGAGGGTCAGCATACAGTTCATTTGACACAAATTTCAACATAAGATTAGTAGGGTTGCAACAACGAATCGATTAAATCGATAAAAATCGATTACTAAAAGAGTTGGCAACGAATTTCATAATCGTTTCGTTGTGTCGCGTGACGCAAAGACGTTTAATAAATAAAAAAAACTTCAGTTAAGCGTGGAGCGAACACACTCGCGATGTGTCCCAAACCGCCTATTTCCATACTATATAGAAATGGAAATCGTACCTTTTTGCAAATAAAAAAAATCATGAGCTAAAAATAGGCTACGGTTATGGCAAAAAGTATTTTTAAAGGGCACATATTTAATTCCTAAAAAAATGTTATTTTGTGCATTTGGTATAATACAATGTGTTTGCGTGGTTTATGGTTAAAAACACATTATTTTCCACATACCGTACATTTTTGTAGCCCCAGATTTCACTCTCTTCCTGAAACAAATTGATTCGTGTACAAAACTCATTGATTTGGATGTGTCCCTGATTGGCCAGCTAATCTGTACGTTGTGATTGGCCTGATTACCTCTGACATCAGCCGGAAATGTGAAGCTCCTTACCATGTTTGAAAGATACGCTCACAATGCAATGCTGGCAGGAGTTAACTTACAGGCTGAGTCCGAAGCAGGAGGAATTATAATAATGTCAGTCTTCTCTACATCATCAATCTCAGGAAGTAAACTGTTTCCCACAATCCGTGTGTTAATTGTAGTCCAAGAAAAGAGATTTACGTTGGAAACGATAACTTGCGTCAAATGTAAAATCAGGAATCGGATAATTGGTGCTCTTTAAATCTTAAACTTTAAGTTTATTTCCAGGTTAATTTTTAGAAATTTTACAGTAATCTGTTAATATTTCTTAAAACACCTTTAGTTAACGTCTCTGTCGGTTCCTGAATGTTGCACACCGTCTGTATTTTGTATGGTTGTACAGTTTTAGTGAAGCTTCTAGTAGAATGACTTTGATCATTTGTCTCATCTGTCACACTGCTATGGCTGCTGTCATCCCACATTTCTGCAGTGAAGGACACTGAAACGAAACCTCATAAAAGCTCTTCATGTGTGCAAGAATAACTGTCGACTACAGGCAGCATTCACACAAAAGTCTGTGTTGGTTTGTTTGTGTATGTGCATGAGCGAGTGATGCATGTTGGTGAGTGAGTGTATGGGTTCAGTAGCGCTCTATAGTGGTGAGGGCGATCCATCATTCTGTACCCTGGTCTGATGCACACACACAGCAGAAGGGTTTTATCCTGAAGTATCCCCTCTTCTGATCGCTCTATATGTATTCCTGCTGGGATTCCCATCAGCCCGAGTCGCTGCAGGGAGTGAAGCCAGATGAGAAATGTAGACACTTTAACACAAACATAAGCACACTGGTGCCTTCACTTGATTTGCTAAGCTAATATTGCAGTGCTCAAAGCATGAAACGATATAGCACATGCAGAAGTTCATTTTTATTTGAAAATAATTTTCATTATCGAGTTATGTCTGTAATTTGCATTTCTCCTTCTTTGCCCACCATCTTCAATATATTTTATGTCCTTGAATTTATATTGCGTTATGGGATTGCACAAAAATATGTGTAATAGCTCAGTGGTAGAGCATTGCGAAAGGTTGTTGATCCCAGACAATGCACATATTGAGTAAAGGTATAAAATGTACATTGTAAGTCACTTTGGATAAAAATGTCTGCTGAAATATGTAAATGTAATGCTTCATTAGAATGTGGCAGAATAAAGTATTTTAAAACTTTTGGAACAGCCTTTGCACCTGGAGCCTAAAATGCCTACGTAGGCAACTTACTCGGTTTTGGAAGAGAGCCATAGTTCATTAGTGCTGCTTAATAATTGCTTTTGTGAATACACAGTAACACCATGTTCTTGTACAAATTCTTGTAAATTAATGTCCTGGCATACATTCTAAGACACCTTCACAATCTTTCTGTCATTTTATTTATTTTATTTGGCAGGTGGCTAGAACCATTAAAATAGTTTTATTATATTAAAAATAGCTTTAGTACATTTACCATGGAATATACTGTAGATAAATTGGGACAGGATAGATGGGCAGACAAAATGGACATGGATGGATGGATGGATGGATGGATAGATGATAGATAGATAGATCGATAATGTATAAATAGATGAATGGATGGATGGATAGATAAATGGATAGATGGATGGATGGATAGATGGATAGATAAATGTATAAATGGATGGATAGATGGATGGATGGCTAGATAGATAGATAAATGGATAGATGGATGGATGGATGGATAGATGGTTAGATAAATGCATGTATGGATGGATGGATGATGGATAGATAGACAGGTAGATGAATGTATAAATGAATGTATAGATGGATAGATAAATGTATGTATGTATAGATTGATGGATAGATGGATGGATGAATAAATGTATAGATGGATAGATAAATATATAGATAGATAGACAGATGAATGTATAAATTGATGGATGGATGGATGGATGGATGGATGGATAAATGTAAGTACGTATGTATGCATGGATGGATGGATGGAAGGATGGATGGATGGATGGATGGATGGATGGATGGATAGATACATGTATAGATAAATGTATAGATGGATGGATAAATGTATAGATGACGGATGGATGGATGGATAGATGGATATATGGATGGATGGATAGATAAATATATGGATGTATAGATAAATTGATGTATAGATATATTGATGTATAGATTGATGGATTGGTGGATAGATGGATAGATATATGGATGTATAGATAGATTGATGTATAGATGGATGGATGGATGGATGGATAGTTGATGTATAGACAGATGTATAGCTGGATGGATGGATATATGGATAGATAGATGGATAAATGGATGTATAGATACAGTATATGGATAGATGGATGTATAGATATAGGGATAGATAAATGTGTAGATAGAGGGATAGATGAATGTGTAGATAGAGGGATAGATGAATGTGTAGATAGAGGGATGGACAGACAGACAGACAGACAGACAGACAGACGTATAGATAGATTGATGTATAGATGGATGTATAGATGGATGGATAGTTGATATATAGATGGATGGATGGTTGGATTGATGAATAGATGGATGTATTGATAGATAGAGGGATAGATGGATGCATAGATAGAGGGATGGACAGACAGATAGATAGATAGATAGATAGATTGATGTATAGATAGATTGATGTATATATAGATTGATGGATAGTTGATGTATAGATGAATGGATGGATGGATGGATGATGGATGGATGGATGAATAGATTGATAGATGGATGTATAGATAGATAGAGGGGATAGATGGATGGATGGATGGATGGATAGTTGATGTATAGACAGATGTATAGCTGGATGGATGGATAGTTGATATATAGATGGATGGATGGTTGGATTGATGAATAGATGGATGTATTGATAGATAGAGGGATAGATGGATGCATAGATAGAGGGATGGACAGACAGAAAGACAGACAGACAGACAGACAGACAGACAGACAGACAGACAGACAGACAGACAGACAGACAGACAGACAGACAGACAGACAGACAGACAGACAGACAGACAGACAGACAGACAGACAGACAGACAGACAGACAGATAGATAGATAGATTGATGTATAGATAGATTGATGTATATATAGATTGATGGATAGTTGATGTATAGATGAATGGATGGATGGATGGATGATGGATGGATGGATGAATAAATTGATAGATGGATGTATAGATAGATAGAGGGGATAGATGCATGTATAGATAGAGGGATAGATGGATGGATAGATGGATGGATAGACCGATAGACAGACAGATAGATAGACAGACAGACAGATGGATAAAGAAAGATAAATAATCAGATATCTAGAGAAAGATAGATATAAAGACATATAGATAAATATAGAGAAGATCAGATTATACAAAGGTTGTTTTAAATGGCCATATTCTTTCAATCTCACTTTCTGTTCTTATTCCCTGCTTTCAGTCATTCCTGAGGGGCTTGACGTTGCTGCTGAGGGCTTGATGAGCATTTGATGAGCAGTGGAGCAGTGCGTCTATGACCCATTTCAGTCAGAGTCGCTGCGTTGATGGTGCAGAACATCCTCACGCTCGCTGTCTCTCCTCTCTCTCCCTCTGCATTCTGCTGATTAATAATTGAGAGTTTCGTTTTTGTGTGGTCGCGGTCGGGAAAAACGATTAAAAGTCGTGCAGAAGCGGCGCTGATGAAGGGAACGAATAGAGAAAGAGTGAGGAAAAAAGCAGGCAGGGCTCGTGCTGGGTTTTAGAGAGCGCGGAAGCTGCCTCATTAGTCCTATAGAGACGATGTAACGGCAAGTTGTTTGCGTGTGGAGGGAGTTTTCTTTCTTTTCGAAAGGGCCAGCTTCTAAATGTTTGTAGAATTAAGGGTGAGGAAATTGTACAGTGTCTGCAGTGGCTGCCAAATGACAAGGCCTTTAAAAAGGGTATAGTTTATAATGAGCACGGTCACCCAATATAAAATCTCAATATATACAGTATGTAGGCTTTTTATTCATATATAGGTTTTTTTTATTCACAACTTAAAAGTCTTCTGATTTTATTTTTTATACATTTACATTTAATCATTTAGCAGATGCTTTTGTTCAAATTGACTCACAGATGAGGCAAACAATGGAAAAACAATCAAATCAACAAAATAGCAATAGTGGATGAGTGCTCTGAAACTTGTCTCAGTTGAACTAAGACAGTAGCCGAAGCAATAAACACTTTTTATACAAATATTGTATGGGACAGAATTATATGAAAATAATAGATTTTTAAATATTTGTGCACTATGGTCTTAAGGCCCATTCACACCAAGGATGAAAATGGTAACTATATTATATTTATAAAATATTTTCACACCATAACTATAATGATAGCAATATAGAGGACCTATATCATTTGGATCACTTTCAAGTAGTGCTGGGCGATAATTCAATAACGATAATATTAACGATAAAGTTTTTCCAGAGAAAACGATAATGACTATTCGATAAGTGATCGATAATGTTTACGCACTGTGCGTAACGTCGCGCAAGCACTTCCGGATGCCGCACGCGGTCTTGGTTTACAATTACAGTGTCAATTAGACTTGAAGGAGTGAAGTAAGATGAGGCAAGTTATTCATTATAGGGCCTTATGATTTCCGTGATGCGGATAATGCGGACGGAATCACGGAATCCAAATGCGCGGAAATATTTTCCTTTTGTGTAATGTTGGACGCGCAAACCAGGTTCCTCAAAGCCCGGAACACAAAATAGATAGACAAAATTGATACAGTATACTGTACTTTCTTTCAGCGTCCGCCTTGCGCGCACACACATCCGCACAGCTTTAAAAGTATATTTACAGGACATTCACAACTTCAGGAAAGCTGAGGAAAAAAAGGAGATCCACCACTGCAGTGAATATACTGTATGAGTGTGCACTCCCATGACATCCATTTATCAGCGTGTATAACTCGTATATGTATAACACACGCATGACCACCGAACTAAGTTTTCTTTCTTGTTTAAGGGCTCAGTCACACCAAAAGCGTTTATGGCAGTTGCAGGCACCTTTTTTGAATGATATTCTATGGGCAGGGCGCGTTTGCGCGCTGTTTATGCGCGCCGAGCGCCTTGCGGTTTTCTGCCGCCTGCCGCGCACGCGTTTTTGAAGGAGCGCTGAGAGCGGAGGAGCGCCCGACGTCATTCGCGTCTTCCATTGTCCAATCGAATGAGGGGAGAGGCGGGCCTTACGTTGTGGCGAGGGAAGTTTACAGTTACTTTGAAGAACCGGACTCCACTCGCTCACTCTCTCCTGCGTGTTTGTGCTCCTCTTATCCTCAAACAAGGTCAGAGCAAGCACCCTCTTTTTAAAGTTTCTGCTAATATGACAGTTAACAGCAAAAGAGCGCTCACGCTTCAATATTTGATTGACAAGACAGCTGACTCGGTGGTTGCTTAGCAATATGAAAAGCCGCGCTGCACTGCTCTTTTTTAAAAAAGGCAGTGCGTCGCGCCTTGCGTTTGCAAGCGTTTAAAGCGCTTTTGGTGTGACTGAGCCCTAAGTGAACATAAACAGCTGGATGTTTATCAGTATATTGAAACTTACAGCAGTTTGTTTCAGGTCTTAAAGTGACAGTAGCCTGATCCATGTCAGCGATTTACTACTTGTTAGGGTTGTCCTGCAGCTCATAAACCCCTGCTGCTTTGGTTCTGCCACCTCATTCAAGTGTGTATTGACTGTTTTGACTCCGTGGCCGACATGTCCGGCGCTCATTGGATTACTTCTCTTTTCATATTCTTAACTTTTAACGCTTACTAGAAATGCAAACATGGAGCGCCACTCGCCGGGGGGCTTGAAGACGTTTTTTGGCATCTACCCAGTGTGCCTCAGAGACGTCAAATGTTCCTGACTGCTCTGTGACCTGAATAAAAGGAGTGTTAAAGGGGGCTGTGTGTCAGTGTTATTTCCTACACACACACACACACAAAACCAAGCTGTCAAATTGAAACCAGCATCACTTGCAGAAGGTTGCAAGTGGAGCAGAGAGGAAATAAACTTTCGATTGTTCTGTCTAGTGTTTTCCTATTGGGAATCTTCTGAAGATACCCTTTGTCTGCACATTGTGTCACAGGATGAAAAGATGACAAAGTGTTTACATTAGACAACAAATGTTATATGTGTCTGCATCAGCTGTTTTTGACCGTACTGCTAACCAGACCACATGTTATGCATAAGCATGTTTTGTTTCCTGTTGGACTCTGTGTGATATTTCTCTTGATTTTCTCTTTCTCATACAGTCCGGATGACATTGGCACATGCTGGTACATTCTTCTCTCTGGATCAGTTTTCATCAAAGAGTCCATGTTCCTGCCGCGGTCGAGGTATGTGTCCAACATACACTACACATGTATCGCTTCATTAGAGAACGCACCCTAAATGCCCTTTTCTTTGTTGACCTGTTCAATATACTGTAAGCAACAATTTAACCTAAGACAGACACCTCACAACTAGTTTTCAAGCAAAACCGGGAAAGTTTTTTTATGTGGAACAGAGAGTTTACATGATGTGGCGTTTTGGGGTCCTGAATTTCAAAATGCAAGTTTTGGAAACCTACGCCTTTGTCATGTTTAAAGTACGAAACGTGAATCTGTGATAACAGTGATGTCATGCGCATGTGTTAATTTAGTCTTTGTACAGACTATAGTCTATAAGGTACAAGAAGGTACAGAAGTTGACACTGGGACACTTTTGTACCCAAAAGGTGTATATTTGTACCTCAAAGGTGTACACTTGTACATATCTGTACAAAAATGGTACATATTAGG
Organism: Misgurnus anguillicaudatus; assembly: GCF_027580225.2. NCBI lineage: Eukaryota > Metazoa > Chordata > Actinopteri > Cypriniformes > Cobitidae > Misgurnus > Misgurnus anguillicaudatus. The sequence goes on along the minus strand of NC_073352.2, from coordinate 26,816,332 downwards.
ACCGTTTAAAAAGGTACCGTCCAAGTGACAACTTTTGTACCTTTTTTTCATGCGTTCATGCGTGAGTAAAACCCAAAACAACAATGGTGACCTACATGACTTTGTTGGTACTGCTTAAAGGGAAGGTTCACCCAAAAATAAAAATAATGTCATCAGTGACTCACCCTCATGTCGATCCAAACTCATAAGACCTCCATTCATCTTCGGAACACAGTTTAAGATGTTTTATATTTAGTCCGAGAGCTTGTTGACCCTTCATTGAAAATCTATGTACGGTATATTGTCCATGTCCAGAAAGGTAATAAAAACATCATCAAAGTAGTCCATGTGACATCAGTGGGTCAGTTAGAATGTGTTGAAGCATCGAAAATACATTTTGGTCCAAAAATAACAAAAATTAGACAGACATGTTTGCAAAGGTGTTTTTTTTCCGAACTTAGAGTGCACGTCTCCCTCAGCCTGTAAACAAAGGCCGGACGCACAAAAAAAAAACAGCTGGGGCGCACCAGATAACACGTCAGCCGCGTCACTGCAGTCATGTGACTTTAGTCAATGCTGAATAAAGTTGTAATTTTTGTTATTTTTGAACCAAAATGTATTTTTGATGCTAAAACACATTCTAACTGACCCACTGATGTCACATGGACTACTTTGATTATGTTTTTATTACCTTTCTGGACATGGACAGTATACCATACATAGATTTTCAATGAAGGATCAACAAGCTCTCAGACTAAATATAAAACATCTTAAACTGTGTTTCCAAAGATGAACGGAGGTCTTACGAGTTTGGAACGACATTAGGGTGAGTCATTAATGACATTATTTTCATTTTTGGGTGAACTATCCCTTTAAGAGTTTATTAACGCTTCTCTGAACAAATGTTACAAAATATTTCCACTTTATAGTCCAGGGTCACTTGTAGTGATAAATCTACTTCATCAGCCATCTAAACAAAACAGCTCGATGCTTTTGTCTTCTTTATTGTTTGTATTTATCGCTTTGTAAAAGAATGCGTATGTGCGCAGACGTGTAGTGTTTTTTTACCAAACAACATCGCCATCTACTGGCCTGATACGCATAATGCCACATTTTTAGTCGCTTTCATGGATTCGTTGTAACTAGTAATTTTTCACTACATCGTTGTAATGTAAATGTAGCCTAAATCAGAATAAAGAATGATCAGTATTGGAAAGGCGGTCCTGTATTGATGTACATAATACAAGTGGTTAACTTCAAATTACAATTGGATTACATAAACATGCACACTTTTAGTGAGGCACCTTGAAAACACGGGAACAGTAGCAATAAAACGGAGAAACATTTTTGACTTGGTGGAATTTAAAAAGCCATGCAAAAAAAAAAAAAACATTTCACATTTGGTTTGCAGTGGGAAAATGTCATTTTATCACCATGGCAATAAATGCAGCAAGTCTCTTCTCTCTCCCTGTTTTATTTGGTTTCTTCATGACTGCTGTGATGTGTGTCTTCTGTATTGGACTATGACTTAAGCGTACACTGACTAAAAAACCAACAGGCCAGCGGTGCACTTCTTAAACCGAGGAGTGTCCTCTCACTCACATACAGTCATTTTTTTCCCAAGAGGCACCTTGGCAGCTCCCAGCTCTGCAATAACATCATATAAGCTTTCTGTTGCACGTGTTGACGTGCATGATTTTCAATGTTTCGTTCAAGTGAAACAGTTCGTAGAACAGCTCTCTCATTAGAAAGTAGCTTGTTGAAACTTATCTTTTTAATGGCACCTGAAACACTCTCACTCTCTGCTGAATGCAATGTGAAAGTAGCTAATTGCATAGTGATTAGCATCATTAAAACTGTAATGTTTTGTGAAGTGTTGGCAGAAGTCAGAGTTGAGGTGCCATTTGAAAATGGCAGCGCTGGAAGCACCTGGTACAGCGCTTTATCTGCCAATGCTTATGCAAGACGAGAGCCGCAGACTTAATAATCATCAACAATACTTTCTATTGTTACAAATTCAGTTTATTCTGAGTCTTTAATAGATGCTTTATTTTTAACTATTTCCGAACACAAGGCTTGGAAAACATCAACTTTAGTTCTTGAAAAAAGTGCTGTTGCAGTACCACAATACATTGATGGTAGAAGGTAAAAAAAAACTGTGATACTTTTAATATGGTGGTACAGGCTGATACAGAATGTACAGTGGTGTTTACATTCCACTTTATATAATTTTGTGGTATTACCAAGGTGCTTTTTGACACATCCATATTTTTTGAACAGTCTGAAAGTGGAGCATGTTATAAATTTCATGGTAACACTTTACTTCGATGGTCCCCTTTAGACATTGTATTAAAGGGGTGGTTTACCAAAAATTCAGTTCTGTCTTTATTTACAAACTGTCCTAAACCTGTATGAATTTCTTTGCTCTGATAAATAAAAAGGAAGATATTTTTAGCAAAGTTTATAGCCAAATCGTTTTTTGAGCACCTTTGACTTCCATAGTATTTTTCTTTCCTACTATGGAAGTCAATGGTGCTCCTGTTTCTTGCTTGATACCAAATACCAGTCATTAGATTATTAGTAGTCTGTCTGATTAATATCTGCTAACTAGTGTTGGGCGATACACCCCATTTTGAGATTGTCCTATCGTCAGCATGTGAGATCGCTGATACATGATAGTGGGGGCGTGGCATTAGTTTTTTTTTCCTTTCATTTTTTACTTATTTATGACAAGTCACTTGATTGATGGACAAAAAAGGAAGCAAGGGCAACACTGTCATGACCGCAACCTTCTTAAAACTGAAGCCATTAATCTGAGCGTGGAAAAGCCCAGGCGCTCTAAAATGTCCTACATGCCAGAGAGCAGGAACAAAACACTCACTATTTTTAACCCTCTGAGTGCTAACAACCTCTTTAGTACAAGGAAATGTCAGCGTTTTACAAGGTTGTGTGAGGAAGAGTCCGAATCATGCGCATTACAGAAGAGTCGTGCCGCGCACATTCGGGTCCGAGCAAGAGTCCAAGATGAGCGCATTAAGTCCAGGTGCATGCGAGAAGGAATCCAGGTGTGTTACAAGCTCTCTCACGCAAGGTAATACACACAAACCGTCAGGTCGCGAACGTGTGTGTCGCCAATGTTCCGGCACAAACTGCAAGTCTGGAAAAAATTTGCATGGTGTTCCTGCTTGCAAAAAGGGAGTTTGGGAACTTATAGCAGAGCACAGATGACCACATGTTTGCTCGAGACGAAGGTAAAGCTAATCTTTTACATTATAGTGATGACCAATCAGTTATCTACATTGTTTTTGCGTAACGTTTTGGTATCAGCTCGGGTCGCTTGGAACCCCAACTGAAGTGGTACTAAAAAAAGTATCGGGTACTATGTACTGCACCCAGTGGAAAAGCTCACAAAAGTAAGCTGAACCAAACCGTGGGGTACTATGTAATAGAAAAGCGACATAAGGGCGCACTCACACTATCCAAACCAAATCGCGCTCGTAGGGCCCTATAATTTCCGCGACCACGGAATCGCGGACGGAATCGCGGGATTGGCAGATTAACTCGGAATCTAGTGTTAACGCGGAATTTCGCGGAATTTTGCATATTTTGAATAAAATTCTGTTTTTGTGTGGTAGAAGAACGTATTTCTGGGGGAAATGCAGAATGGCGTAAGTAAATCTGGGCAACACACCCCCTCCCGTCGTTTCAGACCCCCTCCAAAACACTGAACCATGCGAAGCGACTCGAGCACTAAACAATGCATTGAATTGAGTAGTGTGTGTGTGCGTGCGTGTAAATGCATGTTTTACAGTCATTAAGTAATCGTGTTATCCCCCTTTTCCCAAAAATCATTTACATTTTAATCATTAACATTAAAGGCACAGTCTTTTTATGACTAAAATAACAGTAAAGGGTAAAAAAATAATTGCCAAAAATTAAAACAGATAAAACGGAATTAGCAAAAATTAAAATGGACAAAACGGAATTTGGGAAAAAATAAAACGGAATTTGGGAAAAAATAAAACGGATTTTATAGGGCCCTACGCTCGGGCACGTTTGACCCCCTCAAGCCTGGTTCATTTGACTAGTGTGATCGCTCTGTACCGCACCCGGGCACGGTTTGGTTAATTGTTCCCTGGGCGGCTTGCAGCGGTGGGATGGAGCGGTGGGCTAAGGCGTGGAAAGCTATGGTTTCAAATAGCGATTCAAAAGGAGAGACGTCAATTGCGCGACAACTCGCCTTCTTAAAATCCTTCTGACGCTCGCAGCAGGGTTACCTGAATGTTTTAGCTGCACATGTGACAGTCCAACTAAGCAATTCAATGGCATGTGAGAGGGCTGTGTGAGTACAGTGTGAGTGCAAGCTTATGCGGGAGTAGGGAGGGGGGACGATCGCGCTGGGGTATGGTTTGGATAATTTAAGTGCGCCCTAAAGTGCACTGTCGAAAAAAGTGTTGTAATGTTGGCATGTTGACCACATGCAAAGAAACTGTGTGGTTTTCCCATGGAAAAGCCTTGCGTTCTTCCCTTAAGTGATATGCGTTGCATGTACTTCATGAGAATTTAATCTGTTGCATTTGACAAGTGACTCTGCAAGTCACTTTCTCTTCATGTTTTAACATGCCTCCTATGTTTCTCAGCCACTATTTCTCGACTTTGCATGCAATCCACACAGCCAGAAAAAAAATTATTGTAACATTTGACAGCTTCATAAATTTTTGTACATAAATCGTTTTTATTTTTTGGCTTACTATGTACAATACAGATCCATAGTAAATGTAAGTAGTAAATTAAATCTCTTTATCTGTACTTTTGATAAGTTTATCTGTCTTTGGTTCTGCAAGGATCTCTTACTCTCTCTTCACTACTTTGTGTTGTGAGGTCACACTGTTTGTGTGTTGAGGTCAGACCCTCCCTCTTGGCTCAACAGGAAGAGGAATGATGGCAGGAATGTTGGCTTCAGTCGAACACCCCTAACTCTCAGTAGCAAGAACACATTTCCCAGCGCGCATACGCTCACGTAAGATGAAGACGGTAGACAGCAGAGCTTGTTATGGGGATTATCATGGGGTGTTTACAAAATCACGTTGGTGTTTAGTTTGTTAGCAAGGCGTGTGTGAATATTAAGTGAAGACCTTGGATAAAATTTTTGTGGATTTGATCTAACATCATTTTCTAATCTTCAGGTAAAGTCTTTTTTTACATTTTATAAACATGCCTTAAAACAGAGAGAGATTGGGGCAAGTTGTCACACTTTTTATACTGTTTCTTATGGTAGATCAAATTTTATTGACACAATTTTAGCTATACAAAAGCAAATACATTACATTTATTTAACATTTAAAATGTTTGAAAAATGTAAATAGTAAAACAATTATGCAGTTTATAAAACAGCAAAAATTAAAAAAATTAATTAGCAAAAATATCAAACAATTGTTTTAAGCAATATTTAAATGAATAAGTGCATTAATTTTAATAAATTAATCAAAATAGATTTTGCTCTGAAAGTCTCAGTTTGATTCACTTTTTAACCCAACATCTATGATTACTTGCAAAACATAAATATGTTAGAATTACTTAAGAATTAATGAAGCTCTTTTAAGAAATCCCACCTAATCTCTGTCTCCCCCTTATGTTAAAATGACATTTAAAGTAAGGAGTTTAATGATTGTGTCCTGTTTGTATATTTCATAAGAATAAGTAATCGTGCAAAGTGTCAAGCTCAACCACTGATGCCTAGCGTGATATCATGCGTCAGATCTAATAATAACTGGTCTGAATTGCATTGTTTTTGCAATGCCATTTGCATAGCATTCCATTGCTGCGTATCTGCGAGGCTTTTTAGCGTTCGCTGAAGCGTTGCATTGGAATCCTGTTATTGCATTACGCATTCCACTGTACTTCAGCATATCCCTAAACACTCCGGCGCACAGACTTTTCCCATTTGACTTTCCCACCGACGGCACTTGCGTAACAACAAGCCTTTAATCTGTACTGCCCTTATGATGGGAGGGGGTTGAATAAAGGGTGATTATTGTCTTTGGAGACCCATGCGTTCCATGCTACTGTTTTTCACGTAGACCAGGAATGTTGTGTAGTATGGAATGTAAGGTGTGTGTATGAGTGTCAGGAGGGGGGGTTGGCGCTTTTTTCAATTCTCTTATACTCCTTGCAGATAATATTTGAAACACAGAGAGAGATTAAAAAAATGGTATTGGTATAAACAGCAAGCCAGAGGTCTTAATCTTAGATTTGTATTTGGCTAACTGTAAAGCAGGATTAAAACACAAGGCTCATTGTGTGTGGTCCTAGAAGTAAAAGGCTGTCCCACCTGTTAGTTCAGATATCATTTTGTTACTATATCTGCCAGCTGCAACTCTACAGCAACCCATGAATATAAAAGTAGTGATTAAATGTCAACAGTAACAATTATTTAACAATTTGAAGAGCTCTGATGCAAAACCCTGTAAGTGTGTCTGACATGTTTTTTTTGTGTGTGTAAATGAGCATTTTGTTTTATTAGATTCATAATGGATTCTGCCAACAAAGCGATATTTCCTGAAGGCCTAAGGCTGGGATTAAGAAGATTTGAAGCAATATTATTTGATGAACCTCATTTTTAATCTTATGATCAATCTCATTATTGACAGAGGTTGCGGCGTTTAGGGTATTTGCATCTGAGCTCCTCATTTATTAACTATTTTGTGTTGGGGTGTTTGTTTATACTAATACCTTGGTACATATTTGTTCCTTTAAGTGTTTACTTTTACAAAGTCTTACCTTAAGGAACGTATTTCATGTTTTTTAGATGGGGGTTGGGGGAGAGGGCTATATTTAACAGTTTGAAATATATTTAGAGGTTTTGGTGACCTCTCCCCCAGTTAAACCTTGTACTCTTTCTGCGGATGTGTATATGTAAGTGTGTGTCACCTTTGGACCAAAATGTCCCTGGGCTTCTCAGTTGGCTTGTAAAAATGCCTTGCAAGCACCAGGGTTGGTAAATTAACAAACAATATTAAATGCATGTGTAATTTCTGCAGAGCTGAACAAAAATGGCCAATTTTTTTACCCACCATTAGGGGTCTGCCATATCATACCGTCCATGATAACACCGGGTCTAATACAGGATCTCCATATTGCCTCCATGGAAATCCACCCCATGCTTCCATGGCCCCCTCCTTATATATTTAATACAGAGTTTTTTGTGTAGTCCCCCTCTCATTGCACTGTGCTTCTTTCATTACGCTGTGATGTCATCTGGTGGAGTTTTCCAGCTTGGTTGTAGTTTCTTTCCTAGTGGAATCTTACTACTAGGCCAGGAACACTGGCACGAGTGTGTGGATATGTGGCTCGGTTTGTAAGCCCGCTTTCATTCCCACGGAATCTCAGAATTCCGTAATTAGCCGGGTGATTTATAACTTTACCCTCTCCTGTTCTCCTCTAGTTTCGGGAAGAGATCGGCTGGGAGCTTGCGTCGTGGATGCGAGTGCATCGTTCTGGAGCCGTCAGAGATGATTGTGGTGAGTACTTTTGGATTAGATGACCATTTTTGTTATATATCTGTTTGTTAAGCTAGCACAGGTATTGAAACCAAGCTTATGAAATTCTTATAAATGTTGTGTAAATGTTTCCATACTCTCTCTTTTGGGATTTGCCATGAAATTTTTTTTTAATGTGGATTCGTTCATATTAAATAATTCATCCCACTGCGATTCATTTTCAACATGGCCTCCATTTCCCACTATCCTTGCCAAAAATAAACAACATGTAGGAACCCGATCCATTTCATTTGCTCTATATTTCATAAAGCCAACTCATATGAATATACATGATATATACAGCCCTGAAAACATGTGACAACATCCGCAATGGTCCCTGTACATGTGACTGCGTTAAATCTCAGGTTTGGGCGATGTCCGCTATCTTCGGCGGTTCATTGTGCCCTCATTGGGTAAGTCATGTGTTATTACTGGCCAAGGCTGCCCTGTAATTACGGGCAGAGGGAGGATATAGATACCGTACTCTCACTCTCTCACACCGCCCAATATATTCCCACTGCTCCGTGCTCGCCGGCAGTTACCATAGCAGCGGTTGGTACGGTAGCAAGAGATTTGATGTGTAATCCCAAAGGCAGAGTGGGTGTGAAATCTGAGGCTGCAGCAAAATAAGAAGAGAGAGATAATCATGTCACTTTTTGTGGATGTCACATTGGCCGGCGCTTTATGCACCTTACACCTGTGATGTGCTTGATCGTGTGGCATTCCTGTTGTCTGTGGGTGCACACAGATCAGCTCGGCGGTCACATGGTTCTGGTTGTCAGCCTTTAAATGGCTGTGGGAGTGCATTATCTGTACATGATGCTACAGAAACACAATATTCAGCCCTGTGGTCTTGCTCTTCCCGTAGTCATCATTTTATCACTTAAAACTCATCTTTAAGCATCAAAATATCATGTATAAAAAGTTTTACCTGTTCAGTTAATTTTTCATGCTTTGAAACAGCTTGAATGTAACTACCCTTGCCTCATTTAGTATATGCAGATTTATGAATATGCAGATTAGTCTCCACCTCTATTCAATCGCACAGCACGCTCTATAGATATGAATATGCAAATTAGTCCCCGCCTCCACTCTTTCGCACCACCTCGGATGATAGAAAATATGTAAAGTATAGATGTCTATATGTCAACTATACATACATACTTTCTATGACTTGAACTACCAAGCCACGCATTCAAATGTGTTGATATGATTGGTTGCATTTTAGTGACACAAAGGAAACCAAAAATACTCAGCAATGATGTTGAATTATGAATCTGCACATGGTTTGTCTGAAAACATATTCCAAATTCCACATAGACATATATAAACAATAAAAAAAATCACCACAGGGGGACTTTAAGAAGGAACTGTGGAAGATAACTTTCTTTTTTGTGGCACAAAAGGGGAAATTTTAAATATGGTTCATGTTGCTGTTTTGCAAAAAGTGACTTGGCTGTCAGTCACTAAAATTCACCATAACATCTTATTTTGCATTCTACAGAAGTCAAACTGGTTTGCAAAAACAACAGGTTGAATAAATGATGATGACAGAAATGTCTTTTTTGGTATGAAGTTGCTATTCCTTTAAAGTGACACTCCACTTAAAAAAGGCTCATTTTGATTTTTGCTGTTTTGGAATCCATTCAGCCCATTTCCGGGTCTGGCTGTACCACTTTTAGCATAGCTTAGCATAATCCATTGAATCCGAGTAGACTATTAGCATCGCGCTTAAAAATATGATAGCATCGCACAATGACATTACGCAGTGCCCGAAAATAGTCCCCTTGGTTACTTTCAATCGCAGGGAACTATTTTCGCTGCGTTATATCATTGTGCCTGCTGCAGCCATGTTATGGCAGCAAAGACCTTGATTATTACGCCAGAATGAGAGTATAGTCTTAGCCATATCTGCCTAGAGGATTGCAGCTTTTGATTTTCTGTCGGTCTTGGTGCCTGATGTAACTACAGAGGAGTCAAGTTTTAAATAGGAAAAATATCGAAACTCTTTGGTCATTTTTGAGCGCGATGCTAATGGTCTAATCGGATTAAATGGATTATGCTAAGCTATGCTAAAAGTGGTACTGCCGGACCCGGAGATCATCTGAATGGATTCCAAAATGGTAAAAATCAAATGTTTAACTTTAGGGGAGCTGGAAAATGAGCATATTTACAAAAAAGTGGAGTGTTTCTTTAAGACGTTCAACAAAATAATAAAATATTTTAATCGATAAATGATGTCAGTAATTTTAATAGCCATATTTTATTTTAAATTTAAGTCAATTTAATTCACAATATTTACAAGTATACTCTGTAAACATTTTTAAGCATCCCTAAGGGAACCATTAATCTAAACTATACATTACATTTACATTAATGCATTTGGAAGGTGCCTTTATTCAAAGTATGTGTTTTCCTTAGGATTAAACCCATGAGATTTGTGTTACTAACGCAACTGATCTACAGACACACATAGTTTTAACTAATATCTCTTTTGGCAAATCAGTTTAAATATTCTTAGCGCCTGCAGAACATACACATTTTCATCCCAAAAGAGTCCTTGCGTGCCCACAGCTCTTCAGAAAATGCCCAGTTGTGTGTCTCTCTTTGACGTAGGCGTTTGAATCTCAGCCCACACACACATACAGAACCGACAGGCTTGCACACCCACTGCTATTTTTACACAGCGCCAGCGAGAGGGGTGGGGGGGTTGAGGAGAGAGAGGGCGTCTCACTCGGTTCCTCTCCTTCATGTGCAGGTGGACTATATGGATGAGAATGAGGAGTTTTTTCAGCGACAGGCATCGCACCGGCAGTCTCGCCGCAGGTTTCGCAAGATCAACCAGAAGGGCGAACGGCAGACCATCATCGACACGGTCGACCCCTACCCAGTCGGCAAGCCGCCCATAGGGCGGGGATACCACACGGTGAGTCACATACTTTCACTTTTACCTGTGCAGCTCCTCCCCCTGTTTGATTGACAGTGTTCTTCATGTATGTTATTCCCTGCTTGATGCATGTCATTCCCATACAGTATATAATGGCTCATACAGTATGGGCACACATACCACCCTTATGTAACCCTGTTTCTCAGAATGACACCGAAAGTTTCCCAACAGAAGCGTTATTTACAGCTTTAGGTTACAGTAAAATCTACCTGTAATTCTGTTGTTATTTTAACCACTTCTCTGTTCTCAAATTGTCAGTATGGAAAGAATAAGGTTTAATTCCCCTTTATATTCATCTATCCTTAATCGTGATATGCATGCGTTATTACTGCTGACACATAAATCGACATGCCCTCAGCTACTGTAGTGCAGCCGGATTCATTCTCACAGTTTTGTTTGAGTATTTTTTATATTTTCTGCATACAGTGTTAGCTCTTTACACAATTTATTTGGTATGCTGTTGATTCAATGCAAGCCTAGCAAGGGTGCATCTTTATTTCTTTTTAACCAACTAAGGGACATTTGAAAAATATTTTAGTTGTCATTGACATGCTGTCAGTGTGGTTTATTTATGATAGTTTCAGGCTGTGCGGTAGTCTTTGGTCAATGCTGAATATTGTGTGCAGGCTGTTTATCTTGTTTCATCACTTTGTTTAATCCCCTGGTGGTTATGTCTTCTAGCCTATTCAACATTGTTAGCTTTGTTCTGTTTTTTTTTTTTTTTTTTTGGCATGATCCTCCTCTCCCGAATGTGAATACTGTATGTTAATAAAACCATTTAAAGAGGAACTTTATAATGTCATATTATAGGGAATCGAATTGCTCTTACTGTAAATCATACTGTAACTTAAGAACCTAAAAAATTGTTTAAAAAGCACCTGTTAAACAAAACACAACTACGAAACAACTCGATTTGAGCATCTTAGATCTTTTCATAATTTTACTTGAAAAATTTTGGTTGCACATTTTAGTATGGATTGTATATAAATTGTTACAATGTAGTTCATGCTTTGCAAATAGACTTTACCTTTACATTTAGGCATTTAGCAGACACATTTATCCAAAGCGACTTACAAAGATTAGGAAACAATAAAGCGATTTGTCATAGGGAGGCAATAATACAAGAAGTGCTTATACCAAGTTTTCACTATTCTGAAACTGTACCTGTTGAGAGAGAAAGAGAGTTAGTACAATTTTTTAAAGGATGAGGTTATACTCATACTATACTACAGTTATACTCGTGTTATACTCATGAGGCTGTCACATTAATTTCACATTAAAGGTGGCATTCCAGATGTAATCTGCTTTTTATTATTATTTTTTAAAATCTTTTAAAAGGATATTACATCATTTAAGCTGTAAATATTAAAAATTGCATGTAAAATAATTACTTTTAACGGGTTACAATGATATATAATATATATTATTGTTCATGTAAGAAATAACTGACGACGGGCCATTGGATCATAACAAAATTATATTATATCATATATTATATTATATTATATTATATTATATTATATTATATTATATTATATTATATTATATTATATTATATTATATTATATTATATTATATTATATTATATTATATTATATTATAATAAAATATTGCTCTGGTGCCTATTTTAGGTGTGCGGTTATTGAAAAATAATCAACACCCATGGAACATTTCTCAGCCAATCAGAATAAAGCATTCAGCAGCCCCGTAGTATAAAGTGTTATATATTATATCAGAATAAAAAAGCATGTGTTAATACGTTCTCATTATGAATTTAGCATGTATCAAGATACATTCTTTATTTTTACAACGCTATGTAAACTTTATATTAAACATAACAAGAACATTTGTCTGTATGCTTTTTAATAATGGGCATTAAATCCGCAGATCTTTCTGCAGAAATCTGTGGGTGGAGATTCTGTTTTGGCCTGCTTAAAAGGCACATATTAGATCTAGTTTTACAAGATGTAATATAAGCCTCAGATGTGCCTAAAATGTTAAGTTTTAACTCAAATTACCCCACATTTGTTATAGCTTGTCCAAAATGCCCCTATTTGGGTAAGAGCTAAAAAGCGCTGTTTTCATTTGTGTATCTTTAAATACAAATGAGCCACTGTTCCTCACTAACTTACCAACAGACAGTAAGCACTTTTGTTTAAAAATAGATCTTATTTCTTAAATTTAACCAGTTAGTCATTGGCCATGGGCGGGGCTTTGTTTGTGTGACATCACATTAACCAGAATCAAATCAGCATGAAACTGCTTTGGTTAATGTGGATTTTTTTTATTATAGGGTTGTTGTGTTTTTTGTTTACCCAAATAATGGCGTGTGTTATTTTATCAAAGACAATAAAAATGGTCTTGAAGAACTACATATTTTATGACATATTTTAAAGACCTTTACCAAGTCGACCTCCACAAAAAAATTTAATGAAAATGAAAATTAATATGAGCCCTTTAAAGATCGAAATGGAAGAAAGAACTAGTTTTAGATCCAGTAAATCCAGTTCAGATTTAAAATGAATACCAGTTCTTAACATTTGTCAAGGATTCGCTTTCGCTTTTTACTCATGCTTTTGCACTAATAGGCAAAAATCAGCTTGGCATCTTTGTTTAAATTTAATTGCAAGCTGTTGCCCTTCTGCTTGTATTTCTTTCTTTTGCTTCCTTTGTCTCTTAAATGTTATTTGTGCCTACACAGCAGCAACATCTCCAACTGTTCATGCTTGTATGTGGAGGCTTTCATTGTCATATTCCATTATAGTTGTTTCTGTGCTGGCTGTTGTATGATCTCTGTAGGTGTTAGCCGGTGTTGTGAATATGCGCCCTTTGTCAGTATATTGCATTTGCTTAAGTTGTTCTGGCAGTTATGCTTTCAGTCCCATCTGAGCTGTTGGTTAGGAGAATTTGGTTGGCTCATGAAAAGTGGGCGTTTCATACCAAAGTGATGTGTCTTTACAGTTGTTTGTGAACCGCTTCTTTTGACGAATGAATTATGCACTGGTGAATCATGTTTGATGACAATAAAAACCTGTAATAAGAAAATACATAGTGAAGAATTTGAGTGCAAGTTGACTTTAAAGGAGAAATAATGATTATGCCAAGGGTGCACCAATTTATTGGCCTATCATCGATAGCGGCAAATAAAAGCAATTGAGGAGCTCAGATGCAAAAGCCACTACCAAAAATTAGATAACCGAATGCTCTCAACTTTCATCAAATACTTTCGCTTCAAATCTGCTTAATCCTGAAATACCGCTTTGTTGGCAGAATCCATTAAAAGTCTGATACAAATTACTCATTTACAAGAAAACATGTCAGATGCATTTTTTTGTAGGGTTTTGCACAATTTTTCCTACTATTGAACATCGTCTTGTTGTTTGAAAACAGCAGATGATCAGGACAGATTATATCCTGGCAGTCAAAATGGGCGAACAAACACATCTGCATTTTTTCGATTTCATAACATCATAATTTGAAACAAAAAAAGTATCAGTAAATGTCATTCTAAATAATCGAATATCGTTATAAGCAAACAAATTAGGTGGAAAACTGGGGCTTTTATATACTATTTCTTCTTTGTTTCATAGAGCGAAAACTAAAAACTGTAAAATTCCATTAAATCTTCTCCACGTGTGACAGCAAGACTTTGTTTCATAACTCCTTCAAGGGCGTTGGTCTTTTCTCCACAGATGTTTCATGGAGGTTCAAAGTTGGACCCTCACATTGACACTTGTTGATTTTCCCCCATCTGCTCTGGTTCATTCCCAACATTCCTCAGGTTCCCATGAGAGCAGGGCCAGTGGTCCCTGAAATGTTTGGGAATTCTTGCTTTGTTTTCATCAACAAAATACGCCATGCATCATTGCGCTGGATTGTTTGTCCCTCGAGATACACTACAAGGAGACGCCACAAAATTATTCCCACCACCCCATCCAGTCAGCTGCACAGTTTTCCCAAACTCTTTACTCTTGTTGTTGTCGTCCGTGGGAAGAGATCCTGGTTTTGTTCTCAGATCAGTGGCAGTGGGCTACGGAAGTTCAGAGTGTAGCGCGTTCGAGAAGAACCACAGCGAATGGGATGTTAAGCTGACGGGTTTTCAGGATAATCCTGCCGTTTTGTGAGCACCTCCACAGTGGGATTTTCATAAGCACTTAGATGTAGCCAAAGGTGAAAAGTCAGCTGAAGTAGGACAAGCGTGTGACACATTTCGATATAAAAGTCTTGTAGATTCAATTTTCAGATTGGCGTAAATTGGATGCAATTTCTGGAACCAGACTGAAGCAGTTTTGCTCTGTGCTGCCTGTCTTACTCAAGAAGAGCCCTTTATGTCCCAATTTAAATGAAAACTCCACCGTTTTTCAATGTTTTACTATGTTCATACCTCAACTTAAACAAATGAATACATACATATCTGTTTTTAATGTGTGCACTTTTAACCTTTGTACAGCGCTTCGTGAATGTGTTAGCATTTGGCCTGGCCCCAATAATTCCTATGGCTCCAAACAAAAGTTTTATTTAGTGCCACCATAATTAAAAGTGTAACTACTCATGTAACAGTTTTTAAATAGGGAAAACATGGTTTCTATATTCAGCCCTGTTTGGATCCTAATGAATGAATGTGGCTAGGCTAAATGCCAACACATTCACGAGGCGCCGCACAAAGATCAAGTGCACACATTATTAAAAGATAGGTATGTATTCATTCGTCTAAGTTGAGGTAAGAACACAGTAAAATTTTGAAAAACTGTGGTGTTTTCCTTTAAGAAGCATAATGTAAATGCACAATCCTTTATAATGCAGATGTTGATATGTTTTCGTTTGAATAGAAATAACATCACTACTGCAAAGAAGACCACCTGTCTGGATACTCAATGGGGACTTTAAATGTGTTTGTGACTTTCAGATAGACTTTAATACCATCTACACATGCAATAGTGAATATAGTGACTGATTTGTTTTCAGCAAACAATAGGCACCATTTTCTCTCTCTCTCTCAATCTTTTTTTCTCTTCTTCTCAGCTACTGTTGGGCAGCTGGTTTTTAATGATCACAAAGTTATCGCTTACTTAATACACACCCGCATGTTCTTTCCTTTGCATCTCTTTGCTGATCATTGCATTTAATGACCGACTGACCTCCATCGGCGGCAAAGCATTTTTGTTGTATCTGGTTGCAAATGCCAAATCTCTGTTCACCCAGAATGTTCCCCTTTTTCCGGTTTCAGCTTTTTGTTTAGCCTCCAGCTCATATTTCTTATCTCTGTGTTTGTCTGTGCACTGCCCTCTGTTGTTTGTTTTTTAATAGCTGCTGAACTTTAATAAGCGGCGTGTCCCTCTGTTCTTCCCGTAGTATGACTTGCAAAGTGCCTCCTAACCAGGTTTCAGCTTCTCAATAACTCAGTCTGATAATAACTCTCTCTCATCTCCTCTGCTTCTCTCTCTCTGCATACCGGCTGCTCTGCAGGAATGCGTTAAAGCACAGGTATCGTATTTATTCACTGTTTCTGTCTGCATGCGTTTACGTGAAGCATCCTGCTTAGCTGTGATTATATAAGTACAATGTGTTTGTGGGTTAGTATGTACAGTATGTGCGTGGGGTAAATATGAGCTTATAACCTTGTGACCATGCCAGTACGCCTTATTTGTGTGGATGCGTTTGTGTGTGTATGCTGGAAAATCAATGATTTGGTCCTACACTATTTTTAAGTGGTATTGCTGTATTGCAAACAGCAAAATGTCTGAAATAGTACTGTAATACAAACTATGTTTTATGACAGTAAGGGGCGGTTCACATTTCGTGTCTAAAACCATGCAGAAAATACATTCCCTACATCTTTTCCAACACGCTTTTGCATTGAAAAATAACTTCTGGAAAAAATAGCGCGTCGCACCACGTCACATGTGCATCTCGACTGGCCTGCCGCACATCTACATTCAAAATATCTTATAAAGACACAGAATGTGAACCCGCCCTTAAGTGATGCTTGCCTGTGAAAACTTGATGCTATTGGTGCTTTTCCATTTCATAGTACCCCACGGTTTGGTTTGGTTTGGTTTGGGTCAGGTCGGGTCACACTTTGGCTTGGTTAGCTTTCCATAGAGTTTAGTAACACTTCGGAGTGGGAGGGGGATTATAGGCGTGCGGTTATATTTGCGCTTCCAACGGCTGTGACATCATACAAGTGAGAGCGTTGTTGTACATTCCCATACATTCATTTATTTCTCAGTCCGCCACAAAATTAAAATTGACCGCCACAAAATTAAAATTGACCACCACAAAGATGTTTGCACATCGCGCTTATCACTACCCCTGTCTCACATGACAATTTCTATACAAACACTCGTAGCGTCAGTCGACGCGCTCCGCTGAGCTTCATTTAAGTTGCATTTATGCATATATGCATATATTGCGAATGTGCCGCCACGAACTGCAAGTCTGGAAAAAATTTTATGGTGTTCCTGATTCACAACCTGTGGATGTTTTTCATCGCCAAAAGGGAGTTTGGGAACTTATAGCAGAGCTCAGATGACAACATGTTTGCTCGAGGTAAAGCTAACCCTACAGTCACATTAGCTACAAAAGTGAACGACACCGAGCGGCATGCACTCGCTTGATGGGCGTTCCTTGGCTCGTTTCTCAAAGCAGTATCAAAAGTCACTTTAGAGGTATTGTTAAGTTACAAGAACTGTGTTTTTGGATTTAAAAGTATTTGTTTCTCGATAAAAGTAACAAAATATATGAGATAAAATGCCAAACTTATGAGATATATACATAAATATGCATTTTCCGCCATCTTGAATTGTTTTCTCAGACTCGACCACAGACCTACGTCACGTCACGCTGCTCCTTCACTCCGATTGGCAGTCGCTTTGTCGCATCGCTCAGCATTTGCATAAAATAGCCTACTTGTCTATTTTGGCCCCGCCTTGCTCGCGCAGTGGCGAGCTCGTCGCTTGTCGCTGCCAAACGGCCACTTCCATTGAAAATGAATGGTAGCCTATCGCTCTGTCTCTGTCGCTTGTAGCTAATGTGACTGGGGGGGTAATCTTTTACATTATACCAATGACACTGGTAGTGATGATTCTGTCAGACCAATCAGTGATCTGCAGTGTTTTCGCTCCGCTTTTGGTATCAGCTCGTGTCGCTTGGAACCCCAACCGAGGTGGTACTAAAAAAAAAAAAAGGATTGGGTACTACGCACTGCACCCAGTTGAAAAGACCCCAAAAGTAAGCTGACCCGACCCAAACCGTGGGTTACTATGCAATGGAAAAGCGCCATATGATGCTAGGATGTTTTGAGTGGTTGCCATGGCGTTGCTAGGCAGATGCTAAAATTTAGCACAGCACTGTGTTATCCCTAGATGTTTTTGGGATTGCCAGACAATTGCTACACTGTTATTTTTTTTCTAAATATGTACCCCAGCTGGCACAGGGCAGTACATTTTAAAAAGGTCCTCTTAGGTACAGATTCATTTAATACCATTATGTAACCCTAATGCTAGGATGCTAATATGGGGTTAAAGGGTTTGGCTCCAGTGACATGTTTTAACCATTTGGTGACAGTGTAAAATGTTCTGGGATATATTTATTTATTTATTTTTCACAAATTTGTCTTACAGGTGTGGTATAATTGAGAAAAGCAATAGCACACCACTTCTTAACAAGCCACACAAAGTAAACCATCATGATGCTTGCATGAACACAATAACAAATGATTACAAATGGCTGACAATTTAGATTGGCTCTTACCTGAAATCGTGCCATACTAGCAAGACTGTAGGGAAAACAGAGGGACAAATAAGATGTTGATGTGTTAATGTTCAGTGTGTGTGTGTGTGTTATTTGACACCCCAGGCCTGATGCGAACCGTTGATGGGTAGCTGCTGCTGAGCCGATACCAGATTTGCGGTAATTAGATTCGGCGAGGAGCGAAGCGAAGCGATTGGGATATGGAGGGTGTGATGGTGTGTGTTAGAGAATGGAAAGGAGTGAGAGTCTTGTCAGGTGTTCTTGCGAAGAGTCTGCTGCTCTATTTTTAGATCCGTTCTCAGTTATTGCAGCTACAGCATCCGCCTGCACCGAGACACAGAAACCTAGCTTACACTTTTAGACAATCACAAGCTTGCATGCATGCATGCTGTCTGATGCACAAGTCTTCCTTAAAGACAGATGGGAAGGCATGTGTGTGCATTTTAGCAGGTATGATTTTTTTGCTCACAAAATCCTCCTCGTGTTGAATCAATCCCATATGACTTGCTAAAATTTTGAAGCTGAAGTATACAATGTAAATAGACTTTGGGCTATGTGTGCTATCTTATCTCATGTACTCTTGTTGCTTTGGAGAATGAAAACATTTTTGCATTTTACTCATTATTCTAGCATTGCACATAGAAATGCAAAGGATTTGTGCTTCTCTGCTATGTTTCTATGTTTGTGCATAAATGACAGATGACTGTAAAGGCATCAGCTCACACAGAGCATTCTTGACAAGTATAATAGAGTTGATGGTTTGAGTCGCATAGATAACGGTTGGGCCCTGATGGACAGCTGTCAGTCAGGAGATTCACCTTGCAAGGTCTTGCTATTTTGTACCAGATGAATTGCTCCTCACCTTCCTAATTTTCTCCTCTTCAGCATTTGTTATTTATTACAATATGTGCATGACAGGAGTTGACAGTTAAACCAGTAGGTTATAAAGATCCATCCAGTGAGGATTACACTTTAACTTTATCATCTTAACTTTGTCTGGAGCAAAGAACTTCAAAACTGTGCTGATGTTTGATTATGTAAAGGTTACTTAAAGGGACAGTTCACCCAAAAGGGTGATTCTCACGAAATCCAGATTTAGAAGGTGTCCAGCATCAGAACTTTTAAAAAGCCATTGAAGCCCATTTTTTTGCAAATATTAGGTTAAGGTCTGAACTTACATTATTTTTAGAGCATTTAAAAAATATTTCCTATAGAATTATTTACATTTTTTAGATTATCATTATCAAAAATTATCGTTACCGCAACATAATATAACATTAAATATATGCATTTACAAACTCATGTTTCGGTAATGAGAACTAAAAAGTTGTCTAGGTACTATGACAAACAAAATTTTAACTTTTATCTGGAGAGAAAAAATAAGAACTGCTTACCTGGTAGCCATCTCAATGTCACAGTCAATTCCAATTCCAATTTTTTTAATTTTAGTTCCTTGAGAGCTTAAACAATAATTGAAAATTGTTGCGGAGGATGAGAAAATTGGTCTTGGACACATTTATATTCCTTATTATTGTCTCTACGTTTACCAATGATCACCAAATACCACATGTTTCTTTACTGTAAATGTTTATAGTATAACATGCACTGAAGTTTTTTTGTCGATTTTTTTAATTATAAATATTTCCATGTCAAAGAACCCAAATCCAGTCATGGACACGTTGCGGTAATGAAAATGTTCCCCTTAAATCTGGAAAAATCAACAAAATTGGTTTGTATGATGTAATTTGAAATCATATGCAAAATAGTACATGAAGAGATGTTTGTAACTGTATGCTTCTTATTTTGATAGCATTTACTTTTTTATCAAAATGTTTCATGACACCTCATTTTGCGAGAATCACCCAAAAATGAAAATACAAGTTATTCACCCTCATGTTATTATAAACCTGTATGAGTTTCTTTATTAAAGATAAAGATATTTTAATAAATGATGATAAGCATGGCACACAGTTGACGGTACCCATTTACTGTACTTGGAGTATTTGTTTCCTACTATGGAAGTCAATGGGTATCGCAACAGGTTTAGAACAACATGAGGGTGAATAAATGGTGGCATAATTTAAAATTTTGAGCAAACTTTTAAAGGCATCTACCTATGGTACATTTTATAGTTTAGGATGTGTATTGTGGATTAAATAGGTTTTTGTTAAATTTCCATTTTTTTCCTGTAATATAAATATTTATGTTGGTGCATGCTTATTTAAATGAGCCATTTAATGAGCCCATAAACGGCTTTTGAATTCTCTAAAATGGACACATTATGTATACAGAAGGCATGAATAATTCAGATGTGTGCCTTAGTTTTGATGTGTGCATGCTGTATTAATCACACATTGAAATTCTGCTGGCCTACTTCTGCAAAATGGGAAAAACTTGCTTTCCCCCTCGTGCATTTCTTATCGCTGACCTCTCAGACCCTCTTCATTTAACAGACCGGCATATTTTACTTCACCATTGTTTTAACACCACCATCCCTTCCTCCATTTCCTTACACCTTTCTTTCCTTAAGAAAGTCACTTAGGTTCTCATTCAACGAGGAAATCCTCTTCCTGCGTCTGCGCTTTGACAGGAAACCAGTAGAATTGGAAGAACGCGAGTGAAACACGGATGCTTTGAACCCAGTCAGGTGGTGTGAGAAATGAGCGGCTGAGCTGAGACTCTCTATCTTTCTCTGTAGGATGCTCACCTATGTTGTCTGTAGCATTGATCTTTAATTAGTCACACGCTAAACATTTCCCCCAAGACATATCTGTACTGCTTAGCCTGATGAAAAGCACAGCATTTCACACAGCGGGGAAACACTTGGGCATGTTTGGTCAATAAGCTACACCTGAATATCAATAGGACACAGACATGCACAGTTGAGTTTATGCAGTATGTGTTCAAAGCACATCAGTAACCGTAGTTAAATGCTTGGTTCATGCTAACTATAAGCATTAAACCCACTAAAGGGATCTTAAAGGACAAGTTCAGTATTTTACACTTAAAGCCCTGTTTTCAGATTGTTTATGATAAAATAGAACAGCTGGCCCGAGAATTTTCGGTTTCCGTAGTATCACCCACTCACCCCCACAATTGCTGCATAGGTGCACTGGAACAATCCTTCCTAAAATGATTTCAGATCACCACAATGATTGCACATCTCTCTAAAAACCACAAGGGGGAGCTGCAGCGCCTGTATAAATGAGACATTATCAGATTACTTTTAAATATGTGTTATGCCTATTCATATTTTCTGCCAGGTAAACCTTGCAAAATATTTAATTTAAATAATCACAAATATTTCATCAACCAAAAAAAGTATGAGAATTAAATGTCAATGCAATAAAACAAGCAATTAAAGCTGTAGTCTACGATGTTGAAAATCGGTCTAGAAAGCCTGAGACGGCTAGTAAGTTTTAAAAAACTCATCCCGCCCCTCTGTGCTACCTGATCCCTCCCACCGGGAAACCACCTGAACAACGTCACTCATTCAAGCTGTGATCACTGGTAGTAAACATCAGAACAGAGATTTACCGAGCAGTAAACACATAAAGGCTTGAAGGAATGAACAATTACAATTATGATTGTAATTGACGTTATTTACTTTCACAACAACGTTTGGCATACATTTCCCCTCATGAGCTTCAAGAAATGACTTTATAAATATAATTACTTTGACCCGTGATACGCGATGCTAAACGGCTAACATTCCAATGCCGACCGGCAGCATGGGCATGTTGTCAGACTGATAATATCATATTTATGTAACACCTCACACAATCTTTGTAAATATAATTATTTTGACCCGTGATACGCGATGCTAAACGGCTAACATTCCGATGCCGACCGGCAGCATGGGCATGTTGTCAGACTGATAATATCTTATTTATGTAACACACCTCACACAATCTTTGTAAATATAATTATTTTGACCCGTGATACGCGATGCTAAACGGCTAACATTCCAATGCCGACCGGCAGCATGGGCATGTTGTCAGACTGATAATATCTTATTTATGTAACACACCTCACACAATCTTTGTAAATATAATTATTTTGACCCGTGATACGCGATGCTTAACACTCCGATGCCGACATGCAGCATCAGCATGTAGTCAGATTATAATACTATTTATGTAACACCTCACACAATCTTTGTAAATATAATTACTTTGACCCGTGATACGCGATGCTAAACGGCTAACATTCCGATGCCGAACGACAGCATGTACTCATAAAAAGATATTTATGTAACACCTCACACAATAAAAGTATAAATAAGTGCGTACCTGTTCAACAAAAAGTCTGCCGTGTCGGCGTCGGTTTTCAGCCCCAAATCTCCCTGAAGCTTCCTCCAACGGTCAATGGCGGACCATATATTGATTCTACTTGGAGTCCGGCATTTTTCAAATTTTTTTAACCTCTGCTCTTTCTTCAACAGACTTCCTTTTTCTTCCAACCTTTACTGTAGGGACAAGCAGGGGCTGCTTGCTGCTGTCGTTTAGTTTTTTTTTCCATTAGTGAGATGTTGCTGCTTCGCTATAGCTACCATACACTGACACAAATTTCATGTCGCAGGCAGGAGAGGGGCGGGGTGGTGTGCGATGGGGTGGAGACGCGAGCACGAGGTGGATTTTCAAATGTAGCAGGGATTGGATGAGAGCAGTTAACCAATGTAAGCTGTTCGGCCGGACAGTTTACATTGGTCAACTTATCTGCTACCATACACCCAATAGACTGAATGGATTTTTTTAAATTCTTTTTTCTCTTCATATTGTTAGGATGTTACTGTAGAACCATAACCAGCATCTAAACGAGGTTATTAATAATGAACAATCTTTGAAATCGTAGACCATAGCTTTAATCGTCATAATCGTCACAATTTATTAGACAATTAACCGTCAGCCAAATTGCATAACCGTGACAGCCCTACACACTACCTTCATTTGTCATGCCTAAAAAATGGGTAGGTTGCTTAAAAAATGCCAAGTTTTGAGCAAAAAGCTGAGGTAATTACGTTGTTGTGAAAGACTTTTGATAGAAATCCGATTCAGAGCGATGATCAAAACACATGCTGCGTTTGAACTGTTTGACGTGAGCGGTTGCTTTCGAGTTGTATAAGTTGGGTAAGAGTGCCATATGGTGGATAACAGCGGTATTACGGATTGCTGGAAAAACTCGTCATTGGCAGGGAAACGTTTTCTTGTAATTGACGAGATAACTCATCAATGGTGGGGAATGAAAGTTTAATGCATTTTAGGAAGGATTGTTCCAGTGCACCTATCAATCCATTGTAGAGGTGGGAGGTGAAACACAAACACCCGAAAATTCTCAGGGCAGCCGCATATGTCGAAATTTCAATCAAAACTGTTCTATTTCATCATAAACAATCTGAAAACAGGGCTTTAAGTGTAAAATACCGAACTTGTCCTTTAATTGACAAGTTAACTCATCAATGACGAGGAAAGAGTTAATGTGATACCCGAAAAAAATTGTTTCAGTTTCTTTATTCTGTTGAACACCAATATATTTTGATAAATGATTGCAAGTACACAGTTAACTGTACCCATTGACTTCCATAGTATTTGTTTTTCCTACTAATGAAGCTACAGGGACATTTATTGAATATGCGATAAAAATGTTTTGCATCCTATTACTCATTGTTTTATATCACCTCAACCTCTAACACATCTATCAACACCTATACCCTGTAGTAAAATCAATGTAAAGCATAACCACCCTTGCCTTGTTTTGCTATAATAACGTATAGGTGATTTTTTTTCTGTAGTTTAAAGGAAATGCTTCGTTTTGGTATGCATGAATTGTCCCCTGTCAATAATCTTAAGTAGCTCTTACATTGCATGTTAATAACCGTGCAAGTCATTTACAAGTTTACTCCATAAATCCACCATTACTATAGACATTTTAATGTAGTGAACCAGGTTAAATGGACTTATCAGTGTATTTAATTTGCGAAGTCGGTCAGATTTATAGATTCATGAATCTGTCTCATGGTTCCCGATTCTTGGATAGCACAACAGCAAGAACCCTTCCTTGATGTTGTTTCTAGCTGTAGGCCTATTTTTTTTAAAGAGTGTAACTCTACTGTATTCCCATTATGAAATGGTTACGTGATGAAAGGAATGATCAGGAAGAGCTTCAGTCGATGTTAATCCTATCTGTCTGTCTCTGTCTCGCTCTCTCATTTCCTCTGCGTCCCGACTCCCTCGTGTATATGTTTGAGAGGGATCTTTGACAGTTGTGCTGTTTTCAGCAGGAGAGGGATAACAGTAGCTTTTCCAGGGGAACTAATATCTCAATTTGTATTCTGAAAAGCTGCCCAGAGCTTTGCAAGAAGCACGATATGTTTTGCCGGCATCATCACTTCTCTAAACTGCTATATTTTTGCATTTTTTATTGATTCATCGATCAAAGGTTTTATCGATAGCGTTAATACACGACAGTTTCATATTATTGCACGTCTTGCCGTATTGAGCTTTCATTGCCCTTGTGCTTCATCGATTAAGTTTGATCTACAACTGCTAATGTTTAAAAGAACTTCAAAGGGTGATGACCTAGTTCCAGTTGTAATAAATGCACCCCTAAAAGCTATTTGATCACATTGAAACTAGACGTCTACATGGACATCCTCTATCAGAGACTGCATGACCTAAACTCAACCTTCCCATAATGAAGATCTATTGTTCGTGCTCTGGGTGATAGCGAGCCGTCCCTTGGTGTGACCCTGTTACCGCGGTGACGAAACGATGCTCGGTTTTCCTCTGATGATTGGTGGTTACTCTAACGACGGGACATGGCAGCACCTGAGCTTGTTTTTGTCGGGCATTACATCATCGGAGGTGATGTCATCAGGGGGTTGTTTTGGTCCCTGCGCGTTGCTGGAAGCCGTCCAGACTTTCACTCACTAACTGCTATCTGTATCTGCACGCCCACTTCACTTCTGGAAGCACAGACCATCAACATGCAAGCTGGCTCTTTCTGTTCGACACCGTGGCGAAATGCGAATGCCCAAGCGTAAATGTTAAAAGCCTATCACATATGATTATCATTTCATTATTTTAAATCGGTACGCATCTGCACACTGCAAAAAATGTTATTATTTTAAGGGGGGGAGCAGGTGCATCACTTTCGTCTGCCATGATAAATTTATGTTGCCATAAAAAAGAAACACAATAACATATAATGAGAACCGTAATATAAAATTATGGGAAAGGGTCAGAAATAATCAGCCGTGGTGGTTCGGATGTAACGTTACATTATAAATGCCTAAAAGCCAATAATGCATTCTTTGTCTATTGCCTCAAGCTTATCATATATTTGTGATATAAAATGTCTATAATGTGACAATCAAGCTTTACAAAAATCATCTGTCATCATTTATTAATTGCATATTTTTTTTGTTATTCAAATCAACACCTAGATATCACATATATACACGCCTCCCCAATTTTCCATGTTGAAACAAAGGGGTGATGATGTAATGATAACATTTACTGTACGTCTTCGTTTTGAATGACAGATGGAGAGAAAGAGCTTTAGGCGAGCGTGTGCGCGTGTTGTGAAAGGGTGAGCTCACTTCCGACGCCATAAAGCTTAAGGGTCACATGTGGGCGGGACCGTTGGTTGCCCTGAGGGGGTAACAGGAGCGTGTGTGTTTAGTGGGGGGTAGGGGAGTGAATTGGCAGTGTTGTCATAGCAACAAAGAGCATGTCAGAGAGCCATGTGCTCCATGCGTCTGTCGTCTGCTACCGCCTTCCATCTCTCTCCATCTCTCCGTCTCTCTTTCATCCTCTCGCTCTCTCCAGCCCAATCCGACCAGGAAATGGCTCTCCTCTGCGGTTGCCATGCCAACTGCCTGCAGCTCCGGTGGTGAGCGGAGGGGAGCGCGATAATGACGTTACTCTCACTGGGCTAACAGTGCACATCCTTCATTTCTCTTGTCTTTCCATCCCCTTCTTCCTTTCTAAGCCTCTCCATCCGTTACTGTCGTTCTCCTCTTTCATTTTATCTCCTCCCTCTTTACGTTTTCATATCCGTGCATGCTAATTTTATCTTCTCGCCATCGCAATATTGCTTTGCAAATCTCACCATTTTCATGCATTGAGTATGCTTACTGTATATTGGTAGTTGACAAAATATTTTACGGTCCTGTAAACTTAAATTGAATTAGTTTTGCTTTTATTTCATAATTTTTTGTTATACATGCAGCATGAGCTCATATTTATTAAGAGAATGCATATATTATTTATACTTTTGCTAAAGTATGAATAGAGATGGACAGTAATGCATAAGGATGACAGATAGGATGTAACCTTAAGTCACCCCAAGTGAAGTTCAAAATCTAGATATTCTTTAAAAATTCATATTTTTTAACTTCATTCTTAATTTTGATGTGAAAAGATTCACATTACGTGTTAACTACCCGTATACATGTATGAGTGCATGTGTGTGTTATAGCATGTACCGGTGGCTGTTTTTTTTAAACATCAGCGAGGGAGGGAGGTTCTTACGAGCCCATCTTATCCTCCGCACACACATACACGCTCTCACACTTTCACACACCCCCCTGCTTTGGACACAAATGAACCGGGAGTGTTTAACAAAGACAGACTGGATGCGTGAGGTTGGTCACAGCCTCGACTAATGGTGCATAAAGCGGCGTGAAGACGGAGAGAGGATAGTGGAGCGAGTGCTGTCAGCCATTTTTGCCTTTTCCCCCTCCCTTACTTCATTTTTTTACAACAGCGTTGGTCGCCATTGGCCACCGTTGGTGGGAGAGTCTTACCTAATTACCTGAAACGCAGAAGAGTCGACTCGGATTTCTGCTTGGATTTCTCATCCGTTTGCACATCATTCCATTTCTCCTTTTTATTTCCATTTTTTCTTCTTTTTTCATCTTTTCTGTGGATCTAGTGGTTGCGTGTGCACCTGTCAAGGAAATGCGTTGATTTTTTTGGGAAAGGGGGACCGTGTTATCCGAGACAGCGCATTTAAACCAGCGCATCACCTCCGAGGATTGTACTCTCTCTCCCTTTCCCGGGAAAAGATTCTCCTCTTAAGTGAGGGGGGTGAACGGGTGGGATACAGGGAAAGACTCGCTGGAGGGACATTGGGAAGAGAGCGAGTAAGAGAGGGGGGAGAAGATTAGAGAGAAACGAGCAGGATGCTTAAATTTCGCCGTGGCTCTGCACCTCCATTATGAAGCCATTAGTTAGCGGTGGCGGCCATGGAGTCTCCAGCCAAGCTGATAAAAGCCCAGTGAGTATCGACCTTTCATTTCCAGCTCTTTCCTCAGAATAAAACCGGCACTCGCTCATCCGATTAGCCTCGAGGAGCAGAAAGGGTGGAAACTGCATCAAATGGATGGATTATTGCATTTCTGGGAGTTGCTTGCGATGCCAACTCTGGGAATTGCATGATTGTGCATGTCTTGCAGCATAGTTGTGGTATTTAAAGGGTTAATTGCATGCATCCAGATCTGTAGTAATTGACATTTCACGCAGGTGCTGATTAGCACTGTGTTTTATCGCTCAACCTTGCCAAACCTTATGTTACGAGTTGCTGTCGAGTGCCACAGCCTCATTCGTCGGCTGGTAGTGTAATGTGTGTCAGTGTGTGAAGGCGGCCATGTGCACGCCACCCCCCCAACACACACACACAAACGCTTACTCGGTGTGTACTGAATGATGACGATTGTATCATGTCAGGTTGTAAAAATGGGTTAAATGGCTTAACTGCTTTAATGACCGTGTGTACAAGCGCATGTTAGTGCACAAATGTGCCCGTGTGTATGTGTGGGAGGAGCTGAGCAACACAGTCAGCTTGATACATTGCATTTCCTAAAGCCATTTTTGCAGAACATGACAGCATCTTTGAACGACTGCATATTATTTTTTGTCTTGCACGGATTCACCGAGCGTTTGAGTGATCGCACTCAGCGGTGTTTGCACACGAGCGGCATCGGAAAGCGATCGGAGATGGACTGCTGAGTGAAATGATGAGCACTTTTAGCTGTAAATGAATTGATCTTCTGTCAGCCGTAATGTGTTTGCGTTTGGTTGGCCTTGCGCTCACCCTGAAGCATTTGCAGGTGTACGAATGCTTTCACACCAGCATCACTCAAAACGTACGTCGGTTTTAAAGCTCATTTATTACACTGGTGCCTGCACGCTTTGGCATTTAGTATTTTTAGGTATATCACAGAAATCAGTCATTTGTGACCTGTATAAATGGGGAATATGTAAATAACAGGTACATTTAATTAATGCATTTCTTATATTTCCTGTTGCGTGCTTTGCATAGTTTAGTTTCAGAAACTGACAATATAGATTTGATGTCTATAGGGTTCATAAAAAGTTGACATGTAGTTAGGTGAGGGTTCAGTGGTTGGGTATGCAAAATGCAAAAAAAAAAAATGTGAGAACAATCTGCTTATTCAGATTTCAAATTTTGAATGACTACAGTGTAAATGAATAATGAGGTTTTGCGTTGTCCTTCTTACTTGGCTTGTGGGACTTAAACTTGTTCTGTTGTACTATTGTTTGCAATGTTGTGTCTAGAACACTATGACCTTAATAATGCAACAATGAAAATCACCCTACTTTAAAATCAGCTTAAACCCAAAGCTCATTCATGGGTTGATGGTTATGTGACTGGCTATTGAAAAATCAAATTTTTATATTAACAATATTTTATAAACTAAGTGTTATGCCCCTTGGCTTAAAAGGAACGCCACAAGAATAGGGACCCAATGAAAAGCCGAACATTCAATGAAAAATATTTATTAACAAAAGAAAATGCATTAAAATGTAGCAGTCAGACATCAGTAGTGTATTGCGGGGGGTGGTTGGATGTTTATGTAATGTAATGTAATGTAGTGGTGTTGGATGCATAAAAGAAATAGAAACTAAAAACAACAAACAGGACTCATTTTTAAAAGGTCCATAATCGGAGGGGCAACAGGTGTCTGACATTATGAGTTTCTAAAGCAGTAACCGGGAGGCGGAGTCAGCAACCAAAAGCCAAACCTAGATCAAAACCCCACCACAGACCTAGGCGGTCACACCAAGTCACATTTAGGTCTCAGCAAAGTAGCCTACTATTAAAATGTATGCATTTGGCAGATGCTTTCATCCAAACCGGCTTACAGTGCATTACAAGGTATACATGTTATGCATGTTCACTGGTTTTGAACTCATGACTTTTTCCGCTGCTAACGCAATGCTCTACCACTGAGCTATACAGAAGCACAAGCTTTTAACGTACAGGCGTACAAGTACTGTAATGCATCACAAGCATTATTTACAATTAGGGGTGTAAGAAAACATGGTTACACACGAGAATTGTGATTTTTCTTTTTAATTTTTAGAATATGGCATCAATATCAATAACTACATTGTTTCGTACTTGCCGATAACCGAATAAACAACCCTTTTTCTGGATGCTGGATAAAAAACAAACATAACACAAGCATTATTTACAATTAGGGGTGTAAGAAAATAAGGTTACAGGCGAATATCGTGATATTTTGTTTGAGGATACGGTATCGATAAAAACAAAAAACACTAGAGGTCTGCCGATAGTAGATTTTACAGATATCGACAACTAAAGTGGTCTGTAATTGCCGATAACGGATTAATCGACCAATAGTTTTTAAAATGGATACTGGATAAAAACAAACATAGCATGCAACCTGAAATGTATTACAAAAGTAATAAAACAATAGTACTGAACCATAAAAATGTGATAAATTAAATAAATGTATAAATAAAAATATATTAATATATATTAAAGTAAATAATTATCTGAAATACTCCCACTGGTAATATTGAAATTACATAAATGTATATGTGTAGTCTTGTACTTGATTTGCTTCTGTTTTAACACTAAAAGGTGGAAAAGAGGATGTTTGTTTAATACATTTTTGCAATATTACTTGAAACTGTCTTTACTAAATGATAAAATACTATTTATTAGGTGCACTGAAAGTAATAATATTAATATATGTCATGTGTGCATAAGGTAGGGCCTTAAAAACATCAGCCAATCGTTTACACAATCATCGCATCAACGATTGGCCCTCTGGCTTGTCAATCACTGCCATTACATTCCTTGTGAGTGACGTGCACGCTCCACTTTACACGAGTGAGGCATGTGCATAGCGCAAGAAACTCAGCTTTTGTTTCGGTTTGTTTTCATTGTCGCTCCTGCCTTTCTCCTCGAATTTGCACCATGGAAGAGAAGAAACCCGAAGGAGGACGTAAAAGAAAGACTTTTTAAGTCACTGAGAAGAGGAGAAAATTGTCAGAAGAACGTAATCTAACCAGAGTCGTTATTGGAGAAACATTTAAACGCTGGAGAGCAATGAAGGAACAGAGAGGTGTCAAGACAGACGCGCAGTTTGCAAAAATTATCCTCGACAGGTAACAGTGAGGAGGCTGTTCTTACGCATGCGCTTATTTAAAAAACTCAGTAACGGTCTTTGGATTCTCAGTCTGCGTAAACATCCTCTTTTGCGCCTTTAATGATTATCTAATCAAAATAACAAGCAATCTATTGCAGTGATGATAAAAAGAAATCAGATTTTGATTTCACTAGTATTAATATTAGCGTCCTGTCAGACTTGATGACAAACTTCCTGCTGTTGTTTCTCTGCTAACGGAGCATTTCGTCAACAAATACATTTCTTCAAAATGATATGAAGCAACGGACGCAACTCGGAACAACTATCGACATGGATTTTTGCAGATAGCCGACTGCTCCACCAACTATTGGTGCTTATTAATCGGCAAAACCGATTAATTTGTCTACCTCTAACAAACATAATATCGATATTCTTAAAAATAAAATTCATACAAGATTCGTTGGGAGTTTCCATCCCGACCACTAGGTGGCATTCTTCTTGTCTCTGAACTTAACCAGTGACAGGAAGTACTAGCATAGGGCACGCCACAAATTTTTTGTTAAGGTTTGCATATGGTGGTGTATTCTCGATATCAGCTTTCCTAAAATCATATCATTTTATATTCCTAAAATAGGAAATATGTGAATATAGCTCCTCACTTTACACTATTGCAGTGTTTTGGAACATATCGCATTGCAACCCGTTTTGTGATGCTTATAGTATCACAAAATTCTTGCCGATACACAGCCTTATTTACACAAAATACTGTAGTAATTGTCAACAAGTGCTTGTTGTATTTTTATCCTGTTGATTATTTTCAGATTAGTTTTTTTTCTCCTTAGAGAAAACGTTTTCAGTGACATGAAAATATGAATGCATTTGGGAAACTAATTTTACATTTCCTGACTCCAATGGAAAATGTGTGTGTAGAGTTCTTGTTGTAGACCTGTGGGACACATGCTGTTTGTGTTTTGTGTATTTCGCTTGCATTCCCAGTGGACCACCAATATATAGATAGATAGATAGATACATAATGGAGATTACTGCTGTTTAATAAATTAACAGGAAGGGGTCATTTGTATTTGATTTATTTATTCCCTACACTAGCGTGTGTTTGTTAGAATATCTGACCTGTTTAATCTGATGCCCAGCCGAAGCGCTTTAATCTTTTGATCCTCTCGGCTCAGGAAAGCGAGACGCCCCTTGAGCAATGCTGAGGCTTATGGGATAGCTTTGCAGCTTTGAGTCCTCCAGCATCAGCTTTTCTTATAAAGTCACACCCCTCGCGTTGATAGACACGTACTTGCAGACCACACATTTACACATCCACAGCTCAAAGATCGCTATCAGGTAGGCTAACATTAGCACATAGTACAAACCAGGAGAGAAGATCATTCACAATAGTACTGTTGTAAAATTTTTGTATGCTCACACAACACGTAAAATACACAGAAAACAAACATATTTTCATATTTGCATGAAGCATTTTTGGGCACGCCATAGTGGGACTTTTTGTCTGGTTATGTAGGTCATTAGGACTGCAGTGTAATCCTTGGACTGTGCAAAGCATCCAACTACAGACATGAAGCAAGGATGTTATTAAATCTTGGGGTACACATAGAGGCTTCTTCGAAGCAAGAACCATTTTTTTGGTTCCCCAGAGATTTTTTTCGGTCAAAGGTTCTTTGTACCTTTTTCACTTAGGTGCAACAGAAAGATTTTGTGGATGTTAAAATTTCTATATGCATTTACTTGTAGGAATCTTTATGAGTTACCCAAACATTTACAGTCCCCAAGCCCCAGTGCTTAGAAAGCAATGGTTCTATAACATTTATTAAACTCGCATTTATACTGCAAGGTTGCATAAACACGTTCATTTATTTATAAAGGCCCCTAGAGGCATCGTGTGAGTGATACAGCATTTGGGACCCAAGTGTAACATGCTGTCTGTGACCTGCGCATCGTTTGACTAAAAGCTTAATTGATTGAGGCCTAGTCTAAATTGTAAGACAAGTGAGTTTAGTCTTTATTCTGTGCTGTAGTGACATAAAAAGGGCACTTAAAGGACAGGAACGGGCCCTTGGGTGTGTGAACGGACAGCCAGGATATTGTTATTGACGCATGCATATTGACTGCTGCCACTATTAACATATTGTCCAAATGATGCTTCTGCATACCAAGATTGGTGCAAAGTGTAAAGGAGGGCTACCTTTCTGAGCTTTTATTTGAGCCTATTCATCTTACCCTATCCATAATGCTTTGCGGCACTAGATAATGTTTTGGTTTTTATCTGCTAATGAAGAATTCAGAATGCTTTTTGCTTTAACTTTGTGAGGAAAAAATAGTCAAAAGATGTCTTTATCTGTCACTGATATATTGGCCTATGATGCTTGCTATGCTTCTCAATGAATTACGGTGAAATGCTGCTACATCCAAAAGCCAGAGGGCGCTCTCATGCATATCGGCATTTATCGGTACACCCCATGTATAAACTTTGTTGTTCTGATGAACCCGAAGGAAGATATTTTAAGGAATGAACCGATCGTGAGTCCAATTCACTTCCATAGTAGAAAAAGAGAATACTAAGGGGCGGTGCACATATCACATCTTTTGCGTGCTCAAGTCCCGGATTTCCACCAACTGCGCAGCGGCTGCAGATCTGCTCCGCTGTGTTACGGCTCCGCACTCCGCCGTCCGCCAATACCCAGCAGTTCCGTATTTGTTGCAGAGCGGCTGCGTGCTAAAGTGACGAGGACACATGAGGTCTCACAAATTCACTTGATGATAGCGCAATATCTAGTTCTGTCTCCGCCCATTATGACATGAAATTATGACGTTTTGCTGGACCAGCCCAGATCACAACACGAGATCTCAGGAATTCAGGTATGATTATGCGATATAGTCATGGCTCTGCCCTGCGAAGCTGTCCGGCCTCCGTCAAAAGTAGAAGCTCTGTGTATTTGTTCCAGAGGGCTGCGGATGGCCGGAGCTGTGACGGATTGGGAACGCCGTCAGTGGAAAGACACACATTGACTTGAATGGAAACCGATCGACTCCGCAGCTGTTCCGCAGTCGGTGGAATCCGGGGTCATAACGGAAGCGATGCGGACGCGCTAGTTTTTTTCAGATGCGTCCACACCGCATCGAGTTAAAAAAATTTCAACTTTTCAGAATGTTGCAAGCACATAGCAGGTCATGTGACAAGAACCAACCATGGTCGCGTTTTCCACACGGTTTTAGAAGCGAAATGTGAACCGCCTCTTAGAAAGTGAATGGGGCTCACGAATGGTTTGGTTACAAACATTCTTCAAAATGTCTTCTTATGTGTTCATCAGAACAAAAAAAAATATATACAGGTTTGTAACAAATTGAGAGTGAGTAACTGATGACAACATTTACATTTTTGGGTGAACTATCTCTTTAAAATTATAAAAGTAAATCAATTCTATAAGAAGATCAAGTAAAAGTTTAAGATGAGAAATGGAACGTCACAGTCAGTTTATGGAGTATTTGGGTGTTTTCTTAGGACGCATTAGCTGGTTTTCCATTTGCAAGGTGTCTGCGCTGGAGCCAGTACCCAATCTGTATTTCCATCCACGGAAAAGGTGATACTTGGCCAGAATGACTGGCTCTGCACCAGCCTCCTAAACCTACAGTGCTGGTCTCAAACCAGGAAGCAGTAATACAGCAGATTCCTTCGGGGTGTAGTCATAAGTTACAAGGTTTCATCTCTTCATCTCAGTCTATCACCTCCTTCAAGTTTAATTAAAGAAGATTTTTAAAATTCAGCGTGATTTCACTTCTCCCCCGTCGCTTCTGCAGAAAGCTGTTTTCTTCGTAATTAAGACACTTTCACACTTTACTCTGTGAAGTTGAAACTCCAGTGAGAAAAGTAAACTGCACATGTAAATCATCATCGTCTACAAATAAAAAGATTTGGTAAAAGGTGTCAGTCGGGTACCTCCTGTCCTGTCACATCCACTCCATTGTTCCCTGCTGATTTTTTCTGACTGTTGGGAGGAGAGCTCATGTAGACTCAGGAGAACTGAATTTATTGCGTGCAGGTTTGGGTGATGGTTGGGTTTTGGAGTAGAGGTGATGTGTGTATCACAGCTGACAGCTCTGTGGTCCAGCCGTGACTGTTGAGGGAACGCCCTCGAGGAACAGGAGAGGACCGATGTGGAAAGAGGATTGAAAAGCTTTGCAGTTATCACTGTGTCGTTTTTTAAGAGTACTGTCTGCACTCACTGACCTAATCTGTGTGTGTGTGTGTGTGTGTGTGTGTGTGTGTGTGTGTGTGTGTGTGTGTGTGTGTGCGCACGTACGTGTGTGTGTGGGGGGGTGCGTGCGTGTGTGATGTAACACATCACTGTTGGTAGAACACCGATTAAACTGCTCTCTTTCTTTCTTTCTTTTTTCTTTCTTCAAGTATCTTTCTCTCTTTCTTTACTCGGGTATCTTTCTTTTTTCTTTCTTTTTTCAATTATTTTTCTTTCTTTCTTCAAGTACCTCTTTGTTTCTTTTTTCAAGTATCTTTCTTTCATCTTTATTTTTTCTTTCTTTCTTCAGGTTTCCTTTTTTCTTCATTTTTTCTTTCCTTCTTCAAGTATCTTTATTTATTTATTTATTTATTTATTCAAGTATCTTTCTTCAAGT
Organism: Misgurnus anguillicaudatus; assembly: GCF_027580225.2. NCBI lineage: Eukaryota > Metazoa > Chordata > Actinopteri > Cypriniformes > Cobitidae > Misgurnus > Misgurnus anguillicaudatus. The sequence continues at coordinate 26,781,033 of NC_073352.2, read as the reverse complement.
ATCTTTCTTTTTCTTTACTCGGGTATCTTTCTTCTTTCTTTCTTTGATTATCTTTCTATTTTTCTTTCTTTCTTCAAGTATCTTTCTTTCTTCAAGTATCTTTCTTTCTTTCTTTCTTTACTCTGGTATCTTTCTTTCTTTCTTTCTTCGATTATCTTTCTTTCTTTCTTTCTTTAAGTATCTTTCTTTTTTCTTTACTTGAGTATCTTTTTTTTGTTTCTTCAAGTTTCTTTCTTTTTTTTGTTTCTTCGAGTATCTTTCTTTTTTCAAGTATCTTTCTATTTTTCAAGTATCTTTCTATTTTTCAAGTATCTTTCTTTTTTCTTTCTTTCTTCAGGTATCTTTCTTTTTTCTTCTATCTTTCAACTATCTGTCCGTCTTTCTTTCTTTCATCTTCAGGTATCTTTCTTTCTTTCTGTCTTTTTTTCCTTTCTTTATTTCTGCAGGTATCTTTCTTTTTTCTTTACTCAGGTATCTTTCTTTTTTCTTTCTTCAAGTATCTTTCTTTTTTCTTTCTTTCTTTAAGTATCTGTCTTTATTTTTTCTTTCTTTCTTTAAGTATCTTTCTTTCTTCAGGTATCTTTCTCTTTTCTTTTTTTCTACAGCTATCTTTATTTTTTTTCTTTAGGTATCTTTCTTTCTTTTTTCTTTCTTTCTTTTTTCTTTCTTTATTTCTTCAGGTATCATTCTTTTTTCTTTCTTTCTTCAAGTATCTTTCTATCTGTCTTTACTCGGGTATCTTTCTTTTTTCTTTTTTTCTTCAAGTATCTTTCTTTTTTCTTTCTTTCTTTCAAGTATCTGTCTTTCTTTCTTCAACTATTTTTTTCTTTCTTTCATCTTCAGGTATCTTTCTTTCTTTCTTTCTGTCTTTTTTTTCAGGTATCTTTCTTTCTTTCTTCAAGTATCTTTCTTTTTGCTTTCTTTCTTTCAATTATCTGTCTTTCTTTCTTTCCTTCTTTCTTTCTTCAAGTATCTTTTTTCTTTCTTTCTTTTTTCAAGTATCTTTCTTTCTTCAGGTATCTTTCTCTTTTCTTTTTTTCTACAGCTATCTTTCTTTTTTTTCTTTAGGTATCTTTCTTTCTTTTTTCTTCCTTTCTTTCTTTCTTTTTTCTTTCTTTATTTCTTCAGGTATCATTCTTTTTTCTTTCTTTCTTCAAGTATCTTTCTTTTTGCTTTCTTTCGTTCAATTATCTTTCTTTCTTTCTTTCTTTCCTTTCTTTCTTCAAGTCTTTTTTCTTTCTTTCTTTTTTCAAGTATATTTCTTTCTTTCTTTCTTTCTTTCTTCAAGTATCATATTTTCTTTCTTCAAGTATCTTTCTTTCTTTTTTGTTCGTTCTTTCTTCAAGTATATTTCTTTTTTTTCTTTCTTTCTTCAAGTGTTTTTGTTTCTTTCTTATAGTGCTCTCTTTCTCTCTCTCTCGCCTGTCTAATATCCTGTCTATCCCTTTTTTTGTTTCTTTCCGTTCATCCATCCCTTATATTTATTCTCTCTTTAGTTGATTTGTGGGTAGGGTTAGATGAATTTATCTTCTTCTCTTTCTCTCATTAACTCTCTTTCTCATTTACTCCCCCTCCCTCTTACTCTCTCTCTCTTTTCTTTCATTATCACATTAATTCTGTCCTCTTATGTTACCTGTCTTCTTTTCAGGTGTAAATAGCTCTGATTATTATGCATTAAATCCCATGGCTGTATTGAAAGACTAAATCAGTGCATATGATGAGGAATATTAATGCTGTCATGTGTGAAGCTTTTTAGCTGTTTTTTCGCCTTCTTCATGCTAACCGTATCCGTATTGTTCTAGATATATTACTCAGGCAAATATATTTGTAACTGTACATTTGTAATTTATTTGTAACTGGTTCTACCCCAGTCTGTGAGATAGTTTTCATTCTGTTCAAGCTCTCCACCTCCTGGGAAAATTGACTGCATTTCCGGCATGTATACGATTATGGGAGTGGAAATTAGGTCAGATGCATTTTGTATGAAAGCTATACTCTGCCACAGCTGCCAGGAGTGATCCAATAGTCCCCTAAAAAAAGCAATTTCACTCGTGAACACACATACGAACACGGACACAATCGGAACCGGATTGAATGGGCTTTATCTGTATGTGGACTCGTGTGTGCTATGCGCTCTCTAATATTAGCTGAAATTGGTTCTTAGCTTCTTATCTGTGAGCTGTTGTCAGAGTCGTTCCTCTTACACAAGCCCACACACACACTTTATTCGTTCAGCCGCACCCCTTCAAATACAAAGCATCACTGCAAAACAGACCTGCATACTTGCACTAAACCAGAGGATATAAACATTATAAATGTAAAACACTTTTAGTATCGGGCTATACCGTGTCTTTTATCAATAATATGCATGTATTTCTATGCTTATGAATTGGTCGCGTGCTGTAAGCTGAAGAAATAATCAAATTCCAGGACTCACTATAGATTACATTATCAGAAATATAATTTCCTCCGGTTTTTCGGTCCACATTTAGCTTCTGGGAAGGGTGTAGGACATATGATATGCTTTACCGTCTGAGATCATTTATATTTTATCGGTACTGAAGTCATACTTGAGATATTGAATCTGAATTGGTGAATAGTAGCATAATGTCAACATTCACTGCTCCTTATTTTATTTTAACATTTGCACTTTTATTTTCCAGACACTTTTGCATTACTAGTTTAATACTAATTGAGCTGCAGTACCAGTTGTCTTCAGTGGGACACAATAAGAAATTAGATATTAGACAATGTTTTTTTACAGGCTAAAGTAAAAAGAAAATGAACTATTTTTTTGTAAATTCTCCAAAATTACAAAAAAGTCAAACTGGAATTGGATTTCTGTGTGATTTCAGTTGTCAAACCTGGTATATCTTAAAAAAAGTTTTAACAACTAGATTATGAGCCTTTGGCAGCAGGGGCTCATGTGCTACAAACAACATGTCAACAGCAGTTAGCATTAGCAGATGAGTTGTTTGGTTCTGTTGGAAATAAAAAGAGAAGACCAACAAACAATGTGTTGGTCTGCCTGGAATTTGGTTGTAGTTGGGTTGGATGTCTGATTTAGGTCTTAAGCAAAGAGACTGTACTTTTTGTTATAATTATTACAGTAGCTGCATATTATAACTATACTCTGTCCTAATGCTCTGCATGCTTGTCTCCATACGCAGCTTCCGGCAGACTTCAGCAGATTACACCTGGCAGACGGGATTCACCCCCAGGTGACGCACGTTTCCTCCAGTCACTCAGGATGTAGCATCACCAGTGACTCTGGGAGCAGCAGCCTGTCGGACATCTACCAGGTAAAAACACAATGTCTTAATTGACATCTGGTTTTCCAGATATCAGTTACAGTTAGGGCCATCAAACGATTAATTGTGATTAATCGCATACAAAATAAAAGTTTGTGTTTTCATAATATATGTGTGTGTCCTGTCTGTAAATATTATGTACATATAAATACACATTCATGTATGTACTTAACTCTTTCACCGCCAGTTTTTTAAAAAAGTTGCCAGCCAGCCCCAGCATTTTCATGATTTTCACAAAAGTTTAATGCCTTCCAGAAAATGTTCTTCTTCAAATATATAAACATACAATATACCAAATGAAAGAACAGACCCTCTGCTTTCAAACAAAAAAAAATGTTTCATCCTATCTTCAGTAGTTCTTTTGTAATCAGCTTTTGAATATGGGTAGGTTTATGCAAAAACACCAAATTTTGAGCAAAAAGAAGAGATAATTCCATGTTTGTGACGGACTTTTCATAGAGAGCCCATTCAGAGCGATCTTTAAAACAGACACGGACATGCAGCAGCTTGCCATAGGGCAATACTTCTGGTTTTAAAAAGTTGCGGAACCTAGTGGATAATAGCGGTATTGCGGAAAGACGGAAATACTCGTCATTGGCAGGGAAGCGTTTTCTCTTGATTGACGAGATATCTCGTCAATGGCGGGGAAAGAGTTAAGAAACAATTACATGTGTGTATTTTTTATTTATATATTTTATATTATATATACATTTTAGAAATGTATGTATACATTTAAGAAAAAAATATTAATTTATGTAATTGTGTGTATTTATATATACATAATAATTACACACATGACACACACGTATATTATGCAAACAAAAACTTTTATTTTGTATGCGATTAATCGCGATTAATCATTTTACAGCACTAGTTACAGTACTATCAAAGTAAAGGACATATGCCTGGACCGCAAAATCAGTCACAAGGGTCAATTTATTTGAAATGGGAATAAATAAGGTTTCCATTTTGGTTTGTTAGGATAGGACAATATTTGGTCGAGTTACAACAATATTTGAAAATCTGAAATCTGCACTGCAAAAAATAATTTTTAAGAAAAAAATTATCCGTATTTTTGTCTTGTTTTCAGTAAAAATATCTAAAAATTCTTAAATTAAGCTTTTTCTTGATGAGCCAAACGACCCAAGAAATAAGTCTGGCTTTTGGACCAAAAATGTTGAATTTGGGTGATTTTGTGCATTAAACAAGCAAAAACATCTGCCAAATGGGGTAAGCAAATTTTTCTTGAATTTTTCTTGAGTTTAGTTTTTTAAGAAAAATGTTCAAGATTTTTTTTGCTTGTTTAATGCACAAAATCACTTGAATTGAGTATTTTGGTCTGGAGGCTGGACTTGTTTCTTGGGTCGTTTTGCTCATCAGGAAGAAGCTTGATTTGAGAATTTTTGGATGTTTTTGCTAAAAACAAGACAAAAAATACTAAGATTTTTTTTCTTGAAAATAATTTTTGCAGTGTGAGGATTTTTATATATTTACGGTAGGAAATTTAATCTTCATGGAGCACGATCTTTACCTACTATCCTACTGATTTTGGCATTACTATAATTTTGACCCATGCAATGTATAGTTGGCTATTGCAACAGAGTTGCTACTTATCACTGGTTTTGTGGTCCAGGGTCACAAATTACAAGTTCAGAATTTGCATGGGTAAATGTGCTGATATTTTATACACTTGTTTGGACTAATACAGTAATAGTTCACCAAAAGATGAATCTTCTATCAACTTTTATTCTCTCTGTGAAATTATAAACCTTTAGGCTATGCTAGAATTTTACTGTTGACTTGAGACATGCTTTTTAAAATCTTTTATAGACCTTTCATACAACAACAATTCGTGATTAGATGTGCCAAAATACACAAAAATGACAAATTTCAATTACTTTTCCAGTTGAGCTACAGGAGCTTTTCAAAGATCAGGCGAGTTCATATCTTCTAATACAGTTCCTATCAACTGAAGCCTAGCTAATGACTTGTGAAATTGAACCAGTGAGTTTCAGACAACGAAACCTCATTTCACCTTTTACATATCTATGTCAGGCTGTAAAAATATGTGTGTTTGCTTCTGAGCGTGTGCGAGTCTCCATAAATCTGATTAATTGTGTTCGGGTTGATGTTTGCCGGGCTGTTTAATTGATTTTCTTTGTGATGTGTTTGCGGATTAAAGAGTGTTGATATCGGGTCGTATGCAGAAGTGTATGGCAGATGATTTAGTGTATGCAGCATCTCTGATCCTGACCTGATAGCCATGTGTTAAAGCCTCATTAACAGCTGGACTGTGACCTCATGAAAAGAGGTTGTGATCTCTTTCCAATGTTTCTTGCTGCTCAACAACATTCTTCACCTCTCATATAAAACAAGAGGAGACTAAAAGGTCAATTACACTATTGACGATAGCTATTTAAAAATGGCTCTAAATTAAAGAGAATTATACAGTTTACAACTATAACAATAAAGATACGATATCGTTGGGATTACTTGCGGAGCAATTTTTTCACACTAATAAACGATAAACCAATGAGAGCCAATCAAATCTATTCAAATTTAAAGTAATTGCGTATTTGAAATGGCAGATGACACTGTGGAGAAGCTTGTCAATTGCAAAAGTTTTTATCAAAGGAAACTCTTTCCCCCCCATTGACAAGTTATCTCGTCAATTAAGAGAAATCGATTCCCTGCTAATGATGAGTTTTTACTGCAATCCATATTTCTGCTATTATCCACTAGATGGCGCTCTTACCCAACTTATAAAACACTGAAGCATCCACTGATGCAAAAACTGTAAAAACTGTTTATGTTTTGATCATCGCTCTGAATCTGATCTCTAACAAAAGTCCTTTACAAAAATGCAATTATCTCAGCTATTGTTCAAAATTTAGTATTTTTGAAGAAACTTAAACATATCTGAGACGGGATAAAAAGCGGATGCTAATATAGTTCAAAAATTCAATTCTGATTGGATGAGCCACGTTTGAAGTGTAAATGATGAACGCACATGTTTACATGCCAAGATGCTTGAAAAGCATTATCATTCAACAGTTGAATGACATCTATTACTTTATTATTAGGGCCCGAGCACCGAGGAGCAGGCCAGAATGGCCTGCACCGTGGGTGCAAAGCCCTATTGTTTTTGCTTCGTTTATTATTATTATTATTATTATTATTATTATTATTATTATTTTCCGAAATGAATCGCATTTTTGAAGGCCTAAACATACCCGAAAACTCATGAAAATTTGCACACGCGTCAGAAGTGGCAAAAATTTACATGTAGTATAGGCATCAGAAGTGGGCGTGTAGAAATGGCTCGATAGCGCCACCTGCAAAATTTCAAGAGAACAGCCCCCCCACTACGAAAAACGTACAGATACGAAATTTGGTAGGGTCATCTAGCACCCCAAGACCTACAAAAAAGTCTCTTGGAGCGAAGCTCTAAACGCCACAGGAAGTCGGCCATTTTGAATTTTTTCTGTCATTTTTTGACATTTCCAAGCATCGTACTTTAACGAACTCCTCCTAGCGATTTAATCCGATCATTATCATATTTGGTCAGTATCATCTAAAGGCCTTTGCGATGCTAAATTGCGGAGATCTTGACTTTTCGTTGGAGGGTGTGTCCGTGGTGGCCTGACAAAGTTCGGCATTTTCGTCATGAAACAGGAAGTTGTTATAACTCAGGCATACAATGTCCAATCTGCCCCACACTTCACATGTTTTATAAGGGTCTTGACCTGAACACATTTTAATGCCAATATTCAGCTTCAGTCATAGCGCCACCTAGAGGTAGCAGGAAATGCCATGTTTTACGCTGTGATTTACTGCTCTTAGAGATTTAATCAAATCATCATCATATTTGGTCAGACTGATGTTAAGCCCTTTGCCGTGATAAATTGCGAAGATCTTGACTTTTCGTTGAAGGGCGTGTCAGTGGCAGCCTGGCAAAGTGTGATATTTCGCCATGAAACAGGAAGCTTTTGTAATTCAGGCATACATTATCTGATCTGCCCCCGAATTCACAAGTTTGATAAGGGTCCCGGCCTGAACACGTCAATATAACAATAATCAGGTACAGTCATAGCGCCACCTGCTGCACACAGGCGGTGTGGCACATAAATTTTCCTTTACATATCCACCTATATTTACCCACTTTAATTCATATCCCCCTGGTTCACTGCTTTACTAATGCCATAGGGTAGCGGTGCACATGCGTGCGAGGGCCCTTCCATCGCTGCTTGCAGCTTTAATTAATTATTATTATTATTAAATCTTTCACCGCCATTGATATCTCGTCAATTAAGAGAAAACGCTTCCCCGCCAATGACGAGATTTTCCGTCTTTCCGCAATACCGCTATTATCCACCAGGTGGATACTTCCGCAACTTTTTAAACCCGGAAGTATTGCCCTATGGCAAGTGGCTGCATGTCTGTGTCTGTTTTAAAGATCGCTCTGAATGGGATCTCTATGAAAAGTCCGTCACAAAAATTGAGTTATCTCTGCTTTTTGCTCAAAATGTGGTGTTTTTGCAGAAACCTACCCATATTCAAAAGCTGATTACAAAAGAACCACTGAAGGTAGGATGAAACGTTTTTTTTTGTTTGAAAGCAGAGGGTCTGTTCTTTCATTTGGTATATTGTATGTTTATAAAGAAGAACATTTTCTGGAAGGCATTAAACTTTGGTGAAAATCATGAAAAACGCTGGCGCTGGCTGGCAACTTTTTTAAAAAACGCTGGCGGGGAAAGATTTTATAATAATAATAATAATAATAATAATAACTACTATTAATATTATTATCATTGTCATTAGTAGTTGTTAGTAGTAGTGCATCATCAGAAAAAAGAAAATCTTAAATTACCAGTTACAAAATGTTTACAAATCTCATAAAGCTAACAATAACAAGGCTTTTTAACCCCTGACCTCTGCAGTGACAGTTTACAGTACATCTATAATGTCTAACATACATAAATATAGTAGCGTGACAGCGTGTTTCAGAGCCTGCACTGATATGTTGATGATAGCATGACATAGGCATGCTAGGGTGTCTGATGTAGCTATATAGGTATCTTACAATTAAGGCTTCTGTTGTCAAGAGTAATGGCCCACATCCTCCATGTGGATGCCAGCACCGTCACATTTTTTGAATAAATCATGACACAGGTTCTTCTGGGAGACTTGAAAGCATTGATCCAAGAATAGCCCCGCTGAAATATTAATGTTCCCCTCACGCTCATCTCAGCCGCCAAAACACTGCTATGGATCGCGCCCGACATGACAGTTTGAAAGATCAGTCCCATCATCATCAGCAACGTATTTACCACCGGTATGTTTGTTGTCCCTGATTAGCTCTTAACAGTTTTCGTGCAGAAGCAGATCTACTTCCTGTCTAGCCTCAACATCGATGCAGTATCTGATTTGCATCTCGGCGGTTGAGGAAACTTGATTAAACGACCCCAAAGTGATGCGATCGGTTTGTCAACATGTACAATATGTTGGGTTTAATGATGTGAGGCTGGTTATCATCGTAACCGTGTCAGGATAAAGATGTGATGTAATGTACATCTTAAAAGGTTCAGCTAATAGGTGGCTGTTTAGTCTATTGATTTTAAGATCTTGAAACCCCATTAATCGTCAGCTATTGATACCTTTACTCAACATTATTGCTGTTGTTTAAACTCATGGAGATTCAGGATGATTTGAAAACTGTAGTTTATGTGTAATCCCCATTAGCTCTAAAATGTGTTATTTAGCATCTTTGATATCACGGAGGCTTTCAGCTGGTCTTTAATCTTCGCTTAACAAAGATAGTATGTTATAGTTTTGTTATATATGTTTAATATCAGTGTATTCTGCCACCTAGCTTCAACATCCTTCCCCATTACCATATAATAGCTCCGCCTTACAGTGCCCCGCCTAGTTCGCCCTCTGAGTGGCTGCTTTCAGCAGCGTCTGAATATTTGATGAGTAACGCAGGTCATTCGAGTTGAAATGACAAGCATTTGTGTGAGCTCAGATCAAGGGGCTTAAACAATTAAAAGTGACTGGAAGCACAAGCTTTAAAGATGCGGCTGGGATCCGACGTCTGTAGGCAGCTGGTCAGGGCGACGTTGCGGGCGGTTGCAGGGAGAAAAAGAGTTTCATTGGGGCTTCACAAGCAGGTGACAGAGACTCGATGTTGGATGGGGAATAAGGTTGTGGGGGACATTTTGTCTACCTACTGTTAACCAACTGGTCTAGTTGTGTTTCTTGATTGACTTGTTTACATAAGATAAAGCTATTGTCAAATTGGAGCATGTAAGGTCATTGTGTACTGATGTCTTGTGCAAGTGTGAATTTCGATTTTGTATTTACATTTATGCATTTGGCAGGTCTTTTAGTCCAAAAGTGACTTACAGTTCATTCAAGAAGACATATAGTTTAGTTTGTATACATCCTGGGAATCGAACCCATGATTCTGTTTATTTCAATGATTGTGGTATATTGGTTCAGTGAATGACAGTTTAAGATTGATTGATCATTGTTTTCAATACACAGGCCACCGAGAGTGAGCCCGGCGACATGGACCTCAGTGGCCTGCCCGAGACAGCCGTCGACTCCGAGGAGGATGACGATGAGGAAGATATCGAACGTGCCTCAGATCCCCTCATGAGCCGAGACATTGTCCGAGACTGCCTGGAGAAAGACCCCATGGACAGAACGGACGATGATATTGGTAAGATATACCTTATTAACATCAAGCAACATTGACCAAATTTTTCAAAGACAATGAAGTTATTCAGGCTAGAACTTTAGAGTTTACTTGAGGAAGGAAGGCGCAGACAATGAAAGGTCGCGCAGAATACAAAAGCAAAGAGGGGGAGAGCTGTGTTGGTTTATTTCTAGGTCACTCTCTCAGCCAAAACCTCTCGAAGCACATTAAAATTTGATCGGCTGGGACGCTTCCACAGTTCCGCTTCAGTGCAGCCGTGCCAAGCACAGGTCATCGAGTACCCAGACGGGCCACAGGCGCAGAGCAAAACCCCAAATCTTGTGTCTACACACTTGCCCTCAACTAAGCGTCTCTAGGCTTTGTGTAGCCCTGTCACAGCAGTTAAGGCAGGAGACGTTTTTTCAATTCAAGCTTATTTCGATTGCACGTTTCACAATTTTAGCAAAGCAGCTTAACAGGGAATATATGTAGACCATAAAGACAGTACAAATATTAGGAAAAACAATATAATAAAAATATAAAAAAATCTAAAGACGGTTTCAGTCGCAACAACATAAACAAACTGGTTTTGTGGACTAAACGCAACTTCCGGTAGACTTTCACATAGAATCAATAACAACAGAGTTATTTTACATTCTTTTTTTCAGATAAGAAGGGAAATAAATGACAAGTAAATTACCTTCAGTCATATTTTATCTAACGCGTATCAGCTATAACACTGAACTAATATGTAAAATTAATGTATACAATGTTAGGTACAGGTCCTTGAATTCTTGCCTGGCTGCCAAACCTCTCCGTAGAGTTGTGATACATGCTAGTATATTAGCGATAATAACTACAAATTGTGGCATTTTTCATTGTGTTTATGGTAGTTAATGCATTTAGTAATGTTTACTATTACAACCTTATTATATACAACAAAAAACGACTTTCTTACTGTACATTCACACCGCCATCGGTAAGAGCGTCAAAAAAACAAACAGCGCTTATAGAAAAAGCGTAGTGGACGCTCTGATGCTCCAAAGCATTCTCTGGAATTCTTTTCCAGCTTTTGATTTGTTGCTGCCAAACTTTCCGCCTTCTGATTGGTTGTCGCTGAACACCGTCATAGCTCTTTGACGCTTTCGTCGGTGGAGGTGTGAACGCACAGTAACTTACTATTTTGTCTTGTTTTCAGTAGAAATATATATAAATTCTTAAATCAAGATGCATTTTCTTGATGAGCAAAATGACCTAAGAAAAAAAAATCTAGTTAGACAAAAAATATACAATTTTAGTAAATTTGTGCTTAAAACAAGCAAAAATATCTGCCAATGTAGTCTTGAAATACTTAACTCTTTCCCCACCAGCGTTTTAAAAAAAAGTTGCCAGTCAGCGCCAGCATTTTTCAAGATTTTCACAAAAGTTTAATGCCTTTCAGAAAAAGTTCTTCTTAAAATACATATACATACAATATATAAGAACAAACCCTCTGCTTTCAAACAAACAAACAAAAGTTTCATCCTACTTTCATTAGTTTTCTTTTTATCACCTCTCAAATATGGGTAGGTTTCTTAAAAAACACAAAATTTTGGGCAAAAATCTGAAATAATTCAGTTTATGTGAAGGAATTTTAATAGAAATCAGATGCAGAGCGATCCTCAAAACTTACACGGATATACAGCTGTTTGCCCTAGGGCGATACTTCCGGGTTTTATAAGTTGCACCTGGTGGATAATAGTGGTATTGCAGAAAGCCAAAAATACTCGTGATTGGCAGTGAAGCATTTTCTCTTAATTGACAAGTTAACTCGTTAATGACGGGGGAAGAGTTAAACATTTTCTCACCCCATTGGCATATATTTTAGCTTGTTTTAAGCACAAATTGACTTATTTTTTGTCTAAAAACTTGATTTGATGGAATAGTCAATTTTCTTAAAAGAAAAAACCAGATAATTTACTCACCACCATGTTATCCAAAATGTTGATGTCTTTCTTTGTTCAGTCGAGAAGAAATTATGTTTTTTGAGGAAAACATTGCTGCAGGATTTTTCTCATTTTAATGGACTTTAATAGACACCAACAATTAATACTTAACTCAACACATAACAGTTTTTTTCAACAGAGTTTCAAAGGCCCCCAAAGACGAGAAATTGTGGTTTAAAAGTGTATATTTGTTATTTTTCTTGCTAGATAAGACCCTTATGCCTCGTTTGGGATCGTTTATAGACCTTTGAAACTCCGTTGAAAAAAACTGTTAAGTGTTGAGTTAAGTATTAATTGTTGGTGTCTATTAAAGTCCATTAAAATGAGAAAAATCCTGCAATGTTTTCCTCAAAAAACATAATTTCTTCTCGACTGAACAAAGAAAGACATTTTGGATGACATGGTGGTGAGTAAATTATCTGGATTTTTCTTTTAAGAAAATTGACTATTCCTTTAAGAATTTTTAGATATTTCTACTGAAAACAAGACAAAAATACTTAGTTAAAAAGTTCTTTTTGCAGTGTAAAGTGTTAACCAAATTGTCTTTGTGATTGTAATTTTGAACGTTTTATTTGTAGTGCTGTTAAGCATGTCAAGGTCATTTACAGTTTCACACTGATTTGTATAATAATTATAAGATGCTATCAAACGCACAAAAGAGCCTCAGTCAACTGTATTCTTGGAAAAATACGGCAAGCAAACTGTACATAGACCATTCAAGGCTGTCAGATACACCCAGAGACAATCTTAACAGAAATCTAGAGCCGTATCCAAAGCGTTTTAGGATTTAAAATATAAGATTAAAGATATTTCTGTCATTGGATGAGTGACCACATGCTGTTATTATTGCATAAAGGGGGCAAACAAAAAAAACTTTGATTTAAATTACACATACATACAAAATACACTTGCTGTAAGTCCAAATACTTATTTGTTGGGTTTCACCAGAAGAGCTTTTGTCGTGTATAAAATGTCTTGTATATTATATAGAAGGTTTAGTCAGTTCTCAAAAATAGCTTTGTATTAATAATGCATTCATTGCTGTTATTTTTATAGTCATGGAAAGAAGGTTTTTCCATTCTACTTCTGGGAAGCACAAACTGCAACTGGTAGAGGGAAAAAAACATAATTTCAAGACCCTCAGTGTATCTCTCTCTCTCAAAAATGTCTCGTCTCTCACTGTTTCTTAGAGCAACTGTTGGAGTTCATGCACCAGCTACCAGCCTTTGCCAACATGACCATGTCAGTCAGACGGGAGCTCTGTGCTGTCATGGTGTTTGCTGTAGTGGAACGGGCCGGCACCATCGTACTTAATGATGGTGAAGAGGTCAGTCAGTCTTGCCGTCACATGAGCACGTACCATTAGCCCCTATTCCTCTCACTTGAACCTTTACCTCTAACTTTCAACCTGTACATACTGTATGACCTTGTACCCTAAATACAGTTCATACCATGCACTTTTTCCTACATCAGTAGCATGTATCATAGCTTTTCGACAGTCGTTTTTTATTTAACTCTAAACCCAGGCTTTACTTTTGATTTTAATAAATGATATCATGTTCCCTTTAAGTGAATAGTTCACTCCAAAATAAGATGAAAAACTTGATTCCATACGACTTACCACGAGCATAATTTCTAAGTGAACTGTTTCTTTCATTTCTTCGATTTTTGGATTTACTTGCATGTACTGTAGCGTCATTCTGTGCTTCCCCTTCATCAGCCAATCAGCCATTCAGCTTCTGCTCTGTTAAACCTGAATGAATGGCAGCGTTCAGCATCTTGAGATTACAAGATGCCCGCGGTACAGCGGGGATCACTTATCTTCTTATCTCAATATTGACATGCCAAAAAGAGCCATTTTCTCCCCTAATGCATTCATATAATTGAAAGCAGGACAGGCTTCAGGCTTGTGCGATTCACAGCGACTGCGTATAACGCTGTTATCAAAAGGCAAAACGACTAAATACATGCAGTATGTAATTACGTGTTTGTGCGTGTCAAACCAATTTGCCCCTGAATCATGATTCACCACAAAAGTATACATGTATAAAACGACCTGGTTGTAAGTTATTAATATCAGTATAACTATCCCTTTAACATAGATGTAACATTTAAAATGACATTTTAAATGTAATCATTTATTAACTTGCTGTCATTTTTTTTGCAGCTGGACTCATGGTCCGTGATTCTCAATGGCTCTGTGGAGGTGACACACCCAGATGGCCGGACAGAAATCCTGTGCATGGGCAACAGCTTCGGTGTATCCCCTACCATGGAGAAAGAGTACATGAAGGGTGTGATGAAGACCAAGGTGGATGACTGCCAGGTGGGTCAACAATCCATTGGGATAAATCTCACAATACAATGCCTATTTGAAGGACCAGTAGATTTGTTTTACTTCATGGTTGATTGTTTTGGCATTGTCATACTGGTGAATGATATATGTGACCCTGGACCACAAAAGCAGTCTTAAGTAGCACGAATATAAAATGCATATCGATTTTTCTTTTATGCCAAAAATCATTAGGATATTAAGTAAAGATCATTTTCCATGAAGATATTTCCTACCGTAAATATATCATTCATTTAGACAACTTTTAAAGGCGATTATCTCAATATTTGAATTTTTTGCACCCTGAAATTCCAAATTTCGAATAGTTATATCTCGGCCAAATATTGCCCTAAACCAACAATCCATATATGAATGGAAAGCTTTTATTATTCAGCTTTCAGATCATGTATAAATCTCAATTTAAAATACATTTACCGTTGTGACCCTTTTGGGGTCCTGGGTAACATATGCGATTCATTTTGGCCAAAGAGAAGGCAGCATAATGATGTAAAACGAATGTCTCAAGCTAAAAATTGGCTTTATTTAATTCATGCAGATTTTGGCTTAATATATGAGTGTGTTTTATTTATATTTTTTATTTATTATATATATAAATATATAAAAAATATAAATAAAATACACTCATCTATTATGCCAAAATCTGCATGAATTAAATAAAGCCTATATATATATATATATATACAGTACACACACATATATTATGCAAAAAAAATCACTTTTATTTTGTACTTTTACTTTATAATTTTTTTATTATAAAGTAACATATGCTCTTGATATTTCTTAACAGTTCCCATGAGATTATTTTAATATTCCTTGTTCTTTCCAAATTATAATTAAGGATGCAATGTGAATGGCAGTTATTCCCCGCCTAACCTATTTCAGTGGTTTGTGGCGACTCGTTTACTGCAAAAGTGATGTAGCCCTGCCCATTTGTTAAGCCTGAGAATAATGCAGTGATTAAAGAAAATTTAGCTGTAATAAAATCTTGCCTCGGTTTCAATGCACTGCCTTAATTATCACTGGGAATCATTTGAATGTACCGCAGCATATTGAAAGTGATTTGCTTCCTTTCTTGCTCTCTCTCTCCATTCTTTCTCCTTCTGTTAGTTTGTGTGCATAGCACAGCAGGATTACTGCTGCATTTTAAACCAAGTAGAGAAAAACATGCAGAAGGTGGAAGAGGAGGGTGAGATTGTGATGGTGAAGGAGCACCGTGAACTGGATCGCACGGGTACCAGAAAGGGACACATTGTTATCAAGGTGAGAAACCTGTGCGGAATGAGATACTATGGCACTATGGTTCACTGCTCATGTTTCTTAGACTGTCTCAGCCTTGTAACCATAGTAAAATCTTTGGTAACACTTTACGTGAATATAACACGTGTCATGAACATGAAGGAGATTCTATGCACGTTTATGACAACTGTCAGTAAGAGTCATTTGTTCAATTATGTCATTTTTAATGCAAAGATGAGATTGTTTGATATGTTTTTGTTGTGACATAAACCAATACATCCCAGATTATCATAAAACTGTCATAAACATGACATAGCAGAATAATTATCAAACTTAAATAACCTAGCTACATTACATTAAACTGTCATTTAAATATCATTATGTCAACTTATGTTAAATACCTTAACAAAATGCAACAGACACATCAAAAGATTATATTTAACGTGTTCTTATACTTTATGTATGTATATAATACACAAAAAACTAACATTTAACAGAACTTGTTCTTCCTCACACAAGGTTCTGAATTTTTCTGACATAGATGAAAAATTAATAATAATAATAATAATAATAATAATAATTAATTAATTAATTTAATGTAATTAGCTATTTTTTGCAGCGATATGGACCCAGCGCTGCATGGCTTAAACCATTTTTGTAACATTTTCATTTAATTTTAGGTGAATCGGTCTCCAAATGCAATAAAATATAATTTTATCAATATTAATTGTTATTATTATTAAATTATTGATTTTATTTCTTAAACACCTAAAGGAAACATAAAAAACATTATAAACTGAAGAAAATTAATGATGCTGTTATAAAAATATTTGACTGAGTATTAACACTTAATGACATTTTAATGACACATTTTATTTGTACTGTAGTTGAGGTCAAGAAAAATATTCATGACGTTGTTATAAAACTACATTACAGAGTTTTAACACTTAATGACATTTTAATGACAAATTAAATTTGTATCACTGGTAAAAAGTGGTCAGTTTTGGTTATGTCAAGTTGTCATGACAAGTTATGATGTATTGGTTTGTGTCAAGTTGTCTTAACAACGACAACAATGTCACCTTTGCATTAAAAATGGCATATTGAACGAATGACACTTAATGACAGTTGTCATAAACGTATCTATACATTTTATTTTATGCATTAAATATAGAGTAGTGCATGTGTAAATGATGTCTGTGTCCGAGGTTAGGGGAGTTTTGTACAATATTTGCTTTTATTGCCACCTCAGGTTAGATTAAACCATCAAAATATGAGGTGTATGGTACAAAATGCACAAACATTAAACCTTTAGGGTGTTTATTGGAAAAAAATAATTGCCAAAAAAGACAAGCCACAGCATATTAGAAACTCTGGGTTTTATTTGCATATACAAAATGGATAGAAAAATATTATATTTTAAAAATGTATATAAATTATATTTATTGATCCTCTTTTGTGGTAATATTTTGTAGTCATTGTATATTAAGAGTGTTATTGTATATAAACTTTGCACATATGTGTCATTTTGTTTGTCAGTCCTTCTTAAATTCTTCTCAAAGCTGAGCCTCAAGCATGCAGATTTTTAATGCAACTTTAATAAAATATTTGAATAAAGAGCCAATACGTGTTTAGAGTTGGACATCACGTTTGGCTACTAGTGTGTATATAATAAAAATCATAGTGTACTGTATGTAATATATAGTATTCTCAATAGACAAGCTGTTTCCACTGGTTCAAACTGATGCACTGAACATATCCCAGAATTGATTCCTAAACGCAGAGATCTGCTAAGAACAGCACAGTGAAAGCATATATGGGGTTGAATAACAAATAGTTTTTATGAATTAAACACCTTGATATTTGGACCTGATGGAAACAGTGAAATGGAGCCACGGTTGGCCAAGTGATCTAGCTACACTGCATTTTCTAATCCCAACCCACAACTTTGACTTTCCATAGGGCACATCGGAGAGACTCACAATGCACCTAGTAGAAGAGCACTCGGTGGTGGACCCCACCTACATCGAGGACTTCCTTCTTACCTACCGCACCTTCCTGCCAGGCCCCATGGTGGTGGGCAAGAAACTGCTGGAATGGTTTCATGACCCCAGCCTCAGGGACAAGGTTACATATACAAGAACAAGTTTAAAGAGATGAAGAAGAAAGAGGTTTTATGGAAACAGATAAATATGGGTTATTCAAAATATCTTTTTGTGAGTTTGGGAGAGAGCAAACCTTTATATTTTGTGGTGAACCCTTGATTTAAGAAGCTGCTCTTTAGAACGAAACCTATTGTAATCTATGACCTCATGTTTTATCAGGTTACACGGGTAGTCTTGCTGTGGGTGAACAATCACTTCAACGACTTTGAGGGTGACCCCTCAATGACACATTTTCTAGAGGAGTTCGAGTACAATCTGGAGAGAGAGGTCAGCTATCCAACCTCTCTATTTTTTCCTGCTTTCATTCAGAGCTTCAGCTTGATGGTGGGGTTGACGACAAAACCATCCAAACATGTAATTCTTCTCTTTATCTGTTTAACCAGAAAATGTGTGGGCACCTGAGACTGTTAAACATAGCATGCGCTGCCAAAGCAAAGTTGCGGGTGGTGACCCTGACCAAACCCTCTAGGGAAGCCCCGCTGGCCTTCACCCTGCTGGGGGGTTCAGAGAAGGGCTTTCGTATCTTCATCGACAGCGTGGAGCCGGGCAGCAAAGCTGCAGAGGCTGGCCTTAAGCGAGGAGACCAGGTGAATTTTATAGCAGGATTACAGAAATACTTGCACTTGACACAGTAATAGCAGCTTGTTAAAACAATAGCTTTGGGGTTATCCGACTGGAAGTGGGAATCTTTGGGTGAAAGCATTTGAAATTGCTGTTGTCAACAAGTTAAAACTGAGTTGGTTACAGCATTGAGAAAATAAAAGAAAAGCAGGAGCTGTTTTTGAAATCCAAAAGTAGTCATCATTTTGTTCCATTTAGTCTGTCAGACGGATTAATCGTGATTAATCGCATACAAAATAAAAAAAATTGTTTACATAATATACAGTATGTGTGTCCTGTGTGTAATTATAATGTATATACAGATACACACAATTACATATTAATATTTTTTTCTTAAACTTATACATAAAATTTTAAAATGTGTGTGTATATATATATATATATATATATATATATATATATATATATATATATATATATATATATATATATATATATATATATAATATAATATAGAATAAATAAAATTATAAATAAATATATTTACACATTTAAATGTTTCTTTAATATATACATGAATGTGTGTGTGTGTGTGTGTGTGTGTGCGTGTGTGTAATTATACATACATAATAATTACACACAGCACACACTTGTATATTATGCTAAAAATCACTTTTATTTTGTATGCGATTAATCGCGATTAATCTTTGCCCAGCACTAGTTTTTTTTTCAGTGAGGACATACAGTAGTAGTTTAAAAAAAACATATTACATATTATATTTTTGTTATATTATTTATTTGCGATTTATTAATCTACATGATTTTCATCTTTCTTTCAGATATTGGAGGTAAACGGGCAAAATTTTGAGAATGTGCCGCTATCCAAAGTCAACGAGATCCTTAAAAACAACACGCATCTGTCTATTACTGTGAAAACAAATCTTTTAGGTAAGATCAAGAAAAACTGCTATTCAGACCCAACAACCAGATTGATCTGAAATCTGAAGCCAGGGCTAAATGTTCACTATGGCTCGTACAACTGTAGTTATTTCCAAAAATCTGATTGTTGTTTCTTGTTGTCAGTGTTCAAGGAACTGCTGGCCAGACCTGACCAGGACCAAGATCAGGACCAGGATGATGAACCAGATAGAAAAAACGGGGCCCCTCACATCCCCAAAATCGGGGACATCAAGAAAGCAACCCGCTACTCTATCCCTGACCTGGCTGTTGATGTGGAGCAAGTCATGGGTCTTGAAAAAGCCAGCAAGAAAGCCAAAGCCAACACCGTTGGTGGCAGAAACAAACTGAAGAAGATTTTTGATAAGACACTGACCAGTATTCTACCACCCAAACCGTACAAGTAAGCCGGGTTTAACATTTGAAAGACCCCATTGGTCAATTTTGTTCATTGTTTCGTTCATTGTAACTCTTCTTGTTGGTTCGCAGTGATGTTGGGGTGGGTCAATCCCAGGATGACAGTATTGTAGGGCTAAAGCAGTCAAAACAAATCCCTCCTGCTCTTCCTGTCAGTGGAAACCTTTCATCCAGCAACCCTGACCTGCTGCAGTCACATCATCGCATACTTGACTTCAACAACCAGCCTGGTAAGAAACGTAAACTAATTTGGCTACTGCAACAACAATTTTATTGGTGGTGAAACCACATTCTCATCGTACAGTCAGGTTTTAGCAGTAGGAAACCCTCTATTAACCCTCTCATTTGCCTCTAATTTAAGGGGTAGTTTAGATTGAGGTTTTGATGCATATTTAGATGCATATTTAATAAAATGTTATTTTATGATGTCTTTTTTCAGAAGGTGGGCCTATAAGTAAGTATTTCATGCAGTCCTTCTAATCGCAGTGTTCTTCAAATAACATGGCTGGCATTGCTTTGGCTTTATAATATTCTTTGTGGCACAGATTTGGTGGGAAATCTTTTGGTCTTAATCTTAATGTTTCACTGGGTGTAACTGGTTAAGATGTTTGGTTATTTTAGTCTTGGTTTATGATTTATGTCGCTTTCACACTAGAGATTTAATTTCAAACCTGTAACGACTGACCATGAAGTTTGGTTTATTTTGGTTGGCCTGTGTGAACGTAAAAAGCAGAAAAGTTTTGCTTTTGCATTTTTGGAAAATTTCACATACACTAGACAAAGATGTCAAAAAGATCTGCATTAAAGGGGCAGTTTACATTTCGCGACTAAAGCCTTGCCGAAAACGCCTTACATTCTTTCCAACTCGCTTTCCGACCCAGCATTCTGAAAAGCTGGAAGTATTTTCAACTCGCTGCGATGCCGATAACGCCTGGATCAAGCGTGCCGCACAAGCCCTGAAAAGTGAAGCCAAAACGCCTTGATCGCCATCCAGTGACTGATCCCAGTATAGGTCATAAACCCCGCCTCCCCCATGTTATTCAATGGGACTTGAGACCAAATAAACAATTTAATTGCACTTCAATTATCTTTTTTCCGAAGCTTGTTTCTGTCATTTACTGTACTTTTTATCACACTGATATAAATTCACATGTTTGTTTTTGAAATAAGTTTGTTTTTAGTTAGTTATTTAATGCTATAAAAACGGTGGTGTGACGTCATGATTGAAAGCTGTGATATGCCCATTCTGTGAGGGCGGGGCCTTAATTTTGCGGCTTTACTTCCTGCTCACTACTGTGCAAGACTGGTCCTGAAAACGCTACTGCTAAGACTCAAGATCCAAGATGTCAGTGCCGTATCGGGACACTGGCGGCTTCACTGTTCACCAATGGAAGAGAGCGAGCGAGCGTCGTCCATCTTTTTTTACAGTCTATGGCCTGGATAAAAGAGTGCGTCGCACCGTGTGCGCATGGATGTTTATATGAACGATGAGGGAGTTTTTTTGAGTGACCCTGGACTATAAAACAGTAAAAATTTTGTCTATCGAATGCACACTTCAGAATGTAGCCGGATTTGAGTACTGTGGATTCGGATATACTATCTTTGTCACATACTGTTTCTCGCCTACTATGTAGTAGGAACGTATACGGTTTTGGACACCGCCAGTATCTTGAGCAGCACAAACAAAGTCGTGTAAGGCCGCCATTGTTGTTTTGGTTATGTAGATTACACATCTTCATAGTTCACACAGCGAGGCTTTGTTTTAAAAAACTTTTCATGACTTCTGAATGCTGTTGTCATTTAAACAAACTGCCAAAAAGCAGAAAAACTTTCCCATTTACGGTGGAAAATGTGTTTTGTAAATGGCCCCTAAGCCAAGAAAATGGTTCTCACAGCCATTAAAAAGCTGTGTCTGGGGTTCAGTAAATTATAATTCTTCAGGGTTTAATGTTCTTGTGTTGTTAAAGAAACTGGAGACAGAATTTGGGTTTGAACTTGCATAAATCTATCAACTGTGAAAGCGACATGAATGCATGGACATAGACAATCTTACTGTTTCTCTAGTTCACTATTAAGTGCCTTATGCTTTAAAAATATTGTGGATTTCAATAATTAAATGGCAATCAAAAGAAAACGAATCATTTGATGTACACAATCCTGAAGGGAACCCTGATTTAAAGGTGTTGGTTAATGGAATGGTTTAACGTATGAGTCCTAAGTCTCTCTTTCCTTTTGTCTATAAACATGTCCGATCAGGTATTGCGAGTGTTCAAGGCTGATCAGCAGAGTCGGTACATCATGATCGGAAAGGACACGACAGCTAAAGAAGTCGTAGCTCAGGCCATCCGAGAGTTTGCCTTGACCGCCGCCGCCGAGGCCTATTCGCTTTGTGAGGTGTCAGTCACACCTGAGGGTGTGATCAAACAGCGCCGCCTCCCCGAGCAACTCTCCAAACTGGCCGACAGGATCCAACTGAGCGGCAGGTGGTGCCTCACATCCAACCATATTTAAATTTTTTGTAGAGCTGTTGTGTTTATTATAGCATGTTGGTAGTGGATAAAATGTGACATTAGGTAACCAGACTCAAATAACTCTTTGTTTAACACGCAGATACTACCTGAAAAGCAACATGGAGACAGAAACGCTGTGCTCGGACGAAGATGCCCAAGAGCTGCTGCGTGAGAGTCAGATCAGCCTGCTGCAGCTCAGCACCGTTGAAGTTGCGACGCAGCTGTCCATGCGTGCCTTTGAGCTGTTCTGCGCCATCGAGCCCACCGAATACATCGATGACCTGTTCAAGCTGAAGAGCCGTTTATCCGGGCCGCCCAGCCTCAAGCTCTTCGAAGAGGCCATCAATCGGGAGACTTTCTGGGTTGCCACGGAGGTCGTGCGTGAACCCAACCAGCTCAAGCGCATGAAGATCGTCAAGCACTTCATAAAGATTGCGTTGCACTGTCGCGAATGCAAGAACTTCAACTCTATGTTTGCCATCATCAGGTAACGAAAACTATAATCATTTCAAGAATTAGATGATAGACTAGGTATTTAAAGGAACAGTATGTAGGATTGTGGTCAAAATTGGTACTGCAATCACAGAACTTGTGGCTAAAACTGGTACTGCAATCTCACAACTGGTGGCCAATACACAACATGACAACATAAACGTCAGTTGAGGGCTGCAACTTCACTTTTTTAATGACAATATCCTGGCCGGACCACTGTTGTCAGTGATATAAGTATTTGAAATAAAAATGATTTCTTAATGTCTAGTGACATATCAGGGCCATTTTATGATTAATTGATAAAAATTTCTTACATACTGTTCCTTTAAGTTTAATCATTAATTATTATGTATTTATTGGAAGAAACTTACATTCAAGGCTTTAGTAGGAAAACTAATTTTATGAAAGTATTTGTGATAAATGATTAAGATATTTAGATGAATGATAGTAATGACACAGTTGACGGTACCTAAAAGTTACTTCTCTATTTTTTGCAGTGGTTTGAATTTGGCACCAGTGTCCAGGCTGAGAGGCACGTGGGAGAAGTTGCCCAGTAAATATGAGAAGCTCTTCAGTGATCTCCAGGACCTGTTTGATCCATCCAGGAATATGGCCAAATACAGAAACCTTCTCAACAGCCAGAACCTTCAGCCACCCATAATCCCACTGTTTCCTGTCATCAAAAAAGATCTCACCTTTCTGCATGAAGGTAAGTTCCAGTGATGTAAAAGCTTCATACTTTCATTATTTAATACGTGCTGTGAGATACATATTTTAAAGGGCCAATATTACGCCCATTTTTACAAGATGTAATATGTCTCAGGTGTGCCTGGAGTGTCTGTAAAGTTTCAGCTCAAAATACCCCACAGATCATTTATTACAGCATGTCCAAAATGCCTATTTGGACGAGGGCATAAAAGTGCTGTTCTCATGTACGTACCTTTTAAAGAGCACCTATTGTCCGATTCATGATTTTACATTTCCTTAAAGGAACAGTATGTAGGAGTGTGGCCAAAACTGGTATTGCAATCACAAAACTTGTGGCTAAAACTGGTACTGCAATCACACAACTGGTGGCCAATACACAAAATGACAACATAAACATCAGTTGAGTGCTGCAACTCCACTTTTTAAATGACAATATCCTGGCCAGACCACCGTTGTCAGTGATATAAGTATTTGAAATGAAAATGATTTCTTAATGTCTAATGACATATCAGGCCATTTTACGATTAATTGATATAAATTTCTTACATACTGTTCTTTTAAGTGTGTATTAGTACGTTGACGATATGCAAAAGGTACATTCCCCAAACTAAACCATGACGCGAGTTATCGTCTCCATCACAAATCTCTTTTACAAACACACGGATTGTAGGCAAGAGTTTACTGCCTGGGATTGCTAATGTAGACAAGACCGGCATTATTATAATTCCTCCCGTGTCGGACTCACAGCCTGTAAGTTACCTCCTGTTAGCATAGCAGTGTGCAGGAATCTTTCAAACATGGTAAGGAGCGTCATGTTTCCGGCTGACATTAGAGGTATTAAGACCAATCACAACGTACAGATTAGCTGGCCAATCAGTGACACAGAGCTGTGCATTTCAGGAAGAGAGTGAAATCTGGAGCTACAAAAATGTACGATATGTGGAAAATAATGAGTTTTTTTAATGAAATACGTGCTCTTTAAATGCGTATGAGCTACTGCTTTTGGTTAAAAACAGATCTGGGACAATATTATTGTTAGCCGCATTAGTGCTACAACATGCTAACAAACACATTTAGAAAAGCTTTTGGGTAAAATTAACCAGTGAGTTGGTGGCTGTGGGCAGGGTGTTGTTAGTGTGACATCACATTAACAAGAGAATAAAAGAGACTGCTCTGGTTTAATGGGGATTATAAAAAGAGCAGTAAGTGGATTTTTTTTATTGTAGGGTGGTTCTGTTCACACACTGGCAACACACATTTATGTCCAAACACCTTGTAAAAGTGGATTTTGCATAATATGGGCCGTTTAATATTAAACATTGCTAGATTATTTGTACTTCTTTGAATAAAGGGTTTATATCATGACTAACCAAATTTCCTTGACATTTTGGGGAAAATAGCTTAACTCATTCCCCGCCAGCCTTTTTTTTAAAAAAAGTTTTGAAAAGCCCGCCAGCATCTTTGGGATTTTCAAAAAAGTTTCACAAAATGCCTTCCAGAAAAATTTTCTTCTAAAAACATACAAATATATTAAATGAAAGTAAGAACAAACCCTCTGCTTTCGAACAAACAATCAAAATGGGGAAAAAAAAAACGTTTCATCTATATTTTTTTCTCTGCTTATACTCTTAAATATGGGTATTTTTCTTAAAAAAAAAAAATTTTTTAAGCAAAAAGCTGAAATAATTGCATTTTTGTGAAGGAATTGTGTTAGAGATCAGATTCAGAACATACACAGAGTTTAAAATTAGTAAGTAACGTTTTGGCTTCAGTTTTTTCATAAATTGGATAAGTGGATAATCTAGTGGATAATCGCGGTATTGCAGATTAACATAAAAATTCATCAGGAACACTTTTTTAATTCAAATGTTTTCTCTTAATTGATGAGTTAACTCGTTAATGGCGTGCAAAGAGTTAATGGACTACAAAAGCACATTATAACAAAACATCCTGCGCAGCTGTAACATACAGTAGTATTCACCACGTTTACACATTAATAATGCCTGCTGGGTGATCGAAAACTTGGCCTGCTCAGTCAGAAGCAGAATAGATAGCATCTGACGTTTATTTTGAAGCAGGGCCATGATCATCAGTCAGATCTTAACAGTTTGTTTTAGCAAAGGCTGTGATCCTGTCACTCGCAGTGTAATTTAGGTTTTGCAAAGCTGCTGTTATTGAGGGATGGGACCTTTAATGACTATATTTGACATGACAGCAAATCTGCAAGCCGGCATGTGAGGAGAGCTGCAGAAATCACTTGGATCTTTTGCTTATTCGACACGTCGGATAAAAATAAATCGGATGCAGAGCTAAAAACTATCATACCTCCCTAGGGAACGACTCCAAGGTGGACGGTTTGGTGAACTTTGAGAAGCTGCGGATGATCGCTAAGGAGATCAGACACGTGGGCCGGATGGCAGCTGTAAACATGGACCCGGCTCTGATGTTCAGAACCAGGTGAGCTTGTGATCTGACCGCGCCGCTGACTCTTTACACCACTGAAAAGCTTTTAGTGGCCGCTCACTGCAGCGGCCCGTTCAGCCCTCACCTTACATGGCAAAGTTTTGATGTAAATGTTTTTGTGATGTAACGTACAGTATGAAATACTTCAACCGTTTTGTATGTCTATGTCTGTATTTATTGTCTGAAGAGTTATGTTCTCTCTTGATCTTTGGTGCACCTCACCTTGGTACCCTCGATCTGTTTCTTCATCTAAGTACGTCTTCCTCTCTTTTTCTCATGGGCTTTCTCCCCCCCATTTCTCTCATCCACCCTCTCCTCCCCTCTCGTCACTGTTCATGGCTCTCCCTTACAGGAAGAAGAAATGGAGGAGTTTAGGGTGAGTATGGCGAACTGTGAACTCTGACCCCATGCCTCACGTATGACTCTCTTTAATTTGGGCTGCCTGCTGATTGTCCTTCATTATTTCTTCATTTGAGAATGCTTCTGACGAAACCCATCTTGAGCGTTTGACTGTCATCACTTTTGCTATGTCGGGTCGTTTATTAATAAAGGAAAAAAACACAGTTTTTTATATTTTACTATGTTTTTTACCTCAACTAAGACAAATGAATACATCCCTATCTTTGTTCAATGTGTGCACTTAATCTTTGTATAGCGCGTCTTACATGTTTTCCCTATTTAAAGACTGTTGCATGAGTAGTTACACGAGTTAGTAACAAAACATGGCGATTTTTTGAGCGGATAAAAAATGGGAACTGTGTTGTATGGAGGAAGAGCACTTAGTTTGCATCACTTTGACCTCAGCACAGTAATATTGACGGAAGTTTGAGCGAGAGGGGGAGTAGTCACGAGTGATGATGTTACTGCAGGCCGAGGTTGTGCTAAGTGCTTTTTCGCCATGAAATGTGGTTCTAGTTTTTGTCCGCTTAAAAATCTCCACATTTTATTTAGTGCCACCATGCTTACTCGTGTAACTACTCATGTAACAGTCTTTAAATAGAAAAACATGAAAGTGTTTGGTGGCTTCTAAATTCATTCCTGTTTGGATCATAATGAATGGATGGGGCTAGGCTGGATGCTGGCACATTCATGACGCGCTGTACGGGGATTGAGTGTACGCATTGAAATAGGATGGATATCTATTGATTTGTCTGGGTTGAAGTAAGAACATAGTAGAAATTGAAAAACGGTGGTGTTTTCCTTTAAACTCATCTTCATAAAATGTGTCCTAATTCTGAGTTCATTTAATAACACCATTAAAATATCACACTGCATGAATGCATTTACAATTATTTGGTAGTTCATTTATTAACTTGATTTCCCATGATCCATATTTAGCAAAAGTGATTTGTTTAATGTGCTCCCCCAAACTAAACTACTTGCCATAGTTGCACGCCTTTTACTAAGCATTTGCAGTTTTGTGTAAGATTTACCTTTTTTTGTGTAAATTCTTTTTAAGTTGAGTTGTATGTGGATGACAAACCAAGCGTTTTATATCAGATATCTTTATTTAAGCTAAAAAGAAAATGACCAAAAAGTCATAAATATTATTAATACATTTGGCAGATCCTTTCATCCAAAATGACTTTCAGTGATTTAAGCAGTACATATTTTCAGAATGTGTTTCCTAGGAATCAAACCCATGACCTTTGGGCTGCTAACGCAATGCTCTTCCCTTTGAACTCTGGGAACACTTTATTGTTGTTTCTGTTGTTTTAAATATAGAAAAAAACAAGTTAAATTATTGGTCCGTTTTCTAAAAAAAATCCAGATAGTTTACTCACCACCGTGTCATCCAAAATGTTGATGTCTTTCTTTGTTCAGTCGAGAAGAAATTATGTTTTTTGAGAAAAACATTCCAGGATTTTGCTCATTTTAATGGACTTTAATGGACCCCAACATTTAAGGGCGGAGGGCACAATGTTTGAAAGCCAATGTTGATATTTGAAATCACCTAAACAAACACGCCCCTACCCCAATAGAATCTACATACGCAACCCGGCAAGGATGTCGGTTAGTAGACACGCTCCTTACTGCTGATTGGCGATAAGTGTGTTTTGGTAGTCGGCCCGTCTCCTGTTCCAAAGCGTTTTTCAAACATTGTGCACTCCGCCTTTAACAGTTTTAATGCAGTTTAAAATTGCAGTTTCTAAACGATCTCAAATAAGGCATAAGGGTCTTATCTAGCAAAACGATTGTCATTTTTGACAAGAAAAATTTAAACATGCACTTTTAATCCACAACTTCTCTTCTTCCTCCGGCTATGTGATGAGCCAGCACGACCTCACGTAATTGTGTAATGACGCAGAAAGGTCACGTGTTACATATATAAAAACACACATTTGTGGACCATTTTAAACAATAAACAAACACAAAGACATTAAATAGTATCATTCCACATACAAACAACGTCGGAACGGTCCTCTTTCACCACACTTGTAAACACTAGGGCGTAGTTTCACATACGTCATCCGTGACCTCTTGACGTGATGACATATTATGTGAGGTCGCGCTGGCACGTCACAGGACTGGAGAAAGATGAGAAGTTGTGGCTTAAAAGTGCATATTTTTTATTTTTCTTGCCAAAAATTACAATCGTTTCGCTAGATAAGACACTTATGCCTCATTTGAGATCATTTAGAGTCCTTTGAAACTGCAATTTTAAACTGCATTAAAACTGTTAAGTATTGAGGTCCATTAAAGTCCAATAAAATGAGAAAAATCCTGGAGTGTTTTCCTCAAGAAGCGTAGTTTCTTCTCGACTGAACAAAGAAAGACATCAACATTTGGTGTTGATGACACCAAGTGACGTGGTGATGAGTGGGTGATCTGGATGTTTTTTTTAAGAAAACGGACTAATCCTTTAACTAATAGACTATTTCCCAATTAAGTTTCAAAATATGCTTAGTTACGTATAGGAAAAAATTACACCTGGAAATAATATCAGTGCGTTTTTTTCTCCCACAAGTGCACTACTTTTGTTTATTAACATCCCGTTTAAATTAAGCTGCCTGACTTGGCTGAGATGTGAAACGCATGGAATGTTGGGAATGTTCTAAAGCTGCAAGGAATGCGACTTACTGCATGTCTGTGAGATACTTAGAGCGCTCTGTGATCCCGGATCGGCGGTATTACCCACTGCTAAACTCTCTTTATCTTTGACTCTGCGTGTGTTCAGGTCACTCAGCCAGGGCAGTGCCAATGCGGCCGTTTTGGATGTGACCCAGACGGGCGGCCACAAGAAGCGCGTCAGACGGAGTTCCTTCCTCAATGCCAAGAAGTTATACGAGGACGCGCAGATGGCACGCAAGGTCAAACAATACCTGTCCAATCTTACCCTGGAAACCAATGAAGAGAGCCTGCAGACGCTTTCAATGCAGTGCGAGCCCTCGATCAACACATGTGAGTGTGAACATTTGCGTGCCAACTTTTTTATTCTCTAATTTAGCCAGGTGAAAAGGGAAAGTGACTATAGATGGGTAAATAGATGTGACACCCACAATTCAGTATGGAAATATTACAGTGGCTTAATTTGGAATGGGAAATGTTTTAACTATTTGATTCAAGTTTGCACACTGAATTAATAAAAAAATTTGACATATTTGGATTTGTCTCCTTGAAATATTTCTTTGTCATTATATCGCAGTGCCAAAGACCGCTGGAGACAGGAAGAGACCCGACACGTCTCCTGTGGTGGCACGGGCTGTCCTCCACCAGCGCCAGCAGCTTCAAAAAGCCAACCAGGCGCTTCAAGTGCCTGCCGTCGCCCTTTACCCATCTCGAAAGAAAGTGCCGGTCAAAGACCTACCACCATTTGGTAAGATCGTAACTATGTAATGTGATTGGTTAGTTTTCCATAACTGCTTGTTTTGTATTAGTCTAATTAATCAATGGTGCTCACGAGACCCGCTTTATTGTGTCTGCGTAGGTACAAGCTCACCAGGGTCTCTGAAGAAGATATTGTCCCTTTCGGAGGAGTCCGGACACAGAAAACAGGCAGAGGACAGTGTGTCCAACAACTCTTCACAACTGTCCTCTCCTCCCACGTCTCCTCACAGCTCACCGAAGAAAGGTAGCGAACACATACTGTATCTAAACATACTACGACACATTTTACATCAAGACATCCATCCGATGTGGCATTGGTGCCCTGTGATGGATGTGCAGTTAAATTTTTATTGTGATCCCTAATTTTTCACTCATTTTCAGTTGGCGCCCTCTAGTGCCAACATGGTTTAATGCATAAGCTTATTTAACATTCAATCTTACTGTATGTATCATATTGATAGTGCCATCTAGAGGTAAAGCGATTAGATAAGAGGTATGAAATAACTTGCATGTAAGGTTTGGTTTTGTTTCATTGTGATCACTGTAAATAAGCAGCACAATGGCAGGTTTGATATTGCCTTTGAAAATGGTTCCAGTTAAAGCCAAAGGAGGATCAAGCATTGTAAACACAGACAAACAGTTTGATACAAACAGCACATTGTTGTTTGCTTACATAATTCTTACTCATTTTAGCCTGCATTCAGCCGTGGAATCTATAAGACGTCACAGTATAAGGAGTTTTGCTTCTTTCTGTAGGAAAGCACCAGGAGGTAACATAGCCTGGTACAGGTTTAGTCTGAGAGAGTTCACACGAGCAAAATAATAAATTGTCTACTAACGCAGCCACAGTAATATTTCTATTTCAAATTAATATTTAGCCAAAGGGATGTTTGCGTGTATGTTAAATAATAACAAAATTAACTTTTAGCAGATATATACTAGGGATGCACCGAAATGAAAATTCTAGGCCAAAACCGAAAACCAAGGCCGAAAACCGAAATAAATTATTATGCCAATTATTAGTAGCATTGCATTTATGGCTATCAATGTGTACTAACTTTACCAGGGGTGTGACGGATCACAAAACTCACGGTTCACATTACAGTTTTTGCGGCACGGATCTGATTATTTTTCGGATCAGCAAAAAAGGGGTGGGAAAAATTTAACAACAAATAAAGAAATTACAAACATTTATAAAAAATAACAAAGTTGCACATTAAATAAGGTCTGAAATTAGCATTAGGTACAGAAATCGAATTAAATGAATCATAACACTGTCTTTATTGTATAAATTAAATATTATTATTATTATTTTTAGAGCTACAGAAGTGATATTCTCTTTGTTTTGGGTTGTCTGATTAACATTAATGACACAAACTTAAGTAGGTTAATTGAGGTTACTGTCTCTTTAAGACCAAATAAGCACGGACTGGTTTCTGACTGTAATCTATACATACACTAAAGACATAAACAAATGTTTTTATTAAAAAAAAAAAAACATTTTGTTTGTATGTGCCCTGGCAAGAACAGAATGATTTTATGTTCGCTTGCTTTTTGAAACGCGTCTCTCCGTGAATGCACTACTGAGTGCACTTAAACGCACGAGGCCGAACAGCGCAGCATAAACAGTCGCTCCACATAAAAACATTAAGTTGTTTTTCATTGCTTTATTCACCAAATGTATGTTAGTGGACTACAGTTTGAGACACAGTAGCGCAACTTTCTCTAAAGTTTACACATCAAGAGTTCTGATCTTTGAAGGACATAGTGATGATTACGTCTGACTGAAGCTGGACCGGACACATTCAATCGAATGTGTGTACAGAAAGCTGTTCACTTTAGCACCTTTTTTGCGGTTAAATACGTCCACATCGCAGACATGTTGCTTCAGGCAAGCACGTGCAGGTCGCGGTTTCTGTTTGCATCATCACAACATTTTGGCCGTATTGTTTCGGTGATAAAAGTCTTTTGGCCTAAAACCAAAAATGGCCGAAATGTTCAGTGCATCCCTAATATACAAATCTCAGTTCAGTCTTTTCCTTCTGATAAAACAGAACTGAGTATTTTGATGACTCATACTGGACAACGCAGGTCGTTGTCCAATCAGATGCTCTGTTGGATGAGAATGCCCTCCCATAATACCAACAGCATTCTGCATAGCCTTCACTAATGTTTCTTTATTTATTTAGGATTACTGAAAATCTCTCAAATTTGAGTGAACTCTCTCATGCGGTATAGACATTGTTTTTGCTTCTGTTGTTGATGGCAGAGGCAAAGTCTTGTGCTGTAGATGAATCCCTGTCAGATTGTGTGTGTGTTTTTGTGTGTAGAGTTAAAGCTCTTCTTCTTCAAAAGTCACTGTCTGGTTTTAATTTAGCGAGGCTGAGGAGGGGAAGGTTTTGGCTCATGACAATGCTTTGTTCTAACTGCCAGTAGCAGTAGTAGTGTTTTGCTCCTTCGGTATGGTAAGATGATGTAGTCTTAGTGCAGTTATTGCAAAAGACCGAACCATCTGCTCGTGTTGTGTAGAGCTGAACCTTCTGTAAACCTTTGACATGTTTATTTTAAATTTAAGCCTAGAAAAGTTGTCAAACATAGCTACAGATTATGCAGAATTTATGTCACAATGACAATTTGGCAACCACAAGATGCAGGGATGAACCGAATTAATAAATTATTGGGCCGAAAATAGAATTCTGCTTTCGGTGCATCCCTACTTCTTTGAGATGTGATATTGTGAGTTGCAACCTTTGTTAATCAGATCTCGCTCTAAGTAATTATCTAAGGATAAGAAATCATTTTTAGGTCCTCAGGATTCAGCATTATTCAGTTTTTGATCATGTTGTTTTGCGTTATTAGCAGGGTATGGACGAGCAGCTGATTATCTGTCAGACTCCGGTCACAGTGAGATCTCCTCACGCTCCAGTCTGGTCAGCACCTCCTCTCTGGACATGGGACAGGAGGAGCGCAGGCAGAGGTACGGAGGGCTGGCTGGGGACGGTCATTGCAGCAGCCACCGCCTGGAGCGCAGGGCGACTACCGACCCTGACCAATACAGTTTAGGGTAAGAACCATTCACAAGGTTTATTTTCACTGTAATGACAATGTCTCTTGTCATTGAAGACCTTTATCTCATTTAAAGGGTACCTCGACTATTTGCCGCCTTATGCTAATATCCATTATCCAAATATTTTATTACTTAAAAAAATCCCAACATGTAATACTCATTTTCAGCTGTGGAGGCCGCCATTGTGTTTTGCTCACAGTGCATTCTGTCTCAATGATGTGAAATATTTTCTAGTTTTTACTATAGTCAATTATGGCATCGACTAATTTGTTTTATTTCGCACTTTTACTTTCTTACCTCTCAGATGTTTTCTGTATTGTTCTGCATTTATGTTCCTCTCTGGTTCATAATGAAAGGGCTGAACAGAAGATGTTGATGTATTTTTAATGCCATGCAGGTGTCAAGACCATATAGTGCCACCTACTGTCTGTGTGTGTTTATAACGCTCATCTACTGTTTCACATCATTTAACAATCTACTGATTGAAGATTTGTTTACCTGGCTGTAGCTCTATTAGAAAAGGTTTTGATTGCAACCTTTCAATGTCATCTATAGTAATGTAACAAAATGGCAGCCAAAAGATTTAGTAAAAGTTTCCAAAGAAAACCCTCTACTTTAAGTAGGGTCACCTTTATAGTACTTTATATAATGCAGATAGTTTCAAAGCAGCTTTACAGTAAAGCTTATTCATTATTTAAAATTAATATGGTATCACATAGCATTTATAGCTTGATTATAGACAATAATGTTGGTATTTACAGCTTGAATCTTTTACAATTTTAAATAAATTCGGTGCAATAAAATACAGGGTTCCCATGGGTCCTTGAAATCCTTGAAAGTTTGTGAATCTGGGGAAAATAATTCAAGGCCCCCAAAAGTTTGTGAAAATATACATACATAGATACAGGTCATTGAAAGTGCTTGAATCTATTTTATGCAAGAATGTGCTAAAATGTTCGCTTTAAATGCTTATATTTAAATGTTTTTTTGCATAGTTGTGTTTGACACATGAAAACGTCTCTGGTTACGTATGTAACTGTTGTTCCCTGAGAAGGGAACGAGACACTGCGTCTCCCTTGCCATACTTCATGGGTCTCTGTAACGCCGTCTATGGCAATATTTCAGATAGCAATATACTTCCTAGCTCCAGCGTCACCCATGTTTTTGTCATTAAGCCTCACCATTGGTTGAATTTGATATACACATTCAGATGCACTTACCCGCGGAAGCGTCCCCAAAGTGTCACCGCAGTGACACAGCGCGAGTTCCCTCGAAAGGGAACTGTAACAATGTATCTTAAAAGGTAACACGATGTAACCTTGCTCTCACTTGAAATGTGCCCCCACGTTAAGTCCTTGAACTTAAGGGCATTGGACCTGCAAAGTCCTTGAAAGGTCCTTGAATTTGAAGTAAACTAAGGTGTGAGAACCCTGAACATAGTCGATGTTGAAAAATGTTCAAACTTAACCTATCAAGCAGCTCTGCAAAGAAGTATCATTGAGAATGACTAATGTATTTATATTCAATTACTGAATTTTAATTGCAGCCTCCATAATTGCATAGAGCTTCAAAGAAACTCTTATTTCAAGCTGGAAAAGAAGTCATGCTTTACGTGTCGACTTCAGAATGCCTTTAGACAACCTTAATTCATTTTTCTGGTTCCTTTATCATTTTTCAGGTCCTATTCATCCATGCAGGACTGCCGGGGTCTGTACGCTGGCGCCACGGTTCTGTCCTCCCCCAGCTCCGAGGAGCTCACCCAGGACCAAGGCGACCGGGTCTCTCTCGACGCCGCCGATTCTGGTCGTGGCAGCTGGACTTCTTGTTCCAGTGGTTCCCATGACAACATTCAGAACATGCAGCAGGGACGTAGTTGGGAGGCACTAGCCGAGGGGGCGGGGCTCTGGGGAAGCCGAGGGAGCTGGGCGTCAGCTTGCTCCTCTTCGTCCTCGGTGGCCTGTTGGGGCGAGGAATCCGAGGGCGACACGGGCACGATCAAGCGGCGAGGAGGGAGAGACGTGACCACAGATCCAGAAACCAGCAGCATCACCTCCACTGGTTCTGAAGAGTCCAGACAGCAAAGT
The DNA here is from genome assembly GCF_027580225.2 of Misgurnus anguillicaudatus. Classification (NCBI taxonomy): domain Eukaryota; kingdom Metazoa; phylum Chordata; class Actinopteri; order Cypriniformes; family Cobitidae; genus Misgurnus; species Misgurnus anguillicaudatus. Next base: position 26,746,196 of record NC_073352.2, on the reverse strand, counting down.
CGCCGGCCGTCGCCCATCACCGCGGGCAACACCAAAGCCGTGCACAGTAAGTCAACAGCACACATATTATGTTTATAACTGCATCCAATGTATAATAATTACATAATGCATTGAAACTGTATGCAATAGAGGTATGAAGCCAGGATTCTAATCTAAAATAATCTGTCAGCTAAAATGGGATAATTATAGTGGGATGCTAAGTCACATGACTCACTATCGGTGTATAATGAAAACGCATGTATGTCAGTACGCATGAACTAGTGCATGATGCATGCTGTCCGCCCGTTTGTGTGAGGAGCATCAATGGTAGCATTGGTGTCTGTCTCCTCCCCCTCCCAGCACGAAAGGACGGGCGTTACCGGGACCCCCCGCCCACACCGCCGGGCTACACGGCACTGACCATCTCGGACGTGACGGAGAGCTCCGCCCACTCGGGCAGGAAACCCCCGGACTACACGACCGCCCTGCAGCGTTCCCGTCTCGTCACACAGTCCCCCGACTCCCAACAGCCCCCCGCCGCAGGGAAGCCCGTCCGGGGCCGAGAGGAGGAGGAGGCTGAGGAGGTGGAAGAGGAGGGTGAGTGCTTGTCTCCCAAACTCAGATCTCAGAGGAGGAGAGGTCCACACACAGCAGTTCCCCCCAGGCCATGAGTTACATACACCACCCCAACAGGAAGGTAAAACATCCCAAACTCCAGTTACTTACTCACAAGTGCACATTCACTCACGCACCCACCCACCAACCCAGTCAAGCACTCGACCCACACACAGATACACAAGTGCTGCATGCCAGGAGGTCAGCTCCTTCACCTGCCCACCATCACCAGCGCATCTCACACAGTGCATGCGTCGCCACGGAGACGGCCTGCACCTCGTCACCGTGGCAACATCCCAGTCCATTGCTCCCTGCTCTCCCTGTATTGCCTCTCACTCATCAGTGCTCACAGGAACATCACTAGATTTGCCATCATAAATGCTTGAATTTGAAATGAAATATTTTTACCATAAAATGAATGAATAATTCGGCAAAATGATGCTGCTGAGATTATATTTGTTTAAACTTTTGTTTTTTATATTTGTATCTTTTGTTTATCTTTGGTATAGTAAGTGTGCTTTATTTATATATTGATTTTTTTTCATTTGGCTATATTAATTTGTTTGTAACATAACTTAACTCTTTCCCAGCCAGCGTTTTTTTTTTAAAGATGGCAGCCAGCCCCAGCATTTTTCATAGTTTTCAGAAAAGTTTGATGCCTTCCAGAAATGTTCTTGTTCAAATATATAAACATACAATATATCACATAAAAAAGAACAAACCCTCCGCTTTCAAACAAAAAAGTTTCATCCTACCATTATTTGTTTTCTTTTATCACCTCTCAAATATGGGTAGGTTTCTTAAAAAAAAAAAGCTGAGATAATTGCATTTTTGTGAAATACTTTTGATAGAGATCAGATTCAGAACGATCCTCAAAACAACTGTTTGCCCTACAGCTATATTTCTGTATTTACCGGGATTTATAAGTTGCATAAGAGCGATGGATAATAGCGGTATTACGGATTGCAGATAATGGCGGGGAAAGAGTTAATTTTGAATATTTTTTTGCAAAAAAAAACAATCATTTTGCTTCTCAAGTAAATGCATCTTTAATGTAAGAATTTTTAGATTTTGTATTGGAAAACACGACAAAAACTAAAGGTGTGTGCACACCAAAAGCAAAGCGAATATGCGCATCAAGTTACTCGCTCTAGATCACTCACGTAGAAGAAAAAAATCCTCCATTTTCTGATACAACCGGATGTGTCAATAAGCTGTTCACTGATTGGCTTGTAAAAAAATATGACAGACAGATTTCACGCTGAAGTTGAAGCTCAAACTTTTCAACTTGAGCGGAAGTCGACACGAATTCAACTTGACGTGAATTTCGCGCCGAGGCCTGTTCAGACCGCCATCGACTATTTCTTTGTGTGTCGCCTGTCTCTTTCAAAAGAGCGCTACAGGAATGCCGTATTTTTATAGGCTATCCCGGAAGTTAGCGGGACATTGGTTTCCCCTCAAAAATGCCCATTAATTTTTCCAATAGACTTTATCGCAAAAAATAAGCTCTGTGTTAGGGCTGGGCGGTATGAGCAAAAATTCATATCCCAGTATTTTTTTTAGGCATGCCGGTATCCGATATATATCCGGTATTTCTTACCAAAAGGATAAAAATGTTACTTGAAAGTCAAAGCCTTTATAATCTTTATGGCTGAAGTTGTTTTACCATAAAGTTGTAAACACTCCCTAATAAACTATCTATTCCACTTCAAATCAAAACAAAAATTATATACCATGCAGTACCATATAAAAAATCATCTTTGTTAGAGCCTTTATCTTACCCGAAATGACTGTATGCTCATGTCCTTGATGGGTGGTAAATGTTTGTCATACCAAAGTTGTTTAACTGGGTTTAGTTAACTTTATATACAAACCAGTAGGGCTGCACGATTACAGGAAAAATGATGATCACGATTGTTTTGCTCAAACTTATGATCACGATTAAAAATACGATCCTTCTTTTATTGAAGAACTTTTATTTTTTTATTTTATTACACTTTACAGCCATGTATAAAATATTATATACATTTTATAGGCCTATATTATAAAATATTTTATTGTTTTGTAATATCCACAGCTCCCATTCTCTTAGATCTTTTTAAAACATTTAAAATAATTCTGCAATATTCCGCATAGATTTTGCAAAAGAAATCCGCATAAATAACTAAAATAACTCCTTACACACACAGATTCCTTACAGCTGTACTACTATTGCAGCAATTAAAGCAGTTCAGTTTTAACTGTCAAAATTATAAAATCTTATATTATATATTATCTTTTATTTATTTTAGAGCCTTTTTTGTTTGTTAAATTAAGGTTTTTGATAATGACCAAGCGGTGTCCGACAGCTAACGTCATGTTGACGTCTTGTTTGATCAAATGGGCCTCTCAAATCAACACTTCACTTGCCTACAATAACATCTATATAAAATATATATTTTCAGCATATAACAATGTTAGTTTAAATGTTTATTATCAACACACTATTTTTAAAAAAGCGGAGCTCTGTTGCTCGCAGGCGCGACAAGCTGCAGAAAAATAATGAATCAAAGCAAAACGAAATAAACATGAAACGAAATTAACATGCAGGTTGCCTTACCTTACACATTCGCTATGCATCAGTCTTTTATATAGATTATGCGCAGTATTTAAGGTTTTAATTCAGTTCTCCATATTCCCCGATGCGCTGAATGTCCTGCTGCTGGCGGAGACGCTAAACACTGTTGCAACAGGTGCATGTTAATGTGCGTAGTGGACTCGTGCAGGTTAAATGTCTTTCTTTTACAATTTATTAATGTCTCAACGTTTCTTTTAATTAATTATATTAAAATATAAAAAGGAGGAAAAGCCTAAAAAATCAAGAGGCCTGTAATGTTAAAATTGATCCGAAACGCGACCCGAGGGGCGTAAAAAGGCTGAAATGCAGGGCTCTAATATATATTTATATCAAATTAGAATTAAACTGAAATAAAAACAAAACATTTTGGAATAAAAAATGCCTATGATATATATGTGGCAATAATTTTTTTAAACCCCTTGCTGCTCACGGTGCTTATTGGAAACATATCCTTGGCTAACTTACATTATACGCGATCCGTTATTGTTGTTTGTGTCGTGGATGTCGGGATTTTTTTATTGTTTGCGGCTTGTGTCTTCAGCTATTGAAACTCTTGATATTTCACGTTTGGACGGAACAGGAGCACAGTTTGCACAAGATTCGTAACTTACCTGATCAACATCACTTTCCTCAAATCCGAAATATCCAAACAATGGAGTAGGCCAATATGACCCTTTTTGGGCATTAAACATACATATTTCTGCACTTTCTTCTTGTTGCTTTGCCATTATGTTTGTTCAAAAATGACTGTAAATCTTGTGATGCTAACGTATTTCTACCATAACACAGACTGCGCTTGCAAAGAAACACTCCGTTTACTCTGACTCTGCCCATAACAAACACATTGCTTGATTCTAGACCGTCTGCTTTGTGCTTGGTCTTTGCACATTAATCGCGACGATTGTCATTAATTAATCGTGGGGCACGCATATCGTTATCATGATAAACATACGATTAATCGTGCAGCCCTACAAACCAGTGAAGTTCTTAATCATTTCTTTTTTTTTTACTTTGTTTTGTGCACATGGGCATTATCATGTAATATGATCTTTAATCTATAATATAATTAAAGAAAAGTGTCCTGCCCATACTATTGAAATTATTATTCATAAAATTAGAAACACACAATTCTCATTAATATACTTAACTGTCTGTAGCATTAAGATTTGTGTTCACAGAATTTACTAAAGTAGTCAATCCTCTTCATTAGAAGGGGGTGTCACAGTCCTTTTGTCCTTACAGTGTATTCCAGTCACAAAAATGGACAAAACTTAAAAACATATGATCCAAAATAATTAAGTTTATAGAACAGATGTGGTTCTGGAATCTGATTGGCTACGTGCAAACTGAAACTATAACGCGCACACATTCAGCACATTTAAAGTGTCTGTGTTTCATTCACACACATCCTCCCTTATTATTTCTTAATAATAATCTCATTAATTCACACTAATAGCTTCACTGAAGCAGCACAATCATTCGTTACTAATTCCAAAGTGACGTTTTAAAATAAAATAACGGAGACTTGTATGTGGCTGTTATACTGGGCTTTGAATCTGAGGAAAAAGATCACCACAAAATAAAACTCCTTCGGAGTTTCTGTTTTATCTACGCACTTGTCCCGTCAAACTAAAGTATAAACGCAGTATCACTCACCTGATATTGCTATAATAGTGATGAAAAATAACTGCAATAGCGTATTAGATAAAAAGGTGTTGTGATGGAGTGTCAGACATGTTGTTGGAATGAAAGCACATATGCAGCGGTAACTTTATTCCAATGATCTCTCTGTAAAAGCAGGTTGAGGAGACATTTTATTTTAGTCTTGAACTCAATTATTAGAATCCTCCGAGTGCATGCAGCCGCAGTTTTTGAATGTCCACATTCATGAGGCGCATCCAAGCGTCACAGAGTTTCTGCGTGCTTCTCCATGTAGCGTACTTGCTGTGACGGGCGGGCTCGCGCAGAGCGCATGTATGCGCCCTTGGGTTGCATTAAACCATATCGATATGAACGGTATTGGCTAATTCCGCATCGCGTCGGGAACCCATATCGATATATCCCCTAAATCCGATATACCGCCCAGCCCTACTCTGTGTTCAACAAAAGTTAAAGACACTTACACATTTACACAAATCCACAAATTAATACAAATTTTCAGGGGTTTTGAAGTGTAAATGTGTTTACTAAAAATCTAAAATTCGACAAAATTCATAAAAGTTAGCGGGACACTGGTTCCCCCTCAAAAAAGCCCATTCATTTTTCCCATAGACTTTTGAATTATTATAGACTATTATAGACTATTTTGAAAAATAAGCTCTGTGATTAACAAAAGTTTATGACACTTAACGTTTTGTCCCTATTCTTCACACATGCATTCAACTTTTATGAATTTTGTTGAAATTTGGCTTTTTATATTCTTAGTAAACACATTTACACTTCAAAATTTCTAAAATTTGAATTAATTTGTGGAGGCTCAACTTGTTAAAATTTTTTTTTAAATGTCTTTAACTTTTGTTAAACACAGAGCTTAGTTTTTGTGTTAATCCAGATGTCTATCGGAAATATGAATGGGCTTTTTTGCAAGGAATCCACTGTCCCGCTGACTTCCGGGTTGGCCTACAGAAAAACATCATCCCTGAGGCACTCTATAAGGAGGCGTTCCTAAAACAAATGAGTACCGTCCACTGCAGTAACTCACGAGAGACGGATGATGTGAGATCCACTGCTTCACTTTCATTGGTAGCTGCTCCCGAAAGTTGCTCATCATTTGCATAATCTTAAAGGGGACATTTTATGAGACTTTGTTAAGATGTAAAATAAGTCTTCGGTGTCTCCAAAGTGTGTATGTCATTTATTACAGCATGTTAAAATTGCCACTTTAGGGGCGGTTCACATTTCGCATCTAAATCCGCGCGGGAAACGCGACTGTCTGTTGGTTCTTGTCACATGAACTGCGGTGCGCTTGCGGCATTCTAGAAAGTTAAAATGTTTTTAATTCGGATGCGCCTGGAAAAAAACGAGCACGTCGCACGGGGCTCGTTAATTCTGCGTCGCTTCCATTATTATCCGCATACATTTGAAACAACGAACTTGAGCGCGCAAAAGACACGAAATGTGAATCGCCCCTTAGATGTGAGCAAAACTGAGCTGAGTGTGTCCCTTTAAATGCAAATGAGCTGATGAAATGCAAACACAATAATGGTGGGTCACCATAATGTTGGTTTGTTGAAATAGAAAATAATTGACAGCACAGTTAAGTTTCAGTCTCTTTCTCTCTCTCTCTGCATAAAATAACAGTGCTGTGGTTGGATAGTGTAGATTAAGGGGCGGTATTATTATAATAAGATCCCCTTTCTATGTCACATAGGGAGTGAAATCTGAATAACCTATTTTTTTTTCACATGCTAGCAGAGAATGATAGAAAACTAAGTTACTGGGTTGATCTGTTTTTTTTTTCACGTTTTCTAGGTTAAAGGAAACACTAGGACCCAATTATAGCACTTAAACATGGAAAAGTCAGATTTTCATGATAAGGCCCACTTTCAACTCAACATTTTTGCGTTACTGGACACGGTCACTCCTGTCCCTGAAATCGCTAAGCTTCCATTGAAATGAATGAGATCATGTCATTTTAAGCCGCCGGCTGCCTAAACAGGCCTTCATTTGCATTGCACGGCACAAATTTGTGCATCTTTGCATTGTACGTTATCTGCTCTAGCAAATATTTAAATTCACTTTTAGTGTGCACACACCGCAAAAAAAATAAATTTTCTGCATAAAAAATCAGATGTCTGACGGGCAAAAGATAGACGGCGGTTAACAACGTGTAGCATGATTGTCTATTAGAAGATCCACTACGTGACTGACAGAAATTCTCTCTTTCTCCTGCAGAGGATGAACAGGTGTCCGCTGTTTAAAAGGGGACGACACTGGCTTTTATACGCTTGCTGAAGAGACTGAAGCAGGTCAAGCCAGATCATCCAGTCTACATCTTGCTGGCACTGCCTCTCTCCCTCCTCAATGATGGATTCATCTCCCTGCCCTGCCTTAAAGCATCACGAGGGGTTTGTTACCCTGCATGCTAAAAATACTGTGAAGAGAGGAGGCGAGCGAAAAAAAAAACTTAATAATTTGGCACTTTGGAGAACAGAAAAATAAACTGAACTGACAACCGAACAGCGTTTTGACATTCACACACACACAAAAACCAACTACTGTTACTGTTTATCTACAGACAATACTCCCTTCATTCTCTTCAGAGGTGACACAAACTCATTTAGACGTTTCTCTCAGCACTTGTTTTTAAGGCGTAAACTGATGCACACAATCGATATTTCAGTTGCACTCCTACAGGGTGTTTGTAGCCTGAAGGGCAAGAAAAGACTGCGACTTCTCAACATTGTGCACCGACGACAAAACTCATATCTTGTGGTATTACAGTATTATATTTGCGGTCGGGCTGAGGAGCTCGGCTTTCAACTGGAAAACTATCTGGAGATCCAGACATGCGTAGCACACTGCTTTATTATGGAAGGAGACATGTGGATCCTGTGTCTTGGTTTGGAGAGGCCTCATAACAGGCATATGAAAAAGGCCGAACATATTTACATCTGTTGATGGTAGTGGAGGTACAAAACAACGTCGGTCCAGAGCCAAAGACTGTAGATCGGAAAATCAGCTCCAGCAAGCTTTTTTGTAAGTAAAGAGATTGTGTTTTCCATGCACACGCTCTTTTCCGAAAGTTTTTTTTGTTTGCTGAACACCTGTGTGGTTCAGAACAGTGCTCTTTGGCTGTGGTGCCCCCTGCTGGTCAACATGAGAACAAACGGCTACTCAGGCAAAGGGGGCGTCATCTAATCTGGGTGCTACTTCTTACCTGACATTAAGTGATAAATATCTTTAGGAAGGTATGTTTCGTGCCTGAAATGTGGTGGTTTTTGGGTAAGGTTTAGTTTACAGAGTCGGGCCTCCAGATCAGACCACCAGTACTGCGCACAGCTTCCAGAATCACCCAACAGTGCTTTCAAGACTCCGGTGGGCTGGAACATACAAACCAACCAGAAGGCTGCCAATGAGAGCAGAGCGAGTCACTTTCATTCTTTCGTTTTAATCACTGAGTTTAAGCTGATCACATTGATCAGTAGTTAGAAGTATAATAGATGAAAGAGAAAAAGACGTTTGCAGTGTTTTCCACTGTACTCTGTAACATCACCACTTTAATCTTTCTTTCTCTAATTGCCTGTTTGTTTGTTTGTTTGCATTTAATTTTCAGCTCCGTGCATTTTTGTAACGGTTGCGGATACAAACATTTGTAACAGTAAATATCAACCATCTGCTTCCACATCATTTTTTACTAAATATTCACGTTTCGGCAAGCCAAGATGAGTCGCTTGTTTTGCAAAGTACGTTGCACAAATTGTACAAGCATAAATACAAGGTAAATAGTAGTAGGTAGCCGTTCTGCTACTTTGTTCGATATGTGATGTCAAGTGAGAAATGTACATTTAGCTGGTAAAGATTCTCTTTTTGTTTTCGTTTTGTTTTTTTGACTACTTTTACCTGTACGTCTTTTACAAAGACAATTGGTGGAGTATGTATTTGTATTTTCTTTTTGTCTTTTTTTTGTTTCGTATTTTTAATACAATAATTGTAAATATTGGTTATATTTTTGTTGAATTGTAGAAATGTATGATGTTTATGCCTCAACATCTAGCTTATATGAAGCTGGGAATCAATAAATTTGACGAAATGAATCAACTTAGAGTTTTTAAATGCACTTATTGTTGTTGTTGTTGATATTATTCTTTTGTTTTGTTTGTCTTGCATTAATGTTTTTTGTTTTTTTCCAAACATTGTTATTTTAAATGACCTCTGGCACCATCTAGTGTTTGCACAAGATAAGACATGGACGTAACTTGAAATGTGTATCTCATACTTTTCTAACTGACAAATGTATGTTGGGGTTAATAAAAAGACATCCATATCTGTATGCTGTCGCTTTTGAACACTGTGTGCATGTCCACAGATTATTCATTCAGTTTTACAATTTCTGGAGTTACATGTATAGGCATGATTACAATACAGATTGTTATTTCTACAGTAAAGGCAGAACAGGAAACGTTATAAACATATTGTTGGGTGTATTAAACAATCATTAGCGTTATAATCATATGCCACAATGACCACAATGGCTTTGGTTAAACATTTGGTTTATTATAAAGACAGAGCGCAGTTATGCTAATTTGAAAACCACGCCCACCAGTGGAAAACAATCCAACCATCTCCATTGACGTTGTATTGCGAGAGGCCGCCTCCTTGTCATTTCTGGCTTATAACAAAAACAGAATAACCCCTAAAAGCAGCTGTGTGACAAGGTGTACTGCTTACAAGCCAAAAAAAAAAAAAAAACAAGAAATACGTTTTTATAAGCTGTCGAGCCGTAAAACTCAGCCTTTAAGGAGAATAAAGTGGATCGCCGACTACGTTTCCCTCTAGTGGGCGCAGTTCTACTAACTAATTAGGAGTACTATGAAAAGTTGCCCGTTTCCACTGTTGTGTCTTTGAATGCTCGTTTTTGGGGGTCGACAGCTTATTATAACTTATTTCTGAGTTTTTTGGCTTGTTAGCTGTACATCCTGTCACACAGCAGTTTTTGGGCATTGTTCTGCTTTTTGTTGTAAGCCTGAAATGACAAGGAGGCAGCCTCTCGAGACGGATGGATTTTTTCCACCTGATGGGCGTGGTTTTCAGGTTATGACGCGTTGCGCTCTATCAAACTTTTTATATTTAAACTTTTTATGGACGTACATGTCTACCTTTTAAAAAGATAAAATAAATCTGCACATCTCCTATTTGAACAAAATAAGGAAGTTATTTGTCTAGATTTGGCAAGAATAAACCAAACTGTCCTTACTCTTGATAATGGAAGAGCAAAAAGTGCAGGGCCATTTACAGATATCCAAGGTAGCCTATTACCATACTGCAGATTTTACCTCTTTTTTCTTTTCTTTTTTTTACTTTGTAGCCTCTCTGGCATATTCACAGGTGAGATCTGCTTTTCCATGGTTTTGTTCCCAAAACCGTGGATAAGCAAATGTCCACAGTAATTAAATCATATCGGTATTACAGCCCTAGTTAGGGGTACAAGCCATAAACAACAACAAAAAAAACATCTCCAATGGGCTGGAAGTGAAAATGAGTCCATATAGGCTACTCGTATACGTCCGCGGTTTCCTGGGAAAGTCCCGTTTTTTGGTGTTCTGTCTCGGGCTGGTGCTGTCCCCTTAAATGTACCTGATAAACAGCACGTCCTAAACAACCAGCAAATACACTCAAACAGCCTAATCAACATATTAGCCTGCGGAGTACCAGACCGGAGCAATTATGTGATGATTATTTTCACCAGCAGATGGGGCTGCAAGCTACACTAATTATTTGGTCGCTCGCTACTGATTTAGCGATGAAGAATTTTACGAGACACATGAGAAAGCGTCATCAAGTTATTATCCATCAAGTTATCAAAGGAGTCAAAGTTATCGGGTTCAAGGTACTAACTAACTACCCATGTTAAATTAAACTAATAAACCAACAAAGTGAACTGATCACAGGTACAGAGCATTTTGATTTGTGTACATTTTGCATTATTCCTTCTGTTCCGTGTTTACAGTGCTGAAGTAGTAACTTGATGACACTTAAATGTCATATCTGTGCATTGTAAAAAAATAAAGGAAAACAAAGTAGATTTACAGAAATTAACTGAATTAGAAACCCCCTACAATAAAAAGACGAAAACATTCAAACATGGTTTATTTGTTAATTCATAGATAATTACAAATGAATTTTCAATGATATTTTAACCATTAGGAAATGTCCTCGGTTTTCATTTAAAAATCTGGTCACCTTATTTTAGGAACTTTTATAAAATAAAGGCATAAATAGAAAATCACAACATATATGATGGATGTGATCCTTATGTTATGACTGTCTTTTGACATGCTGGCATCGAGGCAGCAGATAAGCAAGCCCTCGACATCCTTCTGCTCAAGAAACATTGAAAGCTAACTAAAGTTCACCAAAACGCTACTAAAGGCGTGGATCCTCCCAAAACAAGGTCATTGCATCTCACTGCAATTGCATAACATTCGCCTGTATTTTGTGTAACAAAGTGGTTATTGCACACACACGCATTATTCAACTCCCCCGACTGAAGACGGGTTGGTTTTACCACGTAGGAACAATAACAACAACGTTTGACGATAAAGCGTGTTTTTTTTCGGTTTGATTGATTTGAACTAAAATTATGCAAAACATAGACATTTTGCGTTTGTGCTAGCTAGTGCTAAAATGCCCCCATGCTCTCTATCTGCATTTCACGCCACAGTGACGTCATGTGCAAACAAGCCATCAAAAAGTTTGTTAAATGGATATTTCAACCTGCAAAATGACGCGTGTCTTCAATTTTCTCAATATACTGTTAGAAACTAACAAAAGGTAATGCATAAAATAATGTAAAAAATCTGTTTTGCTCATATACCAAATGTGCCAATATTAGCGGAGTGCATTACTGTATGTAAGATGTCTCCCTCACCTGAACTGTTGTACTGTGTTATCTGCCCACATGGTGGCGCATTTGCTCCATTGACAAGAACTGTAGCTGACGTTTGCTGTGTAAGCCAGTAATTTAGAAGTCAGGGGTGATTAATTGTTTCCAAATAAATGCAAGGCTATAGAGAAAAAAAGAGGAGAAAAGTCAAAAGCAAGGACTTTTTTTGCTCTCTTGATGACTTGCAGCTATGTGTTTGTGTGCAAAGCGTTTTGCACTTTTAAAGGTTATCTGCAGTAATTTTAAAGGTTATTTGCTCTATTTACAGCAGTAGCTAAGTAAATACCAAGTCAAGTGTAACTATCCATCCAGTAGTTTTAAAAAACTTAACACATTTCCGATACACAAATAGGCTACTCTAGAAGATTGTAAGGTTTAAAGTTTACTTTCTAGGGCATTTTTGTTTCTGTCCTTGTTACCATCTCCCCACTGGGACAAATGCCAATGTGCTTGCACTGCAGTACGATGAAAAATACTGGAACGTTAACCTAAAAGGAAATGATTTTAATCACAGATCCAGGTCACCAACAAACAGGTAAAATCTATAAAGGTGACTTGGCTGTAGCCCTCCATTTATTCCTGGTTAATGTGCGCGACTGCATCTTTCCTCCAGCCGAGTACAGTAAATGGACCTGTCGACTCCAAGACAATATCCAGCGGGGCGTAACTGTCCTGCTTGTCCTGTTAGATTCTACGCACTGTAAATTTCATTTACCCTGAGATATTCCTAGCCTGAACTTTAAACAAAGATCAACACGAAGAACCAGAGAGCAAATGAGAGAGATTCCAGACATCTAAAATTAGGCATCATGCTTTATTTCTTACAGAGTCACTTTCGGAGCAGTCTTTCCAAAATTAAACCTGTGATTCATCTTGTCAAGCGTTTAAGGAGCGCAGGAGAGCATGAAAGAGGTGCATTAGTCAGCTCTTCCTGCCCAAAACTGCAGAACCTTGGAAAAATTTGGACTGGAAGCAGCAAGGAATGAAGGTAACGGTATAAATACAAGCAAAAGTATTGCGAGATCTGTAAGGCCTGCTAACACAGCCATCCATCAATCTCTTTTGTACATGGGACGGTTGCAGAGATGTTGAAACGTCAAAGACTTTTACTTATCTTCTACAGCAGACATTAATGTACAATCAATATCAGCCACCGTGGATATTGACGTACGCTCCTGTTAAACTATTTAAAAGCTGTGTTCTGGGTTTTGACCCATAAGGAAACGGTATTTACTAAAAGTTCAGAAGGTAATATTATGATTCACCTGCCTGAGGTTTAGTGATGTGCTGAGATATAATAGGAGATCTCACTACCATGAGCAACATGCTTAAAAAGGTAACAATGTATTCCAGTTAAATAAACTTAAATCAATACATTTTCAGATATTTGAACTTGTTTTAACCAAAGACCCGATATAGTTTGGCTATGAGTAACCCACCACTAGCCAAAATAACCTTGAATTTGATTACATGTTGTTTTTGCCAAATAACTCGTGAGATGTATTATATTCCATCATGTAAGCAAAGTCAACGAAGATTACAATGTGTTTTTTTTCCATTATTTTTGTGCAATGGTTAGACTTCTATAAAATTTTCACTAACAGCCCAAATTTTGCCTTGTTTTAGCCAAGATGTCTGTCGTGTGTTTTGGACGGCTATTAGACATCTTTAAAACGCAAAATTGTGTCGCTTTAAGGCAGACCAAGCGGTATATGACATCAATTATCACTTGTAGGTTGTCTCATATTTTATATGCAGCATTTAAAATATAATATACTGCTATTTGCACAGATGTTCTTGTTTTTCACACTTCACAGACACACAGTATGAATTTAAGCCATTTACACAATTCATATAATTTAAGTGCGAGAGAAAGTAATTAAGAAGTTCGATGTCAAATTATTTATATCACTCCATGACTTCTCAGTGGGTTTATACATGACAGCTACTGCCTTAAAAAATGTTATCTATACACGATAACTGAAACATATTGTGACAAATTGTCCAAATAGGAATCCAATCTGTGTAAAATCATTTCATTTAAAACTAATAATAACTTACAGTAAGTCTCTGTAATATGGCCTTCACATCAAATCTTTTGAAATAAGAAGCATCATGTTTTACATGCTATCAGTGTTGTTTTAGCTGAGGACTACAAATCTTGTAATGACGCAAACATGCCGACATAATAAGTGTGGAATTGCCATAGCATAATTTTGCATCTTTTAGCTGGATCTAAAGGATGCAGCAGATTAACAATCTTCATACTTGGCTGGAAGTGTATACGACATCCCTCCTCCACAGCGATCCAAGCACTTAAATCAACTCTTTTAAATGCTAACAGTGCGTGAGTACATCTGGATAAATGCCCAGTTATAACACTCTTCTCTATGATTTCATAATTATTTGATATATTACTGCTGCTGTTATTGCTGGAATCTAAGCAGACTAGCATCTTTCTTTAAAATAAAACTGCATTTTAGGCAGCTTTTCACATCTGCTTTTTTCGTTGTTTTGAAGAGCTTGACATATTCTATAACAAGCCTCTTTAAACTAAATTACAGTTATTTAATATAAATGCTTACAGTAGTAGTACAATACTTTGCTGTTTTAGATCATCTCGTGCCTTGTTCAGTGCCATAGTGGAAAGCATGCAACACTGCATACAAATGTTGTTCAAGTGTGTTGTGAATTTGTTGAGGTATTTACTGTATGATGCACTAAAAAACTAGTTTGGCATTGCCTGCACTAGTTTAACTATTACTAAGTCCACATATTGCAACATTGTTTTGGTGATGTACTATAGAACTATTGGCATGACTAACCAGCACTTGTTTAACTCCTACTAAGTCCACGTAACACAACATCGTGTTTGTGATGTACTATAGAACTAGTTTGGCATGATCAACCAGCACTAGTTCAACTACTATAATAACACAACATCGTGTTTGTGATGTACCATAGAACTAATTTGACATGATCAACCATTAGTAGTTTAACTACTACTAAGTCCACATTACACAACATAGTGTTTGTGATGTACCATAGAACTAGTTTTGCATGACCAATCCAGCACTAGTTTAACTACTACTAAGTCAACGGAAAACTTCTAAGTGTTTTTGAGGTACTATATAACTAGTTTGGCATGACCAACCAGCACTAGTTTAACTACTACTAAGTCCACGAAACACTACTTAGTATTTGTGATGTACCATAGAACTAGTTTGGCATGACCAACCAGCACTAGTTTAACTACTACTAAGTCCAAATAACACAACATAGTATTTGTGATGTACTATAGAACTAGTTTGGCATGACCAACCAGCACTAGTTTAACTACTACTAAGTCCACATAACACAACATAGTGTTTGTGATGTACTATAGAACTAGTTTTGCTTGATCAACCAGCACTAGTTTAACTACTACTAAGTCCACATAACACAACATAGTGTTTGAGATGTACCATAGAACTAGTTTGGCATGGCCAACCAGCACTAGTATAACTACTACTAAGTCCACATAACACAACATAGTGTTTGTGATGTACTATAGAACTAGTTTGGCATGACCAACCAGCCCTAGTTTAACTACTACTACCAGCACTAGTTTTACTACTACCAAGTCCACGAAACATTACTTATTATTTGTGATGTACCATAGAACTAGTTTGGCATGACCAACCAGCACTAGTTTAACTACTACTAAGTCCACGTAACACAACATAGTGTTTGTGATGTACCATAGAACTAGTTTGGCCTGACCAACTAGCACTAATTTAACTACTACTAAGTCCAAATAACACAACATAGTATTTGTGATGTACTATAGAACTACCCTGCCGAAAAAACCAGCATACCAGCAATACCAGCATAAACCAGCATCAAACCAGCATTAGGACCAGCTAAACCAGCATTAGCACCAGCTAAACCAGCATTAGCACCAGCATCCCATGCTAGTCATACCAGCATATGTTGTGTTTTGGTGCTGGTATGCTGGTGACCACCAGCTAAACCAGCATAGACCAGCATGATTCCCATGCTGGTCCATGCTGGTTTGATGCTGTTTTTTTTCAACAGGGTAGTTTGGCATGACCAACCAGCACTAGTTTAACTACTACTAAGTCCACATAACACAACATAGTGTTTGTGATGTACTATATAACTAGTTTTGCTTGATCAACCAGCACTAGTTTAACTACTACTAAGTCCACATAACACAACATAGAGTTTGAGATGTACCATAGAACTAGTTTGGCATGGCCAACCAGCACTAGTATAACTACTACTAAGTCCACATAACACAACATACAGTAGTGTTTGTGATGTACTATAGAACTAGTTTGGCATGACCAACCAGCCCTAGTTTAACTACTACTAAGTCCACATAACACAACATAGTGTTTGTGATGTACTATAGAACTAGGTTGGCATGACCAACCAGCACTACTGTAGTTTAACTACTACTAAGTCCACTTAACACAACATAGTGTTTGTGATGTACCATAGAACTAGTTTGGCATGACCAACCAGCACTAGTTTAACTACTACTAAGTCCACAGAACATTACTTGTGTTTGGGAGTTACTATATAACTAGTTTGGCATGACCAACCAGCACTAGTTTAACTACTAATAAGTCCACATAACACAACATAGTGTTTGTGATGTACCATATAACTAGTTTGGCATGACCAACCAGCACTAGTTTAACTACTACTAAGTCCACATAACACAACATAGTGTTTGATATGTACCATAGAACTAGTTTGGCATGACCAGCACTTATTTAACCAGCCTGATCTCAAACATTACATATTTTATTTTTAATTCATATCAAAGTCAAGTATTGAATTTGTACAAGGTAAATTGTGCAAAACCTTACGGTTGTCATAGAAAAATAAATAAATAAAGGAACGCCACCGCTAACCCCAACATCACAAATTGTACAAACATGTACGAATGTCGTCGTACAAATGAATACGAATTAGCCACCTCATAAAACATGTACGAAGTGCCATAAAATAGTGTTGAGTTTAACTATTACGAAGTTCACTAAACACTACTAAGCACGCTCTCTGTCATTTGTTTTTTTCAACGTGTTTGATATTAATCTTTTGCTGCCAGTTTCATTGGACACACATTTTGCCACGGTTATGTGCATTGCCTGAAGTTAGCTTCCAGTCTTTGGTTATCGTCTGGCTAGTGGCTAAACTGACCTCCGGAATAAATACCTTGTCTGAAAATAATCTGTTTCCTAAAGAAGAGGGGAGACGGCTGGATCACAACTGTGCTGAGAGGTTCTGAAGAAATCAAGGATCTGTAGTTCACATTGTATATATTAATTTACCACAGTAACGTTAGCTCAGTGTAGTAGTTGATAAGCTTTAGTTAAGATTTGAACTAAGATGATTTAATTATTATTTATTTTGCTCATTTTTAGAAATAATCTACTTTAGAGGGACTCTGTTGTTTTTGATTCTTTGTGGAAGTCTACCAGATGTAAGGTTTGGTCCACAAAAGTTGTTTATGTTGTTGCCGCTAAACCTGTCTATGATGAGAAAATAATAGAACATAACAAAATACTAACAAACAAAGCAGTCAACTTTTATAAACATATACTGTATATCACAATGTATTAAGTTATCGTTGACAAGTCCTTTTAAGATATTAAAAATGCCCACTGTGCACGATCTAAATTTGTCTTTAATTATTGAAAAAGTCTAGTTAACATCATGTAGTAGAGCTATAAATGTAAATTACTTTAGAATCACTTAAAAGTTTTTGCAAGAAATTACAGGCTACCTACGTAATTTCATAGCAATTAAGACTGCTATTTTGAGCAAGCCACACTAATAGAGGAATAATTGTATTTTGTGATGTTTAGACCTCATTTTGTATCTGCGTTTGTAAGCTCTGAAAACTGTTGGAGCTTTCGGATGGTTGTTTAACCTTATTAGAACAGAGTTTGATTTAGGAAAATTAAAGCAGGGATTGTAGCAAAAAAGAATCAAACCTCACATCAAATCTCATTTTGCAAAAGTTAACCGGTTACATGGTTGATTTATATTCTATGCAATTCATCTGCTTAGCATTTCTGTGATACATCAGATAAATTGTTGTGCCTTACGCAGCTCTATTGCATAATATGAGCGTGAAATTACCGCTACAATTCTGAGATCATTATGATTACGCTACATTAGCATACATATACAATAAACAACAAACATGGTCATTAACAGTGATGTCAATCAAAGTTCCTGAGGTGGAATTTGTAATTGGGTATCTGCGGGCTCCATTTATCATATTTAAGTCAGATGCCTGTAGTCAGCTGTAACTTGTTTGAGATAAGCTCTCATTAATTTTTTCACAGCCCTAAGTGCTTCATATTAATTGTGAGGGCATGGCTATCTGCATTTTAATATCTCAGACTGCATCAATAAACATGTCGAAAGAAAACGTGGGGTTTTAATTGTACTTTTCTTCTAAAGGATTCCAGCAGACATTGTGGTGTTAGTTAAGATATTTATGTACAGTAGTTTATGTTGGCTGTATTTACACTTGCCATGGCATCTGTCCAGGATGAACTGAACATATATGGTAATAAGATTGCTGTAGTAGATTGGTGTTTACATCCACCTGTACATCATGTTAATTTGAGCTCCTTTAACTGCATGTGTTTCAGTACATACAGCAGGCAAAATAAGTATTTGACACATCAGCATTTTTATCAGTAAGGGGATTTCTAAGTGGGCTATTGACACAAAAAAATCAGAAAAAATAGAAATCAGAACATTTAAGTATACAAGTTGAGTCATAATAAATAAAGTGAAATGACACAGGGAATAAGTATTGAACACACTTTATTTAATACTTTGTAGAAAAGCCTTTGTTGGTGATTGCTGCTCGATGCCTCTTGTATGAAGAGACCAGTCATCTGCATTGCTCAGGAGTGATTCTGGCCCATTCTTCCACACAAATGGTCTTTCCCCGCTGTATATTATAACTTACTATCACCATCGGGCGCATCTGAAAACATCTGTTTACAATGCAATCCTCATTCAGTTAACAACACATTTCAAACCCTGTTTACACCAATCACTCACAACAGCCTTGAAGGTCAAATATCAAATATCACCTAAGATCTTTTAGGGATATGAACTATGCCACGCATAACTACTATATGCTGGCCGCTATATTTTACGCACAGAATTAAAATCCCATGTTTTATTCTCGC
The DNA here is from genome assembly GCF_027580225.2 of Misgurnus anguillicaudatus. Lineage (NCBI taxonomy): Eukaryota > Metazoa > Chordata > Actinopteri > Cypriniformes > Cobitidae > Misgurnus > Misgurnus anguillicaudatus. The sequence continues at coordinate 26,727,148 of NC_073352.2, read as the reverse complement.
CACCTATTCCTCAAAATGAAACCTGAATGTAGGAGCCATATCAGATTTGGCCTCATTCATCTTTACTGACTGAAAGTAAAGGAGGTGCTTATTAGATGGATGGTGTGAATTATAATATAGCACCTCATCATGTGCTGTGTGCATGAAAATGTGAAGGGTGAGTCGTAATAGCACGTCACCTGGAGGCAGCGAGCCAGAAAGAAGGCATAAACAACCAAATTCAATTACCAGACAAAACCTCCAGTGAAGAATCTGACAGAGAATACAGAGTGAGGCAGGTAAATTGTAAAGCATAGAGCTAAAATGGACAAATCGCACTGTGTTTAGGCTTGCCATGTAAATTATTCAATTTTATCCCTGTATCCAATGAAGACGTGTGGGGTGCTGTAAGGAAGAGCATTGTGTTGATCAATAGCAGGACAGAAAAACTACTTTGAGGAAGCATTATAACTGATACTTATTTTAATACAGAATTTTATGCACACACTTAAAAAAAATGGGTTGTTTTTACCCCACTGTACTAATGCCTACGGTAATCACTAAATTGACTTCACTTTAAGGGAAAAAATGTAAGTTGAAAATGTTTAAATATTTTAGGTACCAGTTGAAGTAATTTAAAAATGTTTCACTTTATATTTTCACTTAGGGGTGTCCACACCAAAGCTTTTACGCCCGGGGACAGCGTATGTTAAAAAGCCACATTCTGCATTTTTTTTTGCCGAATGCCGAAATATTCAACTTTGGGTGAAAAGCTCAGCTCGTCAATGTCATTTCTTACCCGGAAATCCAATCACAGTGGAGGAGAGGCAGGCCACATATCACAACAACCAACAGGCGCATCGTACAATGTCTGATAAACAAAGCAGAAGTATCACAGTAACCAAAGCGCTCAACTGAAGAAATCTTTCCGCCAGGCATTTTCAGCTGCGTAAAAAAGCTTTTGGTGTGCACGCCCCCTTAAAGTAAGAAAATGTAAGTAAAAAATAAAGCAATAAGCCCTGCGAAGCAGTGGGTTACCAGTGCATTTTATAACAGCTAAGGGGCGTTAACCCCCTTAACTAATAAAATGCACTGTAAAACCACTGCTTCGCGGGGCTTATTGCTTTTATAAAACGGTTACTTCATATACATAGCAGGGTTTCATAAAATAAAACACAAATAAGTTGTAATTATATTAGTACAAATATTACTCTTCCACCAAAAAAGTAGTTCCTCAGAATCAAGTGTGGCTGCAACAGAGCGCGGTACTCAAGCAACACAGATGCTGCAAAGACACAATGAGAATATGATTATAGACTGTAGTGTTTATTTTCATAAATCAACATTCATCTAAAATATACATTAACATTTATATTGTGCAACTGTTGATCAAATTTGCTTGGAAGCCTGCTTAACTCTTTCAACGTCAGCGTTTTTAAAAAAGAGTTGCCACCCAGTTTTAGTTTAATGCCTTTCAGAAAAATGATCCTCTTTAAATATAAAATATATCAAATTAAAGAACAGACCCTCCACTTTCAAACAAACAAATAAACAAAAAAAAGTTTCATCCTACCTTCATTTGTCCTCTTATCACCTCTAAAATTTTTAGCTAAAGGCTGAGATAATTCCATTTTTGTGAATAACTTTGTAAGAGATCAGATTCAGAGCCTGATCAAAACTTAAACGGTGTTTTAGTGTTGAGTGAATGTGTCAGTGTTTAAGTTGGGTATGATCACCATCTAGTGGCTAATAGCGGAAATATGTATTTCATGTTACAATAAAGAGAAGCGTTTTCTCTTTATTGACGAGATGACTCAACAGCAACAGTGGTGCAGTGATACTTATGTAATGTGGTCTGAATCGTGGGGTTACCAGGGTATTTTATCACGACTTAGAACGCTGAAGCAGCTAAGTCTATACTTAAAGCAGCTGAGGGTTGCTGGATGGTGTATTTGTACGCGCTCACTTGGCTTAAGTTAAATGTCATTAAATCAATGTCCACTCACCATTTGAATGCTCAGAGTATTCATTTTATTTAATGTGTTGCATTGTTGTAACAGCATGGCCTTGTGATACGGTCAAAAAACTGTGTGTTCACCTTCCTCCAGCAACACCTATCACCTGAAGGAAGGTTCCTACCTATATTCACTGAATATAGAACAGTGACACCTAGTGGACTCCTTAACAAGACAAATGGCTCTTACATACCGGCCCCTAATTGGGACACATACCAATTTTCAAAACATACAAAAGAGCCATAAAACAAATACAAACTGTGAGCACAATAAACATGCATAATGATTGTAACAATCTCTTAGCCCATAGATTCATGCAAGAAACAAAGCTTTGCTATTGGCCTATCAATAACACTGGTCTTAGTTTGTAAACGCACAGAGCGCACCAGGCCTTTCTTATCAGGAAATGTTTCTAAAACTCTTCCAAGAGGCCAGGAGCCCCTAGGTGCCGTTGGATCCATAATGACCACAATGTCCCCAGGCTTGAGGTTATTCCTAGTTTGGTTCCATTTCTGCCTCTCTTGCAGCAAAGGTAGGTATTCTCTCACCCATCTCTTCCAAAATAGGTCTGAAATGTATTGAACCTGTTTCCACCTTCTTTTTATGTACATGTCATGCACATCGAATAATCCAGAAGATAAGGAAGGTTTTCCTTTCAGCAACAATATATGATTGGGAGTCAGAGCTTCAAGATCCATTGGGTCATCAGACAACTTGGTGATTGGTCTATCATTCAAGATGGCTTCAGTTTCACACAAGACTGTATGTAAACCATCATCATCAAGCGTCTGCTGTTGAAGAACTGAAGTGAGGATTTTTTTCAGCATCCGGATGACTCGCTCCCAAACTCCACCAAAATGGGATCCAGCCGGAGGATTGAAACTCCATTTTATGCCCTTCTGACATAAAGCTCCTTGAATCTTAACTTGATTCAGTGATGAAAGTGCCTCCTTAAGCTCTCTCTCAGCCCCTATGAAATTTGTGCCATTATCTGACAAAAGACGTTCCACCTGCCCTCTTCTACTGATAAATCGGCGCAGAGCATTAATACAAGCATCTGTGTCAAGGGAATTGGCCATTTCAAGGTGGACTGCTCTGCTGGCTAAGCAGGTAAAGATGACACCATACCGTTTTACTGTGCTTCGTCCTCTCTTCACCTCTATTGGACCAAAATAGTCAACACCTGTATTAGTGAATGGCGGCTGGTCTGGCAGGATCCTCTCCTTAGGCAAGTCAGCCATTTTCTGCCCCATCAGTCTTGCATTGTACTTTTTACAGAAGCAGCACTCTGCTATGATCTTTCTTACGGCTGTGGTAGCACCTGTAATCCAATATTTCCTCCTTAATGTAGACAACATATGGTTACGCCCACTATGGCGAAGCCGTTGATGTAAATCTCTCAATATCAGGGTAGCCACATGCTGATCTTTAGTGAGAAGTAGTGGATACTTTGTGTCTTCTGGCAATGAGCCTCTTGTCAACCTCCCTCCAACTCTCAGAAACCCATTATCCAACCATGGGTCCAGCTTATAGATGGTACTGTGTTTGCTTACTGTATTCTTTCCAGAAGACAAAGCAGCAATCTCCTCAGGAAATCTTTGCAGCTGGCAGTAGCAGATTATAGCCAACTCTGCTTCCAAAAGATCCTCTGCCGACAAGATTTGTCCTCCTGTTGTACCTTTAGCCATCAGTTTTTCTTGTGCCAAGGCATTCTGCTTATTGACATCAATGGCATCAGACTCCCTCCTCATGCGAGTCCTTGTCAATAATATTCCTTTCAACCTTAGGAACCAGGCAACTGCCACTCGAAGTCTCCTCCAATCTGAAAAGTAAGCTATCAGCAGATTTGTACCCTCCAGTGCATCTTGGGTATTTACCACATTCACAAAGGCTTCTTTCTTGACCTCGATGTCATCAACAGCTACTGAAGTATGCACAATGTTTTCGGGCCAATCCTCTTCTGGTTTATACAGGAACTTGGGGCCTTCTATCCATCTGTTGTCATTAATGAAATCTCCAGCCCTCCTTCCTCTGGATGCATCGTCAGCTGGATTCTCCTTTGTGCCAACATATCGCCATTGTGCTGTCTTTGTGGCCTCTCTGATGATGGAGACTCTGTTTGCAACAAAAGTATGAAAACGCTTGTCTTCATTCATGACATACTTGAGCACAGATGTGCTGTCTGTCCAGAAAACAGATTCTTGCAGCTGGAGCCTCAGCTCCTTCTTTAACATCAGGTCTACACGAACAGCAAGCACAGCAGCAGTTAGCTCTAAACGGGGAACAGTGATGGCCTTTAGAGGTGTTACCCTAGCTTTTCCCAAAAGAAAGGCAACATGGATGTCACCGTTGTTATTCTTTATTCTAAGATAAGTGACTGCGCCATATCCTTGTTCACTTGCATCAGAGAAGTTATGAAGCTGAGCATACATGTAGGACCCAAAGCTTGTGGGCTTTATGCATCTCTCAACTTTGAATTCAGAGAGTGCATTCAGCTCCTTTAACCACCTCATCCAATCATGCAGAATGTCACGGGGCACAGTATCATCCCATCCAAACTTCCTCCTGCATAGCTCCTGTAACATAATCTTAGCAGGTAACACTACTGGTGCCAAAAATCCAATTGGGTCGTATACTGAACTTGAAACTGACAACATCCCACGCCTTGTGTAGGACCTTTCCTGAACCTCCATTTTGAATTTAAATGAGTCAGTTTCTGCACACCACAGCAAACCAAGAGCTCTTTCAACAGGCAGGCTGTCTCTGTCCAGATCCAGTTTCTTCCACTCCTTGGCTCGGGACTCCTCGGGAAGAGTTTGAAGAACAGTGCGCTTGTTGCTACTCCATTTCGTCAAAGTGAAACCTCCTCGCTGACAAAGAGTAGAAAGATCTTTAACTAAACAAGTTGCTGCTTCTTCAGATGCCACACTCTTAAGGCAGTCATCCACATAGAAGTTTTCTTTGAGAGTTTGTACAACCTCCTCTCGAAACTCAGACTGATGATCATCTGCTGTTTTTCTCAAAGCAAAAGCAGCACAACTTGGAGAAGAGACAGCACCAAAAAGATGGACAGTCATACGAAACACTGACACTTCTCTTTCAAAGTCTCCATTTTGCCACCACAAGAAGCGAAGAAAGTCACGATCTTCTTCTGCCACCTTAACCTGATGAAACATTGCTTGTATGTCACCCATGACTGCAACCACATCTTGCCTAAACCTCAGTAGGACTCCAAGCAATGTACTTGTAAAATTGGGACCTTGCAAAAGGACTTGATTCAAGGATGTTCCTTTAAATGTTACACCACAATCAAAAACCACCCGCAGGTTCTTCTTCCTGGGATGACGTACACCATGGTGAGGAATGTACCACACCTTGCCACTTTCACCTTTCAGCTGTTGAGTGGGAACTTGCTCTGCATATCCTTTGTTGAGCATCTCATTGACAAATGTTACATACTCCTGATAAAATTGCTCATCTCTCTGGAATCTCCTCTTCAACCCAAGTATACGTTGTTTTGCCACAGAAAAGTTGTTAGGAAGATGCACATTTTCCCTTTTAAATGGCAACTTCAAGGTGTAATGATTATCCCTAAGCTTGGCAGAACTCTCTGCATCTCCAAGAATCTAATATCCTCTCTTGATAATCCTTGCTCTTCTGTAACTTGCTCATTGAAATCATGGTTATATTGTTGAGACAACATCTCCTCCAACCTACACACAGAAATCCTGTTGACCACTGCAGAACAGTCTTCATCCTCAAAGTTGCTTGCATGCAAAGGACCATTAATGACCCAACCCAAAGCCGTTCTTATGGCATAAGGGCCATCTCCATGGCTGTTTATGACTTCCCAAGGCTCCAACATCTTGGGTGCGTTGTTTCCAATCAACAAGTCAACGTTGGCCATTATGCGAGGAGCTTTAACCTTTGCCAGGTAAGGCCACTTTGACAACTCTTCCTTAGACACAATGTTGTCAGAACTTACCGGCATTTGTTTCTGTGTAAGCGTTTGTGGAAGCTGATAGAAGATGTTACCATCAATAGCAGAGACTTCTAAACTTGAGAGTACGTAGGCTGGTACAACCTTTTCCTGTCCCATAGTTTGTAGTAAAAACTGAGTTTTTCTTCCAGGAAGATTAAGTCGCTGCATAAGGCTTTCAGTGCAAAAGGTTGCTGAACTGCCAGGATCTAGAAATGCATACGTCTGTATTATCTGATCTCCCTTACTGGTTTTAACTTGAACTGGTAAGATAGAAAGTAGACAGCGATCTTTTCCGGCCCCTGTATGGCCACATGTTTCAGTAGTTCCTAAGAACTTACATGCGTCTGATTCCTTGGAGATTATGTCTGCATTGGCTGTATTTCTGTCAATGTGAAGCACAGTGGGATGGGGCTGATTACATATCTTACAAGTCAACCGCTTGCCACAGTTACGACTCATGTGCCCAGCACTTAAGCAACCAAAGCAAAGCTCTTTCTCCTTTAGAAAGTCCATTCTTTCCCTATGCTTCTTACTCTTAAATTGCATACAATTCTCCAATACATGATGTTTAGCACAGTACACACATAATGAAATCACCTTGGGATTGTTTGTTGGCAATTCTGTTCTTATATTAGAGGTTTCTAGAGACTTCACAGGTGCAACATTAGTGGCAAAGATGTTTCCTTTAGCTTTGCCTTCTAGACGCAGTTTTGGTCGATTGACAGGTCTTGTGCTAACTGGCAAGTCCCTGATATCACCAAACAAGGGATCCATCAAGATGCTTACTTGTCTTTCAATAAATCCTACAAGATCTTTGAATGAAGCTCTACAATCAGTAGTTTCCAGAATGTTATGTGCAACAGTTCTCCACCGCTCTCTGAGCTTGTAAGGCAATTTAGATATAAGAGCCCTCATATTGCTTGGCATATCCAACTCCTGAAGATACTGCAATTCCTCAGCGACATTACAGCAGCCACGTAAAAATAGAGCATAAGACTGTAAAGCATTGACATCCTCACCCTTTATTATGTGCCAAGACAAGGCTCTTTCCAAGTAAGCAGTGGCGATCTTGTACTTATTCACAAAATGTTCCTGTAATAGCTGTTTTGCCTTAGTGTAGCCAAAATCAGGGTTCAAATGTAGACAACTACGTACAAGCTCCCTTGGCTGCCCCCTAGTGAACTGTTCCAAGTAGTATAAGCAATCACTATTGCTTGCCTTTTCCTCAACTCCCTTTTCAAACATCCTGATAAATGAAACATACTGAAGAGGATCTCCATCAAATAAAGGAATCTCTCTTGATGGTAAAGATGCAGAACATTGCTGTTGAACAAGAGCTGCTGTTATTTCATTTTGTTTTTGCATTATAGTGACAATGTCACCATACTGACTTTCAATGTTTGGCCGAGAAATCCTATCCGATGTAAGAGGTCCATGAGGTTGAACTGATGTGTGTCCTAATGTGTGCTGAGAATTCCGATCCGATGTAAGAGGTCCATGAGGTTGCACTGATGTATTTCCTGGTATATGCTGGGAACTCCAATCAGATGCAAAAGCTCCATGAGGTTGAACTGATGTATGTACAAATATTTGTTGGGAATTCTGCCTTCCTGAGTTTGTACATTCCTGCCAAGGCTGCTGCCGAATTTCCTGATATGACTCAGAAGATGCCAAAGGCGGATTCACTGCTAATGCTTGATATATGTATAGTCCATGATTATGTCTTACAGTCATGCACCACTGCTATTGCACTTTTTGGTTTGATCTTAATTGCATTTCGTTACCCTGTACCTGTACTGAGTAATGACAATAAAATTGAACCTTGAACCTTGATATGCAGTTTTGCCATGGACATTAAGTTCAAACTCTTCTGCCATTGGATTCAAGATAGTTGTGGATGCCTTTCCTTGCTCCTTTTCCAGTTGAGAATTCACAATACGAGAGACGTGTGAAACACTGCGATTGTCAGAAGCCTGTAAAACTGCAAGTTTGGCAGTGGACTCTGCTAGCATAGCATTTAGCTCCAGTTGCTCCTTTTTCCTCTTAATCATCTGCTCTTGCTCCTCCAAGGCATGCCTTTCCTTTAATGTTGCCATACGAGCAAGCAGTGCAGCCTTATTTGCCTCAGCTATGACTCTGGCAGAAGAAACACTCTTGCATGTACTTGCTTTACTTGAATGTTTACTCCCAACATTTGAAATACTATCTTCTGGATTAACACCATCAACCTTATCATTCATTACCTCATTCATAGTAATTTCATCATTTTCATTACATGATACCCACATTTTGACCTCAGAAATAAAATCATTGTTTACAATCATTTTGGCTTTAAACCATATGTCATGTTTTTCTTTCTCACTTTCAGGTAACATACCCAACAAAGAATCATGAATACATCTTGCTTCATCACACAAATTTAAGAAGTCATCAAAAACACTTTGCACCCCCTTTATATGTCTTTGTTGCATCAGGCCTTGTACCTTTTTTCTTAAATTTGCAGCTTTAGTTAGTACAGATTTTCTATTACACTGCAACCTTTCAACCTTTTCAGCAAATGCTTTAGGAGTTAACTTTACAACACGTTTTTGTTTGTCCATTGGAACATCAACATCAATGCAAACACTATCGTTCAATTGAAGCGCTTCCATTTGGCTATGCACAGCTTCAGCTGTCTCCATAATCCACAGAATGTTCAAAACACGATGTAAACAATTAACAACGATAGTTCGTAAAGTTAATTATTTTCTTTGATAACCAATGCATTGGATTTTTGTCCCACAATGTGTGCACACATAGTTAAATGGCCATTCAACAATAAGTAGCGCTACTAGACATACCTTTTCACGTTGGGCGCCATTATGGAACAAAAGGACCTCTGCTGGTGTTTGTAAAACAGCTCCAATGTATTTCCTTGTGCTGATGATGGTCCTTATCCCAGTAGAAAAGATGTGCATGTATACTCCACAGATTTGCGTTGTCCTCATATCATAGTTGCAGCATTTCAGATGTAAATCCACTTATGATTACTCCAAATAGCGTAGGCAAAACAAAGTTTTTTGACTAAATGAAGCAGCTAAGTCTATACTTAAAGCAGCTGAGGGTTGCTGGATGGTGTATTTGTACGCGCTCACTTGGCTTAAGTTAAATGTCATTAAATCAATGTCCACTCACCATTTGAATGCTCAGAGTATTCATTTTATTTAATGTGTTGCATTGTTGTAACAGCATGGCCTTGTGATACGAGCCGTTTCTCAATGTCAAGGAAGGATCCTCGGAAGCTAGAATCTCGAGGATGCTACGTCATCGACGTCCGTCGAAGGACTGTTCCAATGTCGAGGATCCTTGAAATTTCAGCCAAGGACTGAGTCCTTCGTTCGAGAAATATCCCATATACAGGAAAGGATACAAATTTGTATTCTTCACGCGCTGAAATCACCCACAATCCTATGCGAGCAGCACCGAAAGCACACCTTTCAATCACGCAATGACGTAATGACGTGCACTTGCTAGCCTGTTCCATTTAACGTGTTCTCCGAATGCTTAAAAGGAGCCTCGCTTAGCCTCTAAAGGAAGTGACTTGAAAGGACTAGTCCTGCCAAGGAAGTATCCTTGACATTGAGAAACGGCTACGGTCAAAAAACTGTGTGTTCACCTTCCTCCAGCAACACCTATCACCTGAAGGAAGGTTCCTACCTATATTCACTGAATATAGAACAGTGACACCTAGTGGACTCCTTAACAAGACAAATGGCTCTTACAAACGCGTTTCAGCCAATCAGAATGAAGGACAAGAACTGGCCGTTTTATTGATGCAGATTTTAGGCGTGATTTATTAAAGTATTTTTTATTTGATCCAACTTTTACTTTTTACAGTGTAGACCACTGACTCCAGGAAAATGCAACCATTGGCAAGTAGGGCACTTACATAAGTCATGAAAATGGAGCACCCAAGAGCTCCAGGTTTTATGTTCTAGCTTAGGCAGGTTATAAATATATTTAAATGGTATTATAAGTGCTCTTAGAGGACTGACCATAGCCTTCCAAGCAGCTATCAAGACGTGCTAATATTAAAAACTTTCTCCATGGCAACTGCTATTAGAAAGAATATTAAAAGCAATTTTATAGGACGTTATAATTATGACGAATAACAAGTAGCTTTGTGGGAGATCATTTTTATGGAGATTTTCAAGCTTTAAGACTTCAAATAACCTTCCTGTGCTGTTTTTAATGTAATCCTGCTAAATAACAGTTTAATTGCAATACTGTTTTCAGTCAGCCTTCTGTGGCATCATAAGACAAATAAAACCATTCTGCGAACCCAGCAGGTCACACAAATGAATTCAATTTACATATTCACAACTTTAATCTCCTTACCGTGTTTGAAAGATTCGAGCACAATGCAATGCTAACAGTAGTTAACTTACAGGCTGTGAGTCCGAAGCGGGTGGAATTATGATAATGTCCGTATTGTCCACATCACCAATCCCAGGAAGTAAACTGTTGCGTACAATCCTTGTGTTTGTTGTAGTCATCGTTTACTTTGGGGTATGGACCTTTTGCATATCGTTAACATGTGCTAATACACACTTACACACCAATGGAAAAGTAAAAACGTGAATCAGACAATAGGTGCTCTTTAAACGAAACAGAAAATTTATTAAAACTGACTCAGTCAATCTAAAGTCTTTTTTTGTGATTTGCTGTTTTCTACATAAAATCATTGTGAAAATATAACCTTTGATATCTGTAATATTGACTGAGCAAGGTCGTGTCAAAGATTGAAATCAATGTGAAATACGCTAAGACTTGGATTTTACAGGCAGGATCACATTTATTTTAAAGGTTGTGGGATGTATGTTTATGTGTCAACAGCTTTGGTATTGAATTTGGTATGGTTCAAATCCCCCTGCCCCAGAAGTTTAAGGTCGCGTCAATATTAGGATGCTGTATGTATTGTACACTTTGACTGTGTGTTGGTCACAAACCTGTTGGTGAAGTATTTAACATCCAACCCATAATCACAGCAGGATCTTTGTTATGACCTTTGCTTAACTGTGTGACACTGTATAGATTTAACTGTTGTGTAGTATTTAATGACTAATTTGTTTTCCCAATAAGTTTATCTCGGTGACACTTTTTAATGTTGAGAGATAAATGAATAGGACCATTTCCTTCACTGTGCTCCCCTATTCATCTTGAAATGTTTTAGCCGGTGCACTATAAACAGTCTTAATGGAGAACACTCTGCTGACAAATGAGAGCTGTAAATTAAGTCAATTGCCCTTTGTCTGTGACAGAAAGAAGAAGTGAAAGGAAGAGAGAAGAACTGTCTGGCCTAATTTAATAGCGCTAAACACATTACACCAAAGGTCAGGTATCTCATATTTAGGTTTTTATAGAGCTGCAAAGGTCTCACTCTTGTCGTGGATATTTTTGCCCTAAATGGCCCTGGGAGGCATTCAGGACTTCATTAGTGTAATTCAAACCCCTTATTGTTTCATCTAACAGTGTAATAAACTGACTTCTGTTTTCTTCTTAATAACAACGTCTCTGGTCAATATGGTAAGCAGTTAAACAAGGCACATAATCCTGAGTGCTCTAATTCACAACTCTATGACCTACATCGTTTCTGTAAAAACATGCAAATTACTTCTACTCAGTTTCCAAGGTCATTAGCATAGAAAAGAAAACATTATAGAAAGGTTGGCCATCTTTAGCATGCTTCAGTATCCACAGGAGAACGTACAGTACAAAAGGCTTTACCCGGACTGCAAAGACTTGTTTTCTCAGCCAGCAAAAGTAAGTGTTGTAAAAAGACAAATATCTCCCTTAAATATTTGTTAAAACACTTATGCTGCGCGCACACCAAATGCGAAGAACGGCATTTCTTGCTCTAGATTACTCGCAGGATTTAACTTCGTGTCAATTAAATTTTTGCCTTGAGTTGAATATTTTCGACAAGCATGTAGCACCTATTGAATCTGAGGATTCGACGGCTGCGTCACACATTAGACCAACGTCATCAGCATGCATTAATCAGTCCCTCCAGAAAAACGCGATTGTGCGATCACGCGATATATTGCATAATCAGCCAAAGTCCGCATATTTATGCGGGGCTGCATTTTTTCCAAATATGACGCACTTTCGCCGCATTAATTACATATTTTCGCGCACAAAATATGCGGGGCTTGCATGATTTCATAATCTCCGCATTTTTGTAGCAAAAAGTCACATATATATTAGCAGAAAGTTTAAAAATGTTGCATTTACATTCCAAAAGCGCAGCCGTGTCCTCTATTGCCATGGGAACGTTATGAAGTGACGTGATTATGTGACGTGAACATCATTGCAGTTTTTGCAAGTTCCGCAATTTTCGCAAATTCCCGCAATTCCATCGCATAAATTGCGTAAATATCCCGCATATTCCATCGCATTTTTTAAGAAAACGTGCCGCAAAATCGAGGATTTTTGGCCGCAACAATCACAAAAAACTCCGCGTTTTTCTGGAAGGACTGATTAATAGTAAACAAATGCCTGTATGCAGATTGTAGCAGCAAACACACAGTGCGTTGATCATGCTGAATTTCTGACACTGTCAGAAAACTATCGTAGGCTATCTTTGGTCACAAGGCCGGGTCTTTGAACCTCACTCACTGTAAAACATAGTAGTGGTGTGTCGTTCATGAAAGATTCATTCATTTTGAACCGAGTTGTCTCAGAGAGTGATTCGTTCATTTTGTGTTGACCGCGCATTGCGCAACATATGGGTTCTGAATCTGAAACAGAAATTATTAGTTCATCATTCTCTTGAGTCTATGAGGATACATTCAGACGCAATCAATCATACGAATCTAATGTTGTATTTAATGCGATATACCAGCGATTACGTGACATACTGTAAGGACTCGGACCCGGCCGAACCCGAACTCAAGACTCGAAAGATGAACTAATCATTTATCTTTCCGGTACTGACAGCATAGCCTCTATGAGGCTGACAGGAAGAACGAAAGACTCGAACCCGTCCAGAACTCGAGAGAATGATGAACTAATCATTTCTCTTTCCGGTCCTTTGCTGTATATCACACGGCACAGCCTGGCCGAACACAGAGAGTCAGTAAGACAGTGACGAGTTGACAACTAACATCTGTAGACATGAGAGGAGGCGTACAAATGTGATAAATATGAAGTTCAGTTTCTTATAATTTGGCTTTGGCTGCATTACCCTGACTTGTACACGAGGACTGACTCAGAAGGTAAGCTAATCATTTCTATCTCTTGTGCAGGTTTCAGAGCTTGTGTCAAGAAATAATGAAATAAGGATTTTTATGTCTCATAACTTGTGTCATAATTGTTTGCATAAGTGGTTATTTTGGGGTAATTTGTGAAATTATAAGTAATCATATTTTAAATGAACGAAAAGAACAAAATGACTCAAAAAAAGATTTGTTCATTTTAATGAACGAGATTCAAAGATCCGAATCAGAAAATGATCCGAACTTCCCATCACTACAACATAGGACCACAGATAAAGAGCCACGATCACAGAAATCGCGACGATTGTTTCACAATGGCAATCTTTCATCTGGGACAGCCAAAAATCGTGCAGTGTATCCTAGGCTTTATTCACATCACCCTGTGTGAGTTCACGTCTATATGTGTCTTTGCATTGACTTTGCACATAATCTACTCTCGCAAATCGTTGAATTCGCACTTGGTGTGTACGCCAAATTATGCTACGTACACACAAAATCAGAAGCATTGTGTTTCTCGCTCTAGATTACTCGCAGAATTTAACTTAATTTTTAGCTTGAAATTTTTAGCTTGAGTTGAATATTTTCAACTTACGCGACGACGCGTTTGAGTCAAATGAGTTTTTTTGTGGCAATCGCCCCTCCTGACTTTACGTCTATTCTTTGCATTGACTTTGCATATTATATACCCCTGCAAATCATTGAATTCGCGCTTTGGTGTGTACACCCCATTATGCTGTGTACACACCACATCCAAAGCATCACGTTCCTCGCTCTAGAGTACTCATGCTTTTACTTCGTGTCATGCAAATTGTTCACTTGATTTTAATATTTTCAACCTGCGCAAAGACGCGTTTGAGGCAAATTACGTTTTTTTTTTTCAATTACGGCACCCAATTTGCATCAATTGCATCACCCCGTGCGAGTTCGTGTTTATTCTCCTCTTTGCATTGACTTTGCATATAATGTACTCCTGCAAATCATTGAATTCGCGTTTGGTGTGTACACCCCCTTATGCTGCATATACACACCAAATCTGAAGCATCTCGTTCCTCGCTCTAGATTACTCGCAGGATTTAAGTTGTCGTTGCATATAATCTACTCCTGCAAGTCGCTGAATTCGCGCTTGATGTGTACGCCCATGTGTACACACCAAATCCGAAGCATCCCGTTCCACGCTCTAGATTGCTCGTGCCTTAACTTCGTGTCATGCAAATTGTTCGCTTGAGTTGAATATTTTCAACGATATCTGCTCTGTTCTTGTAAATCCCGTGTTTTTTTTTTTGTGGAAATTACACTGCCCACGCGAGTTTGCATCTATTCTTGTCTTTGCATTGACTTTGCATATAATCTCCTGCAAATCGTTGAATTCACGCTTGGCGTGTACGCCCCATTATGCTGCGTACACACCAAATCCAAAGCATTGCGTTCCTTGCTCTAGATTACTCGCGGGATTTAACTTCGTGTCATGCAAATTTTTCGCTTGAGTTAAATATTTTCAATTTGCACAAAGACGCATTTGAGGCAAATCCCGCGTTTTTTTGTGGCAATCACGGCGCCCAATTTGCGTCATTCACATCGCCCCGAGCAAGTTCGCGTCTATTCTCATCTTTGCATTGACTTGCATATAATCTACTCCCGCAAATTGTTGAATTCGCTTTGGTTTGTATGCCCCAACTAAGAGCATGGATCACCACTGTGTGAAGAGAGGTTTTGTAGCCAGGCAAGAATTTACGGATCTGTAGTTAATATTGTATGCAATATTTTATACAGGAACGTTAGCTCAGTGTAGTAGTTGATACCGGGTGTGCCTCATTAGTCTTGAAAAGTGAAGCTGCTGGCTCTTTAATCGCCCCCTGGTGGCTGGCTGCAGTACAAGTCATAACACCGCCCTCTCCATTCAAACGAATGGGACTCTGCTCTAAATAAAAAAAATATTTACACTTCCAATAAAAGTTTCCGAAAGATGTTTTTGGTCCTTTCAAATAGTTGTTATCACGCTGATATATGTTCAAGTGTTCATTTTTGTGATAAATTTAATTTTAGCTAATAATTTGATGCTATAGAAAAGGGGCGTGACGTTAAGATTGCCGTGGTTGAATTGGTCGCGCAAGCATTTGGGCGAAAGTTTGATACCGCGACTCCACCTCTGGCTCCACAGACGATTCCTTCTGGGCATTCCTTGGCTCCAAACCGATGTTTTTACATAACATGGCGGCGACCATAGTCAAACATTTTTGGCTTCAATTCATTACAATGGAGGGAGGCGACGTCGCGTCGTCCATCTTTTTTTATGGTCTATGGTTGATACGCTTTAGCTATGATTTGATAGATATAGATATCATTTAGCTCTTGATTAATAATCCTCCACTCTGGGCTTATTAAACTTTGTCTTTTAGTGGATATTCTGGCTGGTCTGAGTTCATTTCAGAACAATGAGACAGAGGCTGGTGTCTATTCTGGTTGGTTTTATTACAAAAGTAATATCTCTACAGTCTATCTCATAGAAGTGTACATATTTATAAACATATTTTAAGACTTTACTCTTATAATTAAAGGTTAACATTTGATTTAAAAGATTCTTTGGAGAACAATTTTTTTTCTATGCCATTGTCGCAAAAAACTCACTCAAGCATTTATATTTTTAGACTGTAGAAAAAGCTGACTTAAATTTCAAATTCGCTGAGTTTAGATTTGTTGAACTAAAATACAGGTAAAAACAGCCAAGTAAAACCTTTTTCTACTTTTGTATAAACATCAGTTGTGAACATTATCAGATGTGTTAACAACTCGGTCCACTGCAGAGCAACTGTGGCGTTTCACTGTTAGTCTACAAACAAGTTTCAAACCCTGATCCAGCAAAAGAGCCTCTGGCAAAGCCCACATCTCAACACAGACTGGTGAGTGAGATGAATTTGGGAGGCAATTACGTATGACATTCTGAAAAGACGCTTGGTTGGCATCAAAGTCTAAATCCCCAGAAGGCAGCGGTTAGTTAGAGAAAGGTTAAGAACCGGCTCGATCTTTCTCCAACCTTACTGTCACTGATGAAATCTAATCCAGACAAAGAAAAGACCACCACTTCTACTCCTGGCACTGTAAAATTACATTTTTAAGTTTAATCAACTTGGATTTAAAAGTCATTTCAACTTACATTTTTTTTTATCTTGACTAGTGAGGAGTTGCTGTAACTGTAAATACTTTAGGCTAATGCAAGATAAAAAAATCTAAGTTATTTTCACTTTTAAATTCAAGTTGATTATATTTAAAAATGTAAGGGCCTTTATACAGCAAACATGTACATTCAATTGTATGAAAAGTGCATGCATGCACCAGCAAGAAACCACATAAGAAAAATTGAATCAATGAAAAATATATATAAAAGTTATTTAATCTGTAAAAAGCAGAGTAAGAAATATGTGTTAGTTAACCAGTATATGTTAATTTTGTGTGATTTTGTAAATACATGTTTATCAGTCCTCCCAAAACGCGGAGTTTTTTTGTGATTGTTGCGGGCAAAAATCCTCGACTTTGCGGCACGTTTTCTTAAAAAATGCGATGGAATATGTGGGATATTTATGCAATTTATGCGATGGAATTGCGGGAATTTGCAAAAATTGCGGAACTTGCAAAAACTGCGGAAACTTGCAAAAGCTGCAATGATGTTCACGTCACATAATCACGTCACTTAATAACGTTCCCATGGCAATAGAGGACACGGCTGCGCTTTTGGGAAGTAAATGCATCATTTTTTAACTTTCTGCTAATATATATGTGACTTTTTGCTACGAAAATGCGGAGATTATGAAATCATGCAAGCCCCGCATATTTTGTGCGCGGAAATATGTAATTAATGTGGCGAAAGTGCGTCGTATTTGGAAAAAATGCAGCCCCGCATAAATATGCAGACTTTGGCTGGTTATGCAATATATCGCGCGATCGCACAATCGCGTTTTTCTGGAGGGACTGGTATATAAATGAAAATAAACACATTTACCATTTAATCACAGAATAGTAACTGCAATTTTCTTGCATTATACTTTATAATATCTTTAAAAAAAAAAAATGCGTGGCATAGGCCTACTTAGCCAGTACTTTTTTGTGCATGCAGTATCCAAATACATACCTAAAATCTTGATGAAATGGTTAACTTGGTTAAGGGATAGTTCGCCCAAAAATGAAAATAATGTAATTAATGACTCACCCTCATGTCATTTCAAACTCGTAAGACCTCCGTTCATCTTCAGAACACAGTTTAAGATGTTTTAGATTTAGTCCGAGAGCCTTCCTGTCCCTCCATTGAAAATCTACATACGGTATACTGTCCATGTCCAGAAAGGTAATAAAACATCATCAAAGTAGTCTATGTGACATCAGCGGGTCATTTAGAATATGTTGAAGCATTGAAAATAGATTTTGGTCCAAAAATAAAAAAAATTACAACTTTATTTAGCATTGTCTTCTCTTCCGCGTCTGTTGTGAAGCGCATGTGCAAGACTAAAGTCACGTGACTGCAGTGACATGGATGACGTACAACGCGGCTGACGTGTTATCTGGTGTTTGTTTTTTGTGCGCCTGGGCTTCATTTACAGTCTGAGGGAGATGCACGCTGTAAGTTAAAAAAAAAACTTCGCAAACATGTCTGAGGATAACACATTATCCACGTCACTGCCAGTGGTGTCAAAAGTACTCATATTCATTACTCAAGTAAAAGTATAGATACTAGAGTTTAAAAAGACTTTTGTAGAAGTTGAAGTATCAACTCAAGCTTTTTACTCAAGTAAAAGTGAAAAAGTACTGGTTTCAAAACTACTTAAAGTATAAAAGTAAAAGTAATGTAAGGAAAAAAATGTCATTACGGAAAAAAGCCTAGGCCGCACCACAGGGGCCTTTTGTGCACTACCCTATCTCCTCTAAAACATGTTTCTAAAGGCCATAATAACTATAGTGTTATATTAAAATGTTAATGTTAAAAAATGTGGGATGCACTAGGGCCAGGGGTATGCAATGTCAGTCCTGGAGTGCCGATGTCCTGCAAATTTTAGCTCCAACCCTTACAAAACCTTGGCTACCTGTAGTTTCAGGTGACTTTTTCAGGGGCT
The DNA here is from genome assembly GCF_027580225.2 of Misgurnus anguillicaudatus. Lineage (NCBI taxonomy): Eukaryota > Metazoa > Chordata > Actinopteri > Cypriniformes > Cobitidae > Misgurnus > Misgurnus anguillicaudatus. Next base: position 26,708,817 of record NC_073352.2, on the reverse strand, counting down.
TTTGATTAGACCTGGAGCTAAACTCTGCAGGACATCGGAACTCCATGTTGCCCACCCCTGCACTAGGCTATATCTGTTTCAACTGCATACGGTATATGCCCATTAAAAATGAACGCATTTTAGTACAATGCAAACAAGTACATTAAAGCAGTGGTTCTCAAACTGGGGGCCGCGAGATGGTGCCAGGGGCCCCAGTTTTATAATATTTCATGAAATACATTACTTTATTATAAATTCTGTGTAATTAAACCTCAGAACAATAAGGCTACTAAACAAAATCAATACATTTGTATAATTTAACATGTTTTGTTTAACTCAAAATTTATGTTTTAGAATGATTTATGCCATACATTTTTTTTGGGGGGGGGGGGCTGTGAAGGAATCCACTGTACACAAGGGAGGCCGCAAAAAAAAAAATGGTTTCATAACCACTGCATTAAAGAACCTTATATGTGTACTACTGAGCATTATATATTCAAATATTATAATGGTGCAAAAAGTTAAATTCAGAGCAGGGCCGCTGCTGGCCAAACTTTTACAGTGGTGCCCTCTCTAGTTAAAAAACAACAAACTATAGTATGTGTGAGCATAGAAATATGCTATTGTTATCATTTATAATTGTATTTTGACAGCAATACAATCTACAATTACACACATATGCAATTATATATTAAAGCCTATATTTCTGCATCTGTACCAGTGTAGCTAATGGACTTCAGCTTAATCTAATGTGACAAAGCTGATCTTACATGTCAGTATAAATCCAAGTAATTTTGAAGACTGTCTTTCTTGTAAGTAAATTAAAAGTCAGGTTTAAGGAAACAGCTGATGTCTATTAACAAAAGCAAAAGTTGGTATGTATGGGTATGTGTTTGATTGATTTAACACTCAAGCATTTAGCTAAGTAGGTTTTGTTAATGCAAATAAAACTTAGGGCAGTTATTACAAAACAACAGATGTCTTTAGCATAGATATCTTTGCCATGCTTCAAAACGCAACGCAGCACAATGTCATTTAAGTTGAACAACTGAAGTTACATGATATAAATTGGTACATTGTTATACTATTTAAATCACACAGATGCGTTGGTGTCAGCAGCCAGCTATACATTTACACAGGTTTGTGAATGTGAACTGACCTGAAAGTGATCCGCGAAGTTTTAATTTCGTCCTTTTCCATTTGAAGGCAGAATGCCGCGTTCTGTTACTGTACAAACGGATGGCGGATGATATCAAAGCATCGCGAGAGCAAACTGCTCCAACTGCTTCGCATGCTTTCTAATCGCTCTCGCGGTTCTTTTAAGTTTATCTTTGCAGCGCTATCGAACAAACTTTTGATCATCTGCAGTCAGCTGGGGGGCGGGGATTGCGTACGGCGGGGATTGCGTACAAACCAATAGAGTGTCGGAATGGTGTATGTTTATACTTCTCATCCAACCACATTCGCATTCATCCGGATGATGCAATTTATCAAGATAGGTTTTGGTTTTTTTTTAACGATGACAAGCCGGAATGTAAAAAAAGAAAACAAGCCGAAATGAAAAGAAGTAACGAGGCGATTTTTAAAATGTAAGGAGTAGAAAGTACAGATAATTGCGTGAAAATGTAAGGAGTAGAAGTAAAAAGTCGTCTGAAAAATAATTACTCAAGTAAAGTATAGATACCCAAAATATCTACTTAAGTATTGTAACGAAGTATTTGTACTTCGTTACTTGACACCTCTGGTCACTGCAGTCATTTGACTTTAGTCTCGCGCATGCACTTCACAACAGACGCGGAAGAGAAGACAATGCTGAATAAAGTCGTAATTTTTGTTATTTTGGGACCAAAATGTATTTTTGAGGCTTTAACACATTCTAACTGACCCACTGATGTCACATGGACTACTTTGATTATGTTTTTATTACCTTTCTGGACATGGACAGTATACCATACGTAGATTTTCAATGAAAGGTAAACAAGCTCTCGGACTAAATATAAAACATCTTTAACTGTGTTCCGAAGTTGAACTGAGGTCTTAAGAGTTTGGAATGACATGAGGGTGAGTCATTAATGACATAATTTTTTATTTTTGGGTGAACTATCCCTTTAAAGTCCAGAGGCCATCTTTGGGAAACCTTTTCCTTTCATTTTCGGCTAATAAAAACAGAAGACATTTGATTGTGGTTAAACAGAATCTTGTTAAAAATGTTGCGTTTTCCATTATCTTTGGACTGTTTTCCCTCTGTCAGTTCAAAACAGAAAGTCATTTCTATAATGAAGGAATTAGGTTTGCATTGAACACAGTTTAGGAAAGCTACAAAATAAAGGGGAAGAATCATATTTGTTGCTGCGGTTCTACAATTACCAAGCGTAATTCAGCAATGTGTGATTCACCTACGATTCACTTTATTACAGAAACAATGAGATGAATGTGAGGTCTGAATATTAGGAAGTGGAATACATTAGGAGTTTTTTTATTCGAGTTAATAGGCATGACAACAGGAAATCTCTGAAAGCAGTTATTAATTTCACAGTTTTATAAAATAGTAAGTCTTCACATCTAGTCTTAATAATTCAAATTAAAACAAAAACCCATAACCAAATGTTAATTATAAGCACAGTACTGAATGTGCATAAATCAGACAAATGAGATACTCAGACTACCATAGACCAAAGATATTGAATTTAAAAAGATTGAGCACTCCTATATGGGACAATGCAATGCTCAATATGTCCGCTCTGGCGACAGAAGTCCCACCTTTCAATAAATCATCAATCAAAAAAGACTGATGATTCTCAGGGGGAGGGGCTTTGTACTGAGTCGCATGAGGCACTTGACAACCTGTGCGCATGGTGAGTAGCTGAAACTACATTTTTGACTGCAATTTGAGCTTAAGAAACAAAATGTATGGTACAGTTGATAAATTTAAACAGTCAGGTTTAATTGTTGCTCAGAAATATGTTCTTTAATTGTGAGATTAGCACATAGTTTAAGAGATATCTGTCTGTCCCTATTCCAGCAGATAGGACTTTAGTCTTGCATACTGAAATAACTGCCCGGAGGCGTTGCAAACATGGCCGCCTAGTGGCGCGACTTCTGTATAGGGACATTGCGTAAATCTCATAAATCCCCAGGAAAAACACACTGTGCTGGATTGTACACTAAAGTGTTTAAACACATCTGAAAACGCCAGGCAGATGCCAACTAGGGGCGCATGCCATCGTTTCTTCAGCTGGGCACTTTAGTTGCTACAGTATAAAACTGTTTTGTACGATGCACCGGTTGTTTTTTGGGGTATTTGTCCCACCTCTTTTCCACTGTGATTGGACAGCTGAGTGAAAAGTAACTTTGAGTGTTTCACCCAAAGTTGAACTTTTTTCAACTCTGGGCACTCAGTGCTCAATGTGTAAAAAGGCTGCTTTTTAAAAGCACAATGCTTACTTTGGAAACAACTGAAAACGTACGCCGGCCACAGGAAAAACGCCTTGGTGTACATGCCCCCTAACTGCTATCATTGTGCTGACATAGAATAATAACATTAGAATATCTTCAATAATCTTTTTGTGACAAAAATCCATGGGCATACATGATATACTCACCCTATCGTTCAAAACCGATATGACTTTCTTCTGTGGACATTAAAGGAGCTATTTATAGATAAAATCATTGGAGGAAGGTGCCCCACTTAGCGCCTGTCAAGTGGAAAAGACCCAAACCCTGACCTTACTGAGCTGGTGAGGCTGATCAACATATCAAAACAGGTCACCTTTTTGCCATCTGCAAATATTTTTAAACCTGTAATTTCACCGTAACTCTTAACCATAACCTTTCCCGCCTCTAAACTGGAGAGCCTGCAGGCACAAAGCAGGTCACCTTTCTAAAGGTGCAGACGGGCTTAGTTACAGAGCTGTATGAATTACATAAGATTTAATGCTGCGTTTACAACAACCGCGGTAGAGGTGTTAAGTCAATGTGAAGACGCGTTAACGTGCGTCTGGAGGTCCCGCGTCACGGAAAAGGCGTTTGGCGGGGTGCGGAAAACGCGTTTCCGCCTCATTCGCGCGTCTAACTGAATGGTGCTTTTTGTGCATTTTGCGGTTCATGCGAATTTGCGTCTGACGCCCGAGTTGAAAAATTTGCCCCTCCCACAAGAAGCGTCTACTTCGCTTTACATGCGCGAATGCATTCAAACTGATCAAGCTGCAAACTAGGCGCGGTAGACGCAATTTTGACGCCTGAAACGCGGTTGGTGTAAACTCAGCATAAGACATTTAAGCAATATCGCTCGAGTAGGAGTGTGGTGTAGCTCTATATCATCACGGCTGTGATTAGGCCAGAGGCACGAGGCCGTAGGCCGAGTGCCGGAGGCAATCACAGCCATGATGATATAGAGCTATATCACACGACTCCGAGAGCGATATTGCTTTATACAACAGTTCGACGGCACACGTTTGAAAAACGAAAACTAGAAAACAACAACGGAGTTACTTTAAAAGCCTCTTTGTTTGAGAACTACTTCTTCCGCCACGGATTTGAGAGCGGCCAGAATGACAGGTAAAACTTTCGGCTGCTTTGAAGCTCATAACAACTCAATGGACGGAAAAGCCGTTACTTTATATTACCGTTTCTTGGTCACAAAGTGTAGTTTTAAGATTAGTTCAGTCGAGAATGTATATGTATTATATTTAAATCTGCAGTCGATTAGTAAAGATAGCGCCTGTTTGAACGTTTGCTTAGTGAGATTCGGTACGAATGAGAACCAAAGCAAGAGCGGACGTCAGTGTTCACTCGCCCCGCTGACCACCGCCCTCTCTGGGCTACATCTCTGACAGAGATACCCTGGCTCAAATGTTGGCCTTGTTTGTTTATGATCGTCAAAATGAGATCAAATCAGCAGTATTTGGTGTCATGATCAAACTATTACTTGTTTTTTAATTCATATTTAGTGTCTTTTGTGGTGTTATTGTTTTGGCGCGAGGTAAAAGTTAATAAAACTACTTGTATAACTTTACTATTGCTTTCTCATTTATTCTTAACGTGATACGAGCACTCGATTATTATTATTAAACTTTGTTCTTGTCAGTACTATATAAAACGTTTTTTTATAAGTGTCAGAGAGATGTTTTTGCATGCTGCTTATAAATAACGTTATACCAGTGGCGATATCTCATAACAATGTTTTAATAGTCACGTCACGATAAAGTAAATGATCAATGTCCACATTTAAAAGCTGCGGTGCTTACCTGCAGTTCCACGGTGTTTTCGCGTTCTGATAAGAGATATAGCTCCAGAAAAAAAAACAAGTGTTTATATTCCTTTTTTCAAGTGTTAATCGTCCACACTATGTGACAAGACATTTCTCCCATTAACTTTAACGTAACATCCAAGAGCGCTGATCTTTGAAGGAATATTAACTTCCGATTGGGGATTCACAGACTGATTTATGAGCTAGTAAACTAATGAGACACACGGAGAGTGATTCACACAGCGCGTCTGTGTTTTTCCATTCAGAGATGAGCCTGCTTAGGACCTCCATTCACTAGGTGGCGGAATGATACGAAAGGTGAAGCGGTTACAGTGCCGTTATCAGCACAATATCGCATAGCTCTTAGCCAATCAGATTCGAGAACCAGAAAGAACTGTTGTATAATACAACATAGCACACCATCAGCATAAATGATGCAACACGCACACAAAGACGTGAGTAAATGATGACTTTTTTATGTGTAACTTTAAGTAACCACCATTGACGAATTAACTCGTCAATTAAGAGAAAACGCTTCCCTGCCAATGATAAGTATTTCCGGCTTTGTGAAAATCTTGAAAAATGCTGGCGCTAGCTGGCAACTTTTTGCAATTCAAAATTGAGGTTGGTTGCAATTCACAATCTCACCACTAGATACCGCTAAAACACATTTCACCTTTAAAGTTACCCTTGGGTGATGGTCCTATCCACCAGCATAAAAGAAAGAAGTGTTTATGAAGTTTTTCTGATTTATGTTTGTTGTTCTCCTGAATGCTCAATGAAACTTATCATCATTTACTCAAACAGATTCCACATGCCAATGACAGTCACGAAAACAATAAACCTGAGGAAAACTCAAACATAATCAAATCAGGAATACTGGCAAACTCAAAAGGCTTTGAATTAAAAAGAAACTATGACATTTCCCAAGAGTTTGGTGTATTGATAGTACACTTATTTTATTTCACTGAACTTGCTGCTGGGTAATAGAATCGAATCAGTCGAGAAACTGTGATATCTTACTTTACGTAAGTATTTTAGACTGTTTTATTGACTTGTCTGCTTTGTTGCTTCGGTTCTTTTGTTTATTTGTTGTATATTGTGCATCGGGAACATTTGGCTCATATCCAACGCAGACCTCAGAGGAGACGCTGCTTTTTTTCCGTATGCAATGTGAGTCATTACACTTCAGAAGAAGATGCTTGTTATTTCAAAACTCAATTTTATACAGAAAATGTTCAATATTGAATATCCTGAAATCACTGTTTTTACTTACACAAGACACAAAAGAAGAAATAAATATTCTGTCAAATGCCGGTTTACTGCAGGGGCACAATCCGCTTTGACAAATTAATGTTTCTGTTGAAGGGCCATCACATTTAATGATAATAATAAGAAAGAGGTGACAAACTAACAACAAGCTTCTGTTTTTGATCACACACTATTACCATGCAATTCATGGAGTAGTTTAGCAGTTTTAGCCTGGTGAATGATGTGAATAAATGTATTTCTTTTAGGGTTTGCTATAGAAATAATATACTACCCATGCACCGATTTAAACTTAATACGGATGTTATGCTATGGTTTTCTTATTACTCATTCAGGTTTAAGTCACGAAAAGTCGGCTATGTCTATCCCCAGGCATTGTAGATCTCTTTGGTCAAAATAATGGAGGTGTTTTGTAAGCTAGAAGCATTTCCAGTAATTTTATTTTAAATGCAAAAGGGGTGACAGAGTCTCTATCATTTAATAGGTCTATAGCATGTTATTGTGGTTGCTGTTTTCTCCGTTGTCACCTTTTGTCGTACCTCTCGTTGTCTTTTAAAGAACATATTATGCCATTTGTTTACAAGACTGTGTTTCCAATAATGTTTTAGATACTGCAGGGTAAAATTACTTTGTCATCTGCCAAAAGATATCTGATTGGGACTATCACAAATACTTTTTGTGTCTACTGTTTACATTATATTTTTGGCAATTTCTGTATAAAATAACAGGTTTGCATTATATCATAAAGTATCTTATTTGCCCAAGCCAAGACTAAATATGCAATTTTTTATAAACTAAAAACTGTAATGCCTACATTAAATTAACTTATACTATTGATAGAGTCTACCCACAATCTTTTATTTGCTGACATGTCTTTATTCATTTTCTTTGGACTGTTTGCATTATAATACAATTTAATTGGTTGATTGATTTCAGTTGTTGTGCAAATACTGTGCTGAAGTGGAGATTTAACTGTGCCAAAGCTTTACAACAAACAGCTCTACAAGTAAGCTGTTTGCATATGCTTATACGTATTAAAAACTTTAATAAGTGTCTGTAAGTCTCACATCTTGTTGTTTGTTTTTTAGGAAATTAATTAATGATTTGAAAGACCATGCATTTATTATTAATCTAGTGTAAGACAGTGTTTTCTTACTGTACTGTAAGTGCTTTGCCGCGTTTGAAGAGATGAAAGTCTGACAATGAATCAATCAACACTAAAGAAGCCCACTCGAAACAGTGTTTGAAATCTAATGCAGTGGTATATCGATTGCACTTAAGTCATCTGATTTAATCAGCAATGCAAGAGTATAAGATGTCTCTGATTTTCAATTATTCCCCTTAATTGTCAAGGGTCCACAGGTGGGCCCAAATTATTTGTGTAACTATTAAACCCATAATAGCAGAGGCAGAGGCATCATGCCCATTAAAACTGAGGGGGCACGTGCCCCCTCGGTTTTTTGAGCCAAATGGATTTTGCATGTAACCTCAAAATCAAAAAAGCGTCCATTAATCTGTTACTTTCTTTTAATCTGTTTATTATGCACAGTATTATCAATTATGTGCTGCATCCTTGTCACTTTTCAGAGATTTTTGATCATGTTTTGATCATATTTTGATCATGTTTTGATCATATTACATTACTTTATTCTGGCGGCAGGCGCTGCAGTCAGCACAGTCACAGCGCTCACAAGCTTTGCTGTTGCTGCTGCATTGGCCATCTTAGGAATTAAAACGTGTAAGAAACGTTCACAACATTTCCAAACCCCAGTACGGGTATGTGCAGTTATCCTTCTCTGTGTAGAAAATGTATGGTTTAAAATGTGACCGTCTTGACGTTATATTAGTAGAGATTTCTAGATTCTTGGTACAACGCCAAAGTTTGCCATAGTTCACGGGGGTGCGGAATCACACATGCTTAAAGGAACAGTATGTAGGATTGTGGCCAAAACTGGTATTGCAATCACAAAGCTTGTGGCTAAAACTGGTACTGCAATCACACAACTGGTGGCCAATACACAAAATGACAACATAAACATCAGTTGAGGGCTGCAACTCCACTTTTTAAATGACAATATCCTGGCCATACCACTGTTGTCAATGATAAAAGTATTTGAAATGAAAATAATTTCTTAATGTCTAGTGACATATCAGGGCCATTTTATAATTAATTGATATAAATTTCTTATATACTGTTCCTTTAAATATGAGGTACAATTTAATGCAAAAAGCCGTTTTTCAAATAATTTTATCTAATCATATTTTTTTACAATTATTATTGAACATTAAAGTCAATCACGTGGCTATAGCTTATGTCATTTTCGTTGTTTATATACATTATGGATTTAAAATTACATTAATTGTATAGGATAATGCAGTTGTTGTGCAAAATGCAATAATGACACAATTAAACAAGTCATTAAACAAAACGTAAATAAACAAAACATGCCATGTAAATATGATGCCAATATGTCATTATTCCGATTAAATAGTATTTGATACAAAAGTTAGTCAACACTTTCATTTTGGAGGTTTTTGCATGAAGGCAGGGGCGATCAGATTCTTAGAAATGTACGTGCCATGGAAAAGACTGAAAGCTCTATATTTCGTTTGTGTATGCACAAATTTCTGTGAACTGTGCACACTGCCCCTTTAAAAAAATGGTGCATGACGCCCCTGCATAATAGCCTATGTTAAACTAAAATAATCTTGACAAACTATATATAGTTAGAAAGCTCTAAGACTGTAGTTTTCACATTTTATTACCATTGTGCCAGAAGAATGATGTATTGAGAGTCATTTTGTAAAATGTCACAGGCCCACAGGTGGGCGCAAGTTGTTAACAGGGATGCACCAAATTTTCTTCAACCGAAATTATTTAGCTGAAAAAACTCATTTTCGGTGTTCGGCCGAACAAGTGAAAAGGCTGAATAAATGTTACAGAATAATGAGGTCTTTGATGACGTGATCAAATAGCAACCAGTGCATAGTAAAAGCATTTTGCAGTGTCTTAGTATCTTTCGATAGCAGGGGACTATTTTCAGGCACTGCATAATATCATTGCGCCAACTGCAGCCATGTTACGGCAGTAAAGTCCTTGATTATTACGCTGGAATGAGAGTATAGTTCCTAGCCACATCTGCCTAGAAAATCTCAACTTTTAATTTGTTCGGTCTTAGTACACAATGTAACTACAGAAAAGTCAAATTTTAAATAGGAAACATATCGAAACTCTTTGTTTATTTTTGAGCACAATGCTAATGGTCTAATCAAATTCAATGGATTATGCTAAGCTATGCTAAAAGTGGTACCACCAGGGGAGCTGGAAAATGAGCATATTTTCAAAAAAGTGTCCCTTTAAGCAAATCAGCTTCTATTCATCCAATAACATCTGAACAAAAAGCCACTATCTTCTAAAAAACACTACTTTGTAATGTCCCCTTAGTTCTCTCATCACAAGCGTCTTCCTAATTTGATTTCAAGTGCTTTAAAGTTCTCCCGTTACATTTTTAAAGTGTTATTTTGGGCACATTCGGTGGAACAATATCTTTAGGGATATAGATGATGGATCTGTATAACTTAAGGGGATCTTAACCACATAAACATGACAGCCAACACTTTGTCAAGGGTTCAATAGAGATGGGCAAGTTTTAACAGAAGATGTGGTTTCAGCACGCCACAGTAAATGACAGATTAGATTTGTGCATCATAATAAATCAACACTGAGACTGAACGTGGATCATATAATCAGGCATAACAGGGGCACATGCTTGACAAATGAGATATGAGAACAATCACTTTGAAAAATGGCATCCTCCCCCACGAGACTCGAGGCTGTAATCGGCTTGTTTACTAAACTAAGGAAACATTGTAAACTATTATTTCAGAACCAGATATAACCAATTTACACCATTTAATACTGTTGTACTATGCTCTAATATGTTTATGGGTGTACAATTATGCATTTGTTAGATGCGTTTATTCAAAGTAACTTTCAGTGCCTTAAGGATATTCATTTTATCAATCCATGCATTACCTGGGAAATGAACCAATATCCTTGGGGTTGCTACAGTAGCTGCTTAACCAAATGAGCTACAAGAATACTATTTTTCTTTGGTCTTTTTCTTTTAAAAAATGGTACCCATATAAAACATATGAATCAGAAAAAAAGCATTCAACAGCCCTGCGGTATAAATTAGTATATAAAACCCCTCGTCTTTCAAACCCTAAAATATCATATCATGACCAGCTCTGGGATGTTAAAATCAAATATATTTTTCAGCTACCCAGCTTAATATGCAGAAAGAACTACAACTTTGTCATTGCAAATTGCTGTAAATGTGAACATATGAAAGCATATCCAGCGCTAAACCCTGAACCAGTCGACAGACTTTCATGTTTTGATGTTTAAGTGCATGTCTTCCAGTTTTCACAATATCTTATCGACAGCCCGTCTGAAACGCATTCCCATACGTACTTACTTTCCTTTTAAGTAGTTCCTTTTCCCTTTTACGGACCTCTTTGATGTTTTTTATTCAACAAAGTGCAATCCCACAAGACAGCGTTCCCTTGACCTGTCAGAACTAGTAATGCTTTGTGATATTTTTTAAAATCATGTCTCGTTTTTATACAGCCAATATTTTCCCTTTGTTGCGATTTCTTTCCTCAGCAGCGTTAAAACAGGCTCTTTATCATTTTGTATCTATTGTTTTTACCAACATAATCTAATAGCAGGTCTCGGCACAGTTGGTCATCATGTCACAAGTGCATTCAGATGTGGTCGCTTTTCCCTTGAGAGACCTGATGGGGATTTAAAGTAATAGTGAAGTGGAAAAGGTCAACAGGAAGGATGAAGAGACCTTTGCGCGTTAACTCCTGCTGCGAGTGAGAAGATGTTTCAGGGAATTGAAGTCCAGATCTTGTTTTTCTCCACTGCAGTGATAAATCGAAGCACACACAGAGGCCATAGTTGGTCATAATTGAGAAACACTTCGTTCGGTTTTTATCTGTGGGATCCTGCAACCTGCTGAGAGCTTTAAACCTGATATCAACACGCATACATTCATGTACTGTAACGTGCATTTACTGCTAAATCGCAAATTTGCATTTACTGACCAAAGCGATCAGAAACCCCATTGTATGCTTTTTCCTATGAATGTCAATGGGGCCTCTGATCAGTTTAGTTATAAACATTCCTCAAAATATCTTCTTTTGTGTTCATCAGAACAAAGACATTTATACAGGTTTGGTGAGTAAATGATGACATAATTTCATTTTTGGGTGAACTATCCCTTTAAATGCATTGTAAGTCACTTTAAATAAGTGTCTGTTCATGCATAAACGTTAAGGCGCTTAAAATCATCCGTTAAACGAATCAATGAAAATGTTAAAAGCAAAAAATATGCTATAAAGTGCTGAGGGTTTAATCGTGCTAAAGCAAAGCACCATGTCAGCGTTTTGCTTAATTCATCGCTATTAAAAACATCCACATAAAAACTAATACATACACAAATCTAGATAAACTATTACATATGATCACAGCTCCGAAATGAAACCCTATTTTGCCGGGTAGTTCATTCCCACGTATTCCGAATGAATCGATGAGAGCCATAAAACTTTCTGTTCTTACAAAACTACGTGCCAGATCCATCTAAGCTCAAACTTCACCCCAATAGGAAATTCCACTCCGTGAAGATCAATAGCACTAAATTATGAATGTTGTGTAGAAAAACTGTACAGGATAGTGCTACAAATCTTTACAGTACCAAGCGGTGTGACTTCATTGATTCCATTACTTTGTTTCCCCGTAGAAGAAACGTCCATTCATCTCCTGGTTGCTTTTTGCCACGGGCTGCAGGCTTGCACCTGCTGGGATGTACTTTATTCAACTTTAGAGGCCTTGACTCTTGAGGGGACAGTTGCTTTATGAGCAGGATGTGGATGCTTTAGCGCCTGGCTTTGATTTCGACCAAAGTCTATACTCATTTTACATCTGAACGTCTCAGTGGACCAGACGTCAGCATCCACTGAACCAATTGTCCTTCTGTCTAAGTACAACAAGTACTTACATTATGAGCACATTTGAACAGAAACAACTAGATATATCATATTGAAAATTGTACAACTGTAGAAGCTATTACTTGTTTAAAACCTCAAAAAAAAAAAAAAAAGAATTACTGTAATTATTAAGAGTTTTATGAGTTTTTGTCTATTACACTGGACATCTGTCCGTTAACTATTAAACATCCATTTGAAACACTGTGTACTAAAGCACCTAAATGTTATTATGCAATTTTAGACTTTAAACATTTCCTGTGGGCTGTGGCACAGCTAACAGTGTCAGATCTCACATTTCGGTTATAGTTAAAGTTAAAGCTTGCGGCGTGTTCGTGTGTGGAGAAGATGTGATGGTGTTGAACATGACAGCCATCTGAAGGAAATACAACTTCCCCCATCTTCTTATTCTCATTTATGTGGTGGCACATTCAATTTAAAAGGGGAATTAGTCTGTCGATAAGGAGCCATTACAGCTAATAATGTGAGATTGCACCTTGCATTCAATTGTCTTGTTTGCCATTTATTTTAAGATACATCTTTGTATGGCTTTTCTAAATTAGAGGGAGAGAGAGAGAGAGAGAGAGAGAGAGAGAGAGAGAGAGAGAGAGAGAGAGAGAGAGAGAGAGAGAGAGAGAGAGAGAGAGAGAGAGAGAGAGAGAGGTGGAATTCAATATTATTTATTTGTAATCTGTTTCAAGGGTACAACATTTAATTTAATAAGTAATAACTAAAAAATATTTTATCTTGCATTAGTTACACAAAAAATAAGGGTGAGTAATGATGACAGAATAAAAATTGTGAGTAAAATATTCCCATTAATGACCAACTATTAACTATTTTACACAGTAATTTCTGTAAATTACCATGAATTTACCAGAATGAATTTACCAGTAAATACAAAAATGTGCTGTTCACACACACACACTGCAAAAAATATTTTCAAGAAAGAATTTTCTTAGAATTTTTGTCTTGATTTCGGTAAAAAATATCTAAAATTTCTTAAATTAAGATGTTTTTTCTTGATGAGCAAAACAACTAGTTTATTAGACCAAAAATATCACATTTAAGTGATTTTGTGAATAAAACAAGCAAAAAAACTGCCAATGGGGTAAGCAAAAAATCTTGAAAATTTTTCTTAAACACTAAATTTTAAGAAAAATTCAAGACAAATTTGCTTACCCCATTGCCAGATTTTTTTTTTGTTTTATGCGCAAAATCACTTGAATTTTATATTTTTGGTCTAAAAACTAGACTTATTTTCTTGGGTCGTTTTGCTCATCAAAAAAGCATCTTAATTATAGATATTTTTACTGAAAACAAGACAAAAATACTAAGAATTTTTTTTTGAAAATAATTTTTTTGCAATGCAGTGACATTTCGTCTTTTTACCAGCAAGACATCACTCACACATTAGTATCAAAATACCGGTAAACTTGGAGAGAAAACAGAAGTTATCTGTGGCGCGCGGCCGGCAAGCTCAGTGTTGTATTTGTAAACAACGGCGGGTTATGACTTCATATCCATGGTCCGTATTTAGTTGTTTTCACATATGTGGCAAACGCTGACAGTTGCGAAGTTGCTCGTGACCAAACAACAATGCGTTAGGCGACATCAAACGGTACCTGCATTTGCACATTATTTGTCACAGAGGGCGTGCTAAGGACGTCGGCAATTCAGAAACAGATGGTAAGCTGTTTCAAACAATTTTAGTGAAGAAATGATGATGTTAACTTCAGGTGTGCTTGACTTTTAAGCAGCGTGTGTATGAAAATGTCCGTAAACAGTGCGGCGGTAAACGCGTCATCTTTATCAAAACGTTGTGATTGGCCCCTAGCTGTCAGCGCGCTCTGATGTCATCCGTTCTAAATGCTGGTAATCTATATTTTTGTTCACACATAGCGCTTACCGGCAAACTAACCTCTCTTACTGGTAAATTGGCAGCACTGATTTACCAGAAAAGTTCTGTTCACACATGACCTGTTAACTGCAATTTACCAGTAAATTACCAGTAAAGACTGTATGTGTGAAAGGGACTAATGACAGCACACTCACTGCATTAAACATCCATGCAAATGTCTTGACTTCTTTACTGTACTACATGTATGGGCCTACTTTCAGACTAAATACTGTATTTTACCAGTTTCACAGAATTATGGCAGGCAGATACCTTTTAAATCAAGAGCGGGACCAACATGCTTTGTAGCAGAAAATTAGGTGATTATTTGACAATGGCCAAACAATTAGAGCAAATGCTGCAGCTCTCCAAACACAGACAGCCATAGTCGTTCATCTCCTCAATGTCTGCCGATGAGCGCAGTAAAGCTTCATTACAAGGTCAGTGAAGACCTTCATTACAGAGAAAGCACATCAACCCTTCGCTGTTCACCAGTAGGAGAGGCTTTAAATTGGCCATTCTAAGAACTCTGAGTGATGAATGGTGATTTGTTATTTTGACAAAAATATTCATTATCCCACCCACCCGTCCACATCTTTCGACAGCACAATTTTTCATTGAACATGTTGCTACCAAAGAAAAATAGATGAGGTGCAGGTCAAGTCTAAATGTTTCATCCGATGTCACGGATTTGAGAAGTTTTTTTGGCGTGAATTACAAAACTAATCCCTGTTTACTAATGCAGTTACAATCGATTGAAAAAGATTGTAGAGTTTTAAGATTGTAGAGTTACACAAAATCAATATACTGTACATGACAGACATGCCAACTTGAATGGGGGTTGGCAAAATATCTTATTAAAGGGACACTCCACTTTTTTTTTTTAAATAATCTCATTTTCCAGCTTCCCTTAAATATTTTATTTTTATCGTTTTGGAATCCATTCAGCTGATCTTCGGGTCTGGCACCAGCATTTTTAGCATAGCTTAGCATAATCAATTGAATCTGATTAGACCATTTAGCTTCGCGCTCAAAAATAACCAAAGAGTTTTGATATTTTTCCTATTTAAAAATAGACTCTTCTGTAGTTACATCGTGTACTAAGACAGACGAAAAATTAAAAGTTGCGATTTTCTAGGCCGATATGGCTATTAACATTCTGGCGTAATAATCAAGGACTTTGCTGCCATAACATGGCTGCAGGAGGCGCAATGATATTACGCAGCAGCCGAAAATAGTCCCCTTATCTTTCAATAGCAAGGGACTATTTTCGGGCACTGCGTAATATCATTGCGCCTACTTCAGCCATGTTACAGTAGGCGCAATGTAAATATTAAGCATTGGTTTGCCCCCATTCATAGTATTATCACTTACTTGTTAATATCAAGTCTTTGCTCTAATACAGAATCAAACAGCAAAAATTCACAAATCACAACCCCAGCCACGAGCCTACTCTTCCTTCCTCTGCATGTCTTATTCATTGCAACACTTCACTCTTGATCATGAAATATTTCCAGCTGAGAGGCGTCTATATCAAAACACTGAGGTTATGAAGCAGGTTAGCTGTCCGTGAGCCCCATGAAAACATCCCACGCGGATTAATTAATGATTCACGTCCAGACGTGTAAAAACTACAAGGAAACCACCAGAGGATCTGGAGCGGACCGTAACATGGCGACGTGGAGATAAAATATACTCATGAAAGATTAAAGAATTCACAGGTTCAAAGGCAGGTGTAGAGTTATGTTGGTGAAGTTTAACTCTGCTCAGGGGGGAAGAAGACCATTGAACATATCTTTAGCAAATGCATTCTAATGTTGCTGTGATTCATCGTATATTTCTATATTATAATTATTTGCTTTTTTTTAAATGCAATAATGTGTTGACTAGACCAGGGGTTTTCAAACTTTTTGTGTGTGTGGACCACTATTTGTAATAGTACTTATTATACTTATTATAAAATATGTCTACAGAAAGTCCTGAATTAATCTGCACATCTAAATAGTCTTACTAGCACTAAAACTGGTCATCACATCAGTACAAAAGATTTCTTAAAAGAAAGTTTACTGCACAAAACGACTACCACATATTCATACACCAATCCATTTTGTACGGCACTGAACTTGAATGTCACGGCCAAGCGCCACTGGCCTATTTTAGTAATCACACAATAACTTGACAATTTAATTTAAAATTTATATCAATATTCTTATATCAGTATTATTTATATACATATTCTTAAAATATACATATTCTTATTTTTCCTTTACACGGACCACCTGCAGTACCCTCATAATGAGCTTAATCGCATTATTTGTATCGAATTATTGCGTGAGGTAAGGTATAATCGCAGTATTGCCAAAATCCCATTATAATCGCATTATTAGTGTGCATGTAAACGTGGTCATTGTGAATAGGATAATTGGTACTCTTTAATTAAAATTTGTTGCATATTTACAATAAAATAAGTACACAAAATGCAGTTTAAAATAGTAAAAGGATTATAGCTTGTTGAAAAAAAAATTTAACGGTCCAGAAGTGTGATATACAGTTAGCTCTGTCCGTGGGTTTGTCATCTGATAAGTATTGTCCTTTTGTTTGATCTCCAGACTGATCAAATGAATGCATCAATTCAGTTCCCTTAAATTGCACAATTATTTTCACACTTGGATGCACACAAAGCACCATGTATTAGGAAAAGTCGACCTTTGAGATGCAAGGATACTTCTAAAGACATACAGCTATACTGTATCCTTACAATTTGCATGGTTTTATAAGCGTGACACATTCGATATATGAAACCAAAGCTCTAGCAGAATATCTATCTTGCTGCCATGTCCTTAGAAAATGGGACAACAGAAGTACAAATCAAATAAAAGAAAAACAGGCCAGTCAAATGGACCGAGACCATGCCGTACGTCATAATATCTTAAGAACCTGAGGACTCTGAGGATAAACAACTTGAAGGTCAGCTCATATGGTTAAGTATTCTCCCAAAACAAAAGGTTGCAGGTTGATTTTCATGTAGAGAACACTCTCGGCCAAACACTTGACTCCAGTTGACCTTGAGAAGCTCAAACCTAAACAAAGGTGAATGCTGTACCATACCAAACCATAAACCATACCAAACCATACTAGCCACTTAAAGTACATTTATCTGCAAGTTTATAAACACAGATTCCTGTTCTTTATTTACAACCCTTAAAATTCAGAGATAGTAGTTGTTACCCTTTGTGCTTGTGTCAGACTCTCTTTCATCTACTCTTGTTTGGCAACAGTCTGTGTAGTTCTGGGAGAGAAGAAGTGTTGTATGAGACAGATGTTTTGAAATGTTCAGTGGAAGTGCTTTGAAATCACTCGTATCAAAGGTAAACTGACTGAGATCATTCAAGCTGTAAATTGTCCTGGCAGTTACTTGAGTCCTGTCACCAGAGACTTTAGCAATAACACTACTGCATATAAAGTGTTGTTTTTTGTTTTTAATATAGTGTTCAGTAGCAGTATCAACAGTATCAATATTTAACACAAACATTATGCAATGTTTATTTAACTAAAGGTCATTTTATAACATTCATGCAGTAAGATATTATATCATATGAGTCAGGATGAAAAAAGTAAATGCGATATAAATAAAACCACGCCTTAGGCTCAACATATTGAAAGTTAAGGTGCTGATTAAAGTTAGGGATAGATGTCACTTTTCTTGGGAAGCTTTATTCCTTATATTTACAGTTTTTTACGTTTTAAAAGACTGAACTACAAAAATCTCACGGAAAATCATGTTATATAGTCACAAAAAATGTGATTAATTTATTTGTGTCCATGGCACGAAATTCAGCTTTTTTCGTGCCTTGAACACGAATGTCTTTTTCGTGTCACTCCCACAAATTTCTATAAATAGTTTTTCGTTTCCGTGGCACGACTTTCTTTTTCATGCCATTTTATGTATTCTTTTCCCTCTGTTTTTAAATCATTGTCCCTTGGGGTTGGGGTTAGATTTGGGGTTTGGATGTACTTTTATATATGGGTTTCTACATGCTTTTCTTCTGCTTTTAAAACTATTCTTATCTGGAGTTGGGGTTTGGGTTAGGATGTCTAAAAATGTAGAAGAACTGATACAAACCCCAAGCCCAATGACAATGGGTAAGAAAATAGGAAAAAAACTACGAGAAAACAATAAATAAAATGACACAAAAAAGAAAGTCGTGCCACGGACACGAAAAACTATAGAAATTTGTGCAAGTGACACGAAAACGGCATTCGTGCTTAAGGCAAGAAAAAAGTGAAATTTTGTGCCATGGACACAAATAAATTAATCACATTTTTCGTGACTTTAACACGACTTTCTGTGTGATCAATCTGAGTTTATTATACACAAAAACCCCATTCACACAGACCTTTGGTCCCAGAAAATACCCGTAAAATTGCCGGACAAGCATCTGTGTGAACACAAACACATCCCGTAAATCTTCTGGTATCGTTGCTGGAAAGAGGACCTAGTAAGATACACGGAAAACCCTCTGTGTGAACAAGAAGCCGGAAGAATGCCGTAATGGGCATGTCGTACTGAGGACGCTCATGTCATCACAACAAAAGTTATGGTTCAGTTCCTTAAAACGAGAAATTTACATGTATATCAACATTCACAAGGAGAAATGTTAGAAACTGGACTGAAGCAGATATCAGCTAAGTTAGCTCGTCACTTTCTGCGCTGATCATTCAGCAGCATAAAAGAATATCGCGGCACATGCTCATTTGTGCTTATAATAAACAAAAATGCCCATGCGTCATCCTAACAAGATATATCATTCAGCTACTCAAAACTGGAGTTTTAAATGCATATAAACAATCACAATGAAAAAATGTCTGAAAACTGTATTAAAGCAGAGATCAGGGAGCTCGTCATATATCCACTCTGAAGCTGAGATCATTCACCAACATAGAACGGCGCGTCACACACTCCTTTATAGTCTTATTATAAACAAAAATGCACGCGAGTGGTTTCTGGAGAGAGAAATAATAAATAATATGCAAACTTCAGAGGCTGCGTAGAAGATAGGGCAGGACTTTAAACAGGTCACGTGTCTTTCCGGGACCATGCATGCCGGCAAATCATTGGCAGTGTGAATGAACAAAAAATTTAATGATCCCGGAAAAATCCAGGATGCGTTTTCCGTGTATTTTCCGGAATGTCTGAAAAGGGCTAAAATGACATTTTGTTACAACAAGCCCACCTTACTGCACAGCATATGGGGTAAGTTGTCAAAATTAGCTCTGTCATCAATCATCCATTTATAGGCGTCACAAGACAATTCATAAAAATTAAAAAATATAAAGTAAGATACAAAAAGTGTATAATTAATGTTTTGGCCAACAAATATTTTAATTTATAAATTGTATACCATTTAAAAGATGATCATCCAATTTTATGCTAAAAAAACTTTTATTCTTATTATACCTATCTGAGTAAAATCTACAATTATTGCCATTATATGGCCCTTGCATTAATGTTTGTGTTTGTGATTGTATTATGTTCACTTGTTTAACTATAGCAAAAAGCGCAAACATGTGGACTTGAAAAGCATACGATTCAGCCCTTGAGACGAGTACACAGTGTGACAACTTGCCCCGGCCTAACCTACAACTTAACTAGATGTTCTTTATAACTCTGCTGGATGGGAAAATTGTACCTACTGTACGCTACCTATATCCCTAAGCAGAAGGGGGTGAGAAAGACAATAAAGAAGAAACGAACCATCGTCTATCATGTCAGCAGAAGACAGGTGGATATGAGAGAACAGATCTTTTTTTCTGTGTTTTATAGACTCACCAAACCCTTCAGGCCTTTAACTGGTAATACTGTTTTAGTTCAGCCTGACCCACCAGCTGCCTGTCTCTATTAGTTCCCCCACAGAGAGAAAGAGAGAGAGAGAGAGAAAGAGAGAGAAAGAGAGAGAAAGAGCAGGTGTGCGGATTAATGATGTATTATAGGGCCAGGCATGTTTTGGACAGTCTTGGCTTTAGTTGGTCTCTGTTATAACCCAACGAGAAAGGACAGTTTGTTACCGCCACCGCTTTGATATGTCAATTGTTCTCAATTCTAGCCTTATTTTTACAAAACTGCATTCATCATTTTCAGGAGCATGTCATAAGAGGCCTATAACATTTAGGGAAAGCATTCCTATTGCTGGGTATGACAGATGCACAAATGGTACATGACCTTCACAAAGAGTCTGTCAGGGCTCTGTCATGTCTTTTATTATGAAGTTTTTTTTTTTTTAAACTTCATTATGGTTATTGAAGTCTTTTGGGTTGCCCCTCCCTAATTACACACATGTGTTTCTTGTTACCCTTGATTGTTTTTTGCATATAATGCCATAATTTTGTCATTACCTTTGTTTATGTATGTCTACTGTTGGGTGAGTCTAGCCATTTCAAGTTTAGTTAAAACTTTGTTTATGATTGTTTGTCTGTTAATGGGTTCTTTCAGTGGATTTTGTGACAGTTGGATAAGATGGGAGCCCAAACCCTGAGAGAGGCTACACAGACACAGAACAGGTGAGCATCTGATCACTAAGTTTAATCCTTGAGTGCTTAACCAGAGCTGATGTGAGAGAGATGTGCAAATATTTCCAAAGGGATCTGGTGTTTATTGAGTGCCATTTTATATATATTTTTTAACCGCACTGTTGTTCTGCAGCTCTCTAACATTTACTAAAGACCAGTACAGAAATGTGTACATCAACATCTACTTTTAACATCAGGTCTGCACCTGTCCGATGATGCGGCACTATTCATTTACAACTTTCAGCTCACGCCGTGACTGCGTTTTGCTTTTGTGAATTTTATAACTGTTGAATAGTTTCAATGTCTTGGGGTGCATCTCAATTCAGGGTCTGCGGCCTTCCAAGGCCGTATTTGAAGGCAAATGACGTCACCGGGCCGCGCCAAAGGCTGTCCCAATTCGAAAGCTCCTTCACATAGAAGCCTCCAAATGGCCTTTTTTCCCCCTGAAACCAAGGATCCATATATGTATCCTTCACAGCGAGTGCATCCCAATTCAGGTTCTTTAATGCTTTAATCTCACATGTCTATAGTTTTAATATCATATATTTAAGACAATTGTTAGGGTTGTTTGTTATTGCTGTGTTTTCTTCATTTTTAATATTTTTTTGTACATATTTTGGAACTATTTAGTAACTTTATATATATAAATAAATGGTTAACATGTTTATTTTTACATTTTAATATTTTTTTGACCCCTTAACAGATGTTGTATCAATTAAGTAACTTTAGATTTGATAAAAAGAGGGCAGTTCTTTTAAAATAACTATTTGCATCAGCTAAAACAAACTTGTTAATTGAGTGAAGCATGAACTGTAAGAATTGGGTTTATTGTAATGTTTTGTTAAAAAAGGGCAGTTCATCTAAAATTGTTAATTTTATCTGAAATGCTGTTTTTCTTAATAATTATTCTCATGTCTGTTAATATAGTATAACATTACAGATTTTTGGCCAAAAGATTGGCTGTTATGTGATGTGGGGCCAGGGTGGGCCAGGCCTACTCTAGCCCCCCCCTGGAGCTGGGCCTGATTTATAATAGTAAAACGGTTACAAGGACCTTTTATTTGCAAAATATACACTTTTATTTAACTACAGTTTTTAATGTTTATTTCAAAATACCCACAGTCAGACGACATGGGTGCGGATTGAATCTTGGAATAGCCAAGGCTGTGAAGGATACATCTATGGATCTTTGGTTTCAGGGGGAAAAGGCCACATTTGGAGGATTGTATTTGAAGGAGCCTTCGAATTGGGACAGCCTTCGTTGCGGCCCGGTGGTGTCATTTGTCTTCAAATACAGCCTTGAAAGGCCACAGACCCTGAATTGGGATGCACCAAGCCTTGGCTATCCCAAGATGCAATGCACGCCTGTGACATCTGGGTATTTTTAAATAAAAATTCAAAACCAAAGTTAAATAAAAGTGTATATTTAGCAAATTAAAGGACCTTGTGACTATTTTACTATTATAAATGATGTTTTAGTGATGTGAATTAATATTGTGATGCAACTCCCCCCGTACGCTAGACCGTCTCATTTCAGTTCGCTTCGTGGCCTATAGATGCTGCCGCCTTCAAATATTGAGGCTTGCCTTCAAAGTCAACGCCCTTAAAAGGACCCAGACCCTGAATTGGGATATTTCAGGTTCATATATTTATGTTTATCATTTATTTTTATACATTTAAAATGGTCAAAAACTTTATGGAAGCCTATTTCCGCCATGTTTGGGTAACATTTTTTGATTTCTTTAGTCATAATAATGACTTAGTCTCTCATCGTAATAAGATACTAAGTCAATATTATGAGATACTAAGTCATTATTATGACTTGGGAAATCTAAATATTTTAACCAAACGTGGCGGAATTAGGCTTCCATAATATCTGCTTTTTTGGAGAGTACATTTATTCAATTTAATAAATGTATATATTATAATACATTATAATAACATATTATAATATAATATAATTGTTTTTATAATTTAGCTATTAAAACACAGTTTGATGAACCAGTGGAGACAGCCATCTGTGCTGGATATAAAAATGAAAAACAGGATTTCTTTTTATAACAGCTATAAAATACCATCAGTTCAGTGTATTAGTGGCACAAAGAGCATTGAGAGGTGGGTGGGATAATAGTCTGTTTAAACCCTCACAGAAGGTTCCTGGCAGCTATGCGGCCACCCAGACTGACAGTTTTGGGAATGTCACCAACAGGGAAGTAGAGGACCGGCCTCAGGAGAAATTGGCTCTGGGCACATGGCCCATGTCTGTCTGTCTCCTCCCCTTAAAATCTCCACCTGACCCCTCTTAATACTGCAACATCTAAAGCTGTTGCACCTGTGAGTCATATCAGACCTCCGCTCGTGCCGATATTTGTGGTTTGAACTTGTTCCGGTAATTCTCTACGACATGATCAGATGGCTTCTCTTGAAATAAGCCATTCAACATCTAAAGAGCTGTCAGTCAGGAGAGGAAAATGAATTTTACACCTGAGAAATTTAGTTGCTGCACTTTAATTTTAAAATTATAATTCTTATGTCTTTCAAGCAAGGAAGGATTAAGGTCAGTGACTGTGGCAACCCAGATAGCAGACAACTCTGGGCCGGATCTGCACCAGATCAGCGCCAAAGTCAGCAGCTCTGGTGCGGATACGGCCCAGAGCTGTCTGTTCTCTGGGAAATTATCATTTAAGGAAAACGCTGGTCTTTGTGCATTTCATTTCAAGGTCTGCATATGCTACCCTTACTGTGGGTTTACACCAAACGCGAGTTCAAAGATTTGCACGAGTAGATTACAAACAATGCAAACACACGATCAGGGGCGTCCTCGCGTGGGGCAATGCGAAAACACCCGCTATTAGCCTCAAACGCGTCTTTGCCCAAATGAAAATATTCAACTCGAGCGAAAAATTCGCATGACACGAAGTTAAATCCCACGAGTAATCTAGAACGAGTAACGCGATGACCCATGGTGTGTATGTAGCAATAGTCTCACTTATATTTCATGGCAATTTGTACGTATTTTATGAGTATTCATTTGTACAACCAAATTCGTACAATTTTGTACGATTTACCTTGACCCTGCGACATTGGGTAAGGGGCGGGGTTAAGAGTGGGGTTTCGTTATGGATTTTATAATCATTGTACGTTTTGTTTTGCACAATTGACTTTGTACAATTTCATACGAATTAGCCATCTCATAAATCAAAATGTATAAATTCTTGTGAGGGTCTCCCAAAGCCAGAATGATCAAATTATCCGTAAAAAGTCTGGTCAACAGTCACTTTCCAACATTTTTTGCTCAAGACAAAAAGACTGACATGTAATGCACCCAAACACAGTTTTCTTGCCATTTAGGGCTATCCTTATTTGAGATTTTAACTTTTGTCATGTGTTTATTGTGAAAAATATGAAAAAATAAGGGTTAGATGTGATTAAGTGTTTACATGGCCGTGAATTGAGATTAAAATTGTCATACGCCACATGTTTTAATACGGTTATTCTTGCTGTTATTATGGCCTTAATCGTATTATTTTGATCAAAATAGTGTTTAGATGAGTATATATAAGTTTATATTTTCAAAATCTCATTATAATTGCATTATGAAGGTGCATGTAAACATTAGTCACTGAAAGAAATTAATAAGTGTGCAGGCTGAAAAATTATGTTATTCAAGATAAATGCCAAAGTCACATATGGCTGGCATTCAATTTCCATTCTGAAATGAGCGCGTTGTACTTTGATCTCGCAATAATTCATTGTCTCAGTTATAAAGCGGGAAACAGTTGGCCTCCGTTAAATAAAAGCAGAGGAACAATTGTGAGAGTAAAGCAACGCTAGCGAGGGAGTAAATCCAACCAGAGCCAGAAAGTCTAAACATTTCTCCTTAAAGGGGCCGTGAATTGGTCGATTTTATTGCTTTATGACGTTGATTGATGTCTACTTATGCATTTCGCGTTGTTTTTACATTCAAAAACATCAAAAGCAATAAGTAATACGCTATTTTGTAACATGGATTAGTGGCTGTCTTGAGAAATGGTTCGTTTGAAGGGGCGGGCCGCATTGAAGACCTGAACGTAAACACCCACTGCTATGATTGGACGGCTGCATTCCCCGTCATTACATGTAGGGAAATGTTTTAAAAACATTAATGTGATAAAAATAGCAGCCGAACACAAATATGTTTGAGACACAAAAGATTCTGGGTGCTAAAGATGATACACATAAATGACAATACGTATATTAAAGTAGAAACAAAACTCGACGTGACTAAATTACCGTATAAAACACAGTAAGCGTGCATCCGAATCTAAACTGCGTCTAATAAATCCTTATCAATAACTTTGTATATTTCTATTGTGCTTGTGAGGTTGCTTTTACATTCACGTAATGTTAAATACCACAGTTATATGATAAAAAATAAGCTTTGTTGAGTGTTTGACCTTTCAAACGCAACTTGCCTAAATTACCGTATACAACACAGTAAACGGGCATCAGAATCTAAACTGCGGTTGATAAATCCTTCCTTATAACTAACTTTGTATATTTCTACCTTTAAATTACAGTCGTATTGTTAAGTGTTGTACCTTTATTAATCGTTTAATGTTTTTAGTAAATTAAAACAGTCAACAAACGTATTTAGACACGGATGTTACAACAGGACATCAAGCAATCTCTTTTAACAAAGCAATAGTGAAACGCAGTAACTTAAATAAAGTAAAATGTCTTACTGTGAATTATACTGCTGTGTCATTGTTGTCAGATCCAATATAAGTGGTGCTTCTGAGTCTCTCTGCAAATCCAGCATCGACTTCTTTACAAATGAATCCATGTCCACAACGTTAACAAACGCTCCCCACACGAGCTGGAACTTCTTCAAAAGCAAACTTTATCCAAGCATATCGCTAATGTTAAGTTCCAAGCCTCCGAATTGAAGTATTTAGCTTCTGTGTTGTTCCCATGGTTGTTCCCACGCGGTTCTTTCAGAACCGAAAATGCGTTTCCATGGTATCATAACAGATCACCGCGTCAAAATAAAAGTCTCTCAGAAAAAAATGTATTTAAAAAGTCATTTTGGTTAAATTTGTCAATTTTTAAAGACATGTTTACTTACTGAGACACACGTGTCACGCGAAGCTGTGGGCGGGGCTACAAAAGTAGACTTGTCCTTTTGGTTATGGGGAGGTGTTTCAATTCTACTTTGACGTCATAGATTTCCGAATTTTAGACTGGAGTTTTTAGCTGGCTTGGTGCCAAAGACGGTTATATTTCAGTTCTGAAACTTGCAGGATGTTCATTTAAGTATGATGACCTCTTATATAACAAATTATCAAGTTAAAATTGAGTTTTTGATTCACCGCTCCTTTAATTTGAACATAACCTAAATATAGTAGAGAAATCCAGGGAGGACACATGCACATTTAAGCCTGGTTACATAGCTGGCTCACTGTAGCATTGAGGATCGCATCAGTGCATCAGAATTCATTGACCGATGGCACCAGCTCATTTGAGCAACTGTCTAAAATGCTTTTAATTTTTGGGCTGCTTCCAGCCAAAATCCCATTTTACCCCAAAACATTCATTTGCGTCTTATTTTTACAGTCTGGTGCATTTCAGGACCCTGGATGCTTTTGTATTTTGTAATCAATTTCACTCAAAGAAACTATTGTATTGAATACCTGATTCTTTATACCTGCAGTACATTTTATTATGTCCAATTATGTTTAATAGATAATATAAAAGATGATGTATTAACCAGATGCAGCAATTCTGTTAATATGAATGGGGGGAAGCACAATATAGCCACTCTAGTGAGGTATTGCGAGTCTTGAAAAGTGTTTTTATGATGTAATTTAAGGTTAAGAAAATGGATTTATGGTATAGTTAATGTCAGGTTTAAATGTTGGCATGAAATAAGTTGTTTAATTGTAATTTAACCAATTTATTGTGGAGATATTGCTTTTCACCCATTCAAGTAGATTTTGTCTTGGATGACTGAAAAAGCTACTTGGAGGCATTGCACACATCTGATGAATGCCATAACTTTCATTAAAGGGATTTTGTTCTATTTCAGTGCAATAAACAAAGCAAAAAAAGCATCAATGGTATTATTGCTTATACTTGGGTATCCTCTATGTATCCAAGCAACCAGACATATGATTTTGGTTCAAATAAAAATAACAAAAACTCATCTCACAAATCTCACCAAGTAATATTAACAGAAAGATCATATAAGTCATATTTAGGGACTGCACAATCAAAATTATTTTATCGCCCCCCAGTGACTGGTCCCAGTATAGGTCATAAACCCCGCCTCGCCATGTTATTCAATAGAGCCCTTCAAGGTTTGTAAACATTAAATGACTATCGGGTGCGCGCGCAGCATGAGGTCAAACTGTTCATACCATCCAGGCTTTATAATTTAATCTAACAGGGCTGAAAAATGACGACTTACCTCAAATGAAGTGAGCACTACAAACACAAGCCTCTTTCATATTTGCATTGTTCCAGTCTGCATGTTAATTGCTTGCAGCCGCAGATGTTGTAGTTTTTTGTTTTTGAGATTCTGCATGAATCGCGAAAACTTACCGGAAGACCTGGTGCGATTTTCACAGCCCACGACGTAAGTAGGCATTTTTGACGATACCGAATAATACGCAACTCAATCTGCTGTAATGACTTTTCTGACCCCGACATGCGCAGTGGAAACTGCCTGTGACGTGAACCGAGAAGGGGTCTATGGGACTTGAGACCAACTAAACAATTTAATTACATTTCAATTATTGTTTTTCCGAAGCTGGTTTCTGTTATTTACTGTGTTTAGTTAATTATTTCAAGCTATAAAAACTGTGGTGTCACGTCATGATTGACAGCTGTGATATGCGCATTCTGCGGGAGCGAGGGCGGGGCCTTGCTTTCGTGGCTTTGCTTCCTGCTCACTAGTGCGCAGGACTGATCCCGAAATCGCTACTGACTCAAGACCAAGGATGTCAGCGCCGTATCGGGACACTTACGGCTTCACATTTTACTAATGGAAGAGAGCGAACGGGCGTTGTCCATCTTTTTTTACAGTCAACGGGTGTGTTCGAGATCACACGGCGCTGCGCAGACCGATCGGCGAGGTTTGCTGCTTGCAGTCGAGGGAGGAGCTTGCTTGCTTTTAAACGCAAATGAAGTGAATTAAATGCTGAATTTGATAAAAACAAACCTTTTAATAAAAAGATGCAACCAGAAACATTTTATATCGAATATTTTAATTGCTGCTTATACCGTATACCCGAAAATAACGGGAAACAAGCCTATATTATTAAAATACCAATAGAGTTTGTTATTTCATTTTTATTTTACTACACGACACAATATAACATATTTATTCATATTAAAGTGTTTTTTCCTGTTTTAAAACATGAATTTATAATGTTTATTAGTGGAACTAAAGGTTGGATTAAACTTGAAACGCACGTGATCGTTGTCATCAGTGAGGCGACCAATCACGTAAAGCTGGTTCGTCATCACAACCCCGTGCAGCCGCTCTGGAGAGACTGCACCGGCTGAGCTACCCAGCTACTTTCAAAACGCTCTCGCGGTACTTAAAAACCATATGACACAGTCACGTGCCTGCAGCGCAAGCTGAAGTCGGACAAAATTACTAACTGGAATGCATTGCTTCAAGTCAGCCGCTGATCGGTCTGCGCAGCGCCGCATGAAGTCGAACACACCTGATGTATTACAGCATGTTAAAACTGTCATTTTGTAGGTGTCAGCAAAAATGTGCCATTTTGGGGTGTGTCATTTAAAATGCAAATGAGCCAATCTCTGCACTAAATGGCAGTGCCGTGGTTGGATAGTGCAGATTAAGGGGGAGTATTATCACCTTCTGACATCACAAGGGGAGCATAATTTCAAATACTTATTTTTTCACCTGCTTGCAGAGAATGGTTTACCAAAACTAAATCACTTTCACATTTTCTCTAGATTAATAAAAGCATTGTGGACCCAATTATAGCACTTAAACATGGAAAAAGTCAGATTTTCATGATATGTCCCCCATTGTGTTCTGCAACCACAGAGCACATCAATCGAATTATGGAGACGCTGCTCATTTTCTTCAGAAAAATTGAAAATGCACTACATTACAACGTACAACCCACCATCACCGCTGTTGTTTCACTGTATGTATACAGTTTCAAGAGTGATATTCATAACTGGCAGAGAGAGAAAGATGCTTTTCATTTGGCATCAGAGTTCCTCTTCAACACATCCTGGCTTAACAAGCACACAGGTGCTTCTCGTGTCTTCAGCCACTTGAGTCAGAGAATGAGCAATATTCTCTCATGATATAGCTCATGGCATAAGTGTTGTTATGAGCATGGTGCCCTCTAAAGTCTTCAGTTATTCATCTTTTCTCCCACACACACTTATACTCTGTATAGATATCACTTGAGCCTACAGCTCTCCATGCCCACATTCAGACAGATGCAAATATGACACACAAGCCTCCTTGGGTGATGCTTAATAATTCGTAACTGTGAGAGAACCCATGAAATGAAATAGCCAACAGAGGAGATGGGTTGTCATAGAAACTGCCTTGTAATGTTAAGCCCAAGTTTGCCAAACGGAAGTTGGGAGTTGAAGAAATGTTATTGTTGGAAAAAAACTTTTTGTTATACAAAATGTCATTCACATTCACGTTGTTATTTGTAAAAATTGTATTAGCATGTCATATAATTCTTTCAACTGCAATGCAATTTAATTGATATCTTTATCATTTAATATTAACACAGTATTTGGTACAGCTTAAAATAAGAATTAAATGAGTAGGAAAAAGAAGAAGAAGAAAATGATGGATGAGAGGGAGTAAGATGATTACTGGGGCCCCCCTTTAAAAATATACCTGTAAGGTACTAATATGAACTATTTAGGTGCAAAGGGGACCATCCTAGTGACAGCTATAGTGATATTTATTTATCTATATTTCTTGACCTTTTTATGACAACGTATCTTAAAATCTTAAAAATTAAGGTAAGGTTTCTTTGCCATAGAAAAAACATTCTTGGTTTCCTAAAGATCCATTCAAGATTTTTTTAAAAAGAAAAAAATATTTCTTACCTTTGTGGCCTGTGGAGCTCTTAATAACTAGCAATGACTAACATTCATGCACCTTTAACTATTTAATCTGTACATGTGTTGCACAAAGCTGGATATGTTATAAAACCATTTGCTTGGAAAGGTCATGTAATTGGCTAAATTAGATTATTCATCTTAGCTGACCCACAATCGCAGTTTAATGCTAATTTGGCCATAGCACATTGACAGTGGATAAAATCTCTTAAGCAAACTTTAACTCTGCCTTTTTGCAAGTGCTGCCGTTCTCGTTATGTTTTGGCCGTTATGTAAAGGTCATGAATGTCTAGAAGTCACAAAAGTTAACGTGAATTTTGCATCAGCCCCATAATTTTTTAAAACCAGAGTGTGATTAAATGAGAAAACAGCCTCTTTGAAGAAAAACCATGTAGGTTCTGTTCTGTCGTTTTTCTCATTTTTAAAGGTCCGATTCTTTCTGTGTTTTGAAGCTTTGATTGTGTTTAAAGTGCACAATATAATGTGTTCATGTTTCAAGGGTAAAAAAGCGGTATTTTTCACATAATTTACTTATCTCAATAGCGCTGTTTTCACTGTCCTCAAAACGGGCTGATGTCTTCCTTGTCCTATAAAGTCCCTCCTTCGGAAATACGTATCGAGTTCTGATTGTGTAGTTTGTTTACTGTGTTGTTATTCGATAGCAGCCCAGATAGCATGCAAACCATCGAAACAATGTCAAAAACAGTTGACCCGTCAATGTCAACTGCATTGAATCAATATCAGGTCTGCACCCTCCACCAATATCGAAAAAACACCGAGACTTCAACAAATCATCATTATTGTGATCAGTGTTTGCTTTAGTTGGGTCCCTGACTCTTGTTATTTACTAAGTTAAATCTTTCTTTTCTTTTTTTAGTGTTTGTATGTGATTATGTAGAAACACATGTGCATTGAAAAAGAAAGATGTGCTTCAAAGTTAAGTTGAAACTGATTGCTTTTTGCAGCATGAAGCTTTCTTTTGTTGATCGTCATGCACCATTGATGAGATTCATAGACCGATTCATGATGTCAGAGATAGATTCAGTAGTTTAACTTTTTAAATGTGTTTTTTGTAATCCTCAAAATAACAGACCTGACACTGTTTCCAACTAGTACTGTAAAATCTTGTTTTTTGCATAACTTTAACAGTATTTCATTAATATCATTTAGGTATATCTACAAGAATTAAACTACTTATTTGTTTTCTTTGCAATAGCAGATGTATTTTAAAACACTGCTTCAGCAGCCAAAGAAAACTTACCAATAAAACACAAGAGTTAAGGGCCCAACTAAAGCAAACACTGATCACAATAATGGTGATCTGTTGCAATTTCAATATTTTTTCAATATTAATGGAGGGTGCAACATGATATTGATTCAATGGTATTAACATTGACAATTCAACGATTTTTAACGTTGTTTCAATGGTTGCATGCTATCTGGGAGCTTAGCTTGCCGTTAGCTTAGCTTGCTGTTAGCTTAGCTTGCTGTTAGCTTAGCTGGCGTATTCCTGTGGGCGGAGTTTAGTCAAAAAACTCTTCTACTGACGTCATTAAAGCAGGAAGTAAAGGGCTGTAGTCCAATCCGGCCGTGTGCTGTAGGCTTTGTAGGCGTATTCTGTTAAAAAAAATATTTCGCAGGGCAGTGAAGTTTGAGCTTTATCATTTTACAGGTATTATTTATGCTATTATTGCAATATTACACACTAACTAGGGTTTAAAAATGGAATCAGAAAGAACCTGGCCTTTAATTTGTCAAATTCGCAATTGATTAGTTAAGATGTGACATCTAACTTTCATCCATCATTTCAATTATCCAGTATTTTTGAATCCACGCCTATGCATTTTTGTAGCTAGTGCCTTTTAAATCATATTTTCATTTGATGCACCATTAATAATTACAGTATTTATGAGTAATGGCCATAATTAAGCAAATCATTTATCCAGATGATAAATGTATTAACATGCCATATTAGTTTTAACATCCCGTGGCCAATCTTTATTGAGAAACATCAATAATTCAGGTCGGAAATCATTATAGCATTGAGGGGTCACGTTCATCCCAATTTTCAGATTACACACACTAACACACAGATTACTCACCAGTGGACCAGAATTAAGAGATGGCAGAGGCTACATAAAAATAACTTAAATAATGAAAGTGAGCCAAACATGTGTTTTTAATGTATATCTTTAGTTCACTTACTTTGATTTGCATGAGCGTGCTTAATACAATGAGATCTACAGCTGGTAAATAGCACAATGTTATTTGTACAACAGCTAAGTTATGTGATTCATGATTCCACAATAAGCTTTTTTTTCTCATTTGAAATGCCTTATACGTTCTGACCTGACCTTAAGCAATTGACTTACGAGAAAAGCATCATTCATTCTGCTTCTGTTGGGTTGCCAGCTTTATTTCAACAGTTTTGCTTGTTCAAACATTTATTAATCTTAACTTCAAATACTCTGGTGAGTAATGATACATTTATTTTTTATTTATTTTACAGGGATATTTTTCCCTGTAACTGATTGCACATATTGTGCACATATTGTTTAGTGTTAAATTAGTCTTTATATTGTCGAATGTCAAGACACATTAGTTTATAAAATGCCTTTTGCAATGTTTCATTGCTTCAAAGCAGCTTTACAAGAAAGACAAAAATCCACAGGGAAATTATAAAATATATGGTATTATAATAGAATCTTTGTTATTGCAATTTTTATTGTCCTCACCAGATTATAATCTAATAAAATGGTATCAAAATTAAAAAATGTGGTCAATAATTTGATGCTTGTTAAAATTAAAGTAAATTGGCCTTTCCATCTTACATGAAAATGGCCTTAAAAGAGGAAAAAATACATAAGAGCAGGAGTTTGACATTACATAAGGAATTTGCAATACTACCATATTACAGTATATCCCAGTGGTCATTTTAAACAGTATTATAATTGAGCAACAACAACATTAGCATGCATCTGGTTTATTACTATACACATCCATACTGCTAGGAGAAGCGTGACATTCAGTTAATAGCACCCAGTCGATACAGCTCATCATAGAGGTTATAATCTGATCCATCAGTCTGATACAAACACATCCTGTCAGTTGAACTGACGGGAATCAATGACAGGCTTAAAACAAGATGTATGTCAGTGAATTTCAGGAATGGGTCAAAACGGGTCAAGAAATCAGATTTAATCGACCCGAGTGAAGACTTGGTTTGATTCTTAATCTTCTTTCAGTTCATCAAGAGCTTTCCAAACATCCCGGGGCGGCAAAGCCAAAAATACATTTCAATTTAATTTAACTATTGTAAAAAAATAACTTAAGGCACTTTTATTAACACAAAAGACTTGGCCTTTTATTTACTCTTAAAATTACTCTTGCATTGAAGTATAATATTGCTCACTGTACGATAAATTGCTTTTTTTCCTCAATTTTTGGATAAACAATTTGGATAAAAGCATCGTCTAATGATTAAATATAAATGCCAATTCTGATTTATCCAAGGAAAGGCAGGACTTGACTTTAACTACTACATTTACATCCCTTATATCCAATATACTTTTCCAACTCATCATGCATTTTACAACCAGTGGAACGGTAACAATTGCAGCTAATGAACATATGTTCTGCCTGGTTTATTTTACTGGATGTAATGACTTTTTACAACATCACATTCTTCTCACTCATAAGAAAAGGTAATGAAGAGAAGTCTAAATGGTGAAACCTTAAAGCCTTAGCTTTTTTGATCGCTATATTCAGTGTATTTGCTCAGAAAGAAGTTATTTTTGCAATACTGTCTCGAACGACTGTCACTCTACAGCTAAAAGAATAAAGTTAACATCTATATATTGTGAATTATGTACTCCTGACCCTTTGCTTGCACTCAGTTTAGGTAGTTTGGACAAACATATTCTTTGCTGAAGATGTGTAGCTAGGTGCCCAGGTGATACTAATCAACCCATTAACACACGTCAATATCAGTTTGATCCTCCACTATAAAGAATAACAACACTTAAAGGAGCGGTTTCCCAAACAGGGTTTATCGTATTCCCATACTAAAATGCATGTTTTATCTGCCTTACTTTAAAAACATCTTACACCGACAAATCTTAACACATATCAGTGTCATTGTTTTATCTCAGTATATGCACACCAGTATTGTTTTTCTGTAGGTTATGTAAAAACTACTTTAATGTCCTAATATATTTTGGCCTAGTCCTGGGTTAATCTAAACCCTGTACGGGAAACTGCCCCATAGTATTTTGAACAGTAAGACTCAATGTATGTGCTCAGCATCAGAAATCTGAAGATGTCAGAAAGCATGATGATGACCAGTGTTGTAGTCAAGTGTACCTAAACTGAGACCAAGACCAGAGAGTGTCGAGACCAAGACCAGAGGCCTTATTTATAAATTGCTAAACTAATCTTGAAATTGTGCGCAGCTGAGCAGTTTCAGAACGCCGCCTTTAAATGATGCCTTATTAATGTTATAGACATAAAAAGAGCGCTTGTCAATGTTTAAACCCTTTTCGAGCAGCAAGAATGGCTTATTTTCCAAAAAAAGTGCATACTTCTGCTCAGACCCTGATGTGGCGCTAAGCACTTTTCCACGTCAAAGAGTCTAGAGTGGATTTTTGCATACACACACTTTACGATCAAATTTGTGTGTACGGACTTTATATAAATGAGGCCCCACGACCATCAAAAAATGGTCTTGAGACTGGTCTCAAAACCAAGAACAATCTTGAGTAATACAACACTAGAGATGACATCACAATACTTGCCCCTGATTATTACACTGGAGCAGGTTGGTTAATACTGGGTTAAGCTGGTTGACTAAAGATGTCCACTGAGGAAACCAAGATGCTAGTATCCAGATATATATATATATATCAGCCTGATCTTACGAGAATACGTACATATTTTACGAGTTGGCTAATTCGTATGAATTCATACCGAGTTAATCGTGCAAAAACGTACGATTCTTATAAAAAAAACAACGAAACTGAACCACTACCCCTAACCCAGCCCTTAACCCCAACGTCACAAAGGTCGAAGCAAAGCGTACAAAAACGTACGAATTTTCGTATTAATAAATTCGAATTAGCCAATTCGTAAAATATGTACGATTTCTCCTAAGGTAGCGTTGTATATATTTGGCATATTTGGCGTGCTGTCCTATAGGGAGACCTCCAAGCTCGAAACCCAGAATCCCCCCTCTTTGACTGGGATTTAGGATCATAATCTTCAACTCTGTAATCATCAATGATCAAAGAATTTCTGGGCAACTTCATTGCACTGTTTATTCGTTCATTGAATTTGCGGATTTTGTTTTCAACAGTTGCTAACTGCAAAACTTCGGACCGTTTAAGTTTTATAATGCCAAACAAAAAGCATAATATTACAGACATGAAGACAGTTGTATTTTAAACCCCTGAACATTACAACCCAGTTAATAAACCGAAGAGATGCAGAGTGCATCTTTTCACCAAACTATTTTAAACTTTGGAAAAATCAATTCTCTATTTTTTTGCTGACTAGAGGGCAGTTGAGGTCTTTCTCTCTTTCTCACTTTTTTTCTTTTTTACCTGGTTTGTTATTTAATTGACATTGCAGCAGATTGAAGGGATGAAGAAATCCTCTTCCCTGGTCAACAGTGTGGTTGTGTCTGGTGTGATGTGATGTTCTTTCACTGGTCTGGATAATCATCTGATGCAAGGAAGAGTCACATATTAAACATTCAACAAACACAGCGAAAGATAGTTTCTATAGAGCTATTCCTCGGCATGGCTGGAAGCTTTAATTTTAACAGAGCGAGTAAATTATACTCGTTCTACAAAGCCACAGTGTATTTTTATTTTAATCTGTCAAAATGGTCTGATAAGGGGTGCAATTCTTTCTCTGATGTATTTAGGCCAGTCTTTTGATATGTGTCCCTAAAGAAACTCTGCATACAGTTCTCTGGTGTACTTCAACAGTATTGACAGAAAAGCTTGCACGGAGCCGGATTTAATTTTTATGAAAAAGTACACAGTTGGGAGCAGTGGTTAGCTGCATTATTTTTTCTGGTCCTATTTGAAGGTGTTGTTTATTTCTCAACTTGATTTAAGATTCCCATATGTTGGTGTAGACTGCTCCTGGAGTGATTCCGCAAAAAAATGTAATTGATTTTTTAATGCAAAATTGCTAAAAAATGGGTTGTTTTTCTGCTTGGAAAATGATTACCGAACCTTACAGACTTTCTTGCTATCACTCTTGGGCACTTTGTGTGTTTAATCACTAAAGTAAATTATAATGTACTGCCACTGTATTGAATCCAGGGCTGGGACTATCTATTAGTATGACCAATGGAAGATAGGGAGAGTGTTGGGAAAAATATTTTTCATTTTTGGTATAATGACTGGCACAGATAGAGTCACTTTAAAGAAATGCCTGCACAAATAACCCTATTGGGGTGCACGTTTCTAATAAGTACACATTTGCACCTAAAGAGTTCACGCACCTCAGAGGTACATACACTCACCTAAACTATTATTAGGAACACCATACTAATACTGTGTTTGACCCCCTTTCGCCTTCAGAACTGCCTTAATTCTACATGGCATTGATTCAACAAGGTGATGAAAGCATTCTTTAGAAAAGTTGGCCCATATTGATAGGATAGCATCTTGCAGCTGATGGTGATTTGTGGGATGTACATCCAGGGCACGAAGCTCCCGTTCCACTACATCCCAAAGATGCTCTATTGGGTTGGGATCTGGTGACTGTGGGGGGCCATTTTAGTACAGTGAACTCAGTCATGTTCAAAAAAACTAATTTGAAATGATTCAAGCTTTGTGACATGGTGCATTATCCTGCTGGAAGTAGCCATCAGAGGATGGGTACATGGTGGTCATAAAGGGATGGACATGGTCTGAAACAATGCTCAGGTAGGCTGTGGCATTTAAACGATGCCCAATTGCCACTAAGGGGCCTTAAGTGTGCCAAGAAAACATCCCCACACCATTACCCCACCCCCACCAGCCTGCACAGTGGTAACAAGGCATGATGGATCCATGTTCTCATTCTGTTTATGCCAAATTCTGACTCTACCATCTGAATGTCTCAACAGAAATCGAGACTCATTAGACCAGGAAACATTTTTCCAGTCTTCAACTGTCCAATTTTAGTGAGCTCGTGCAAATTTTAGCCTCTCTTTCCTATTTGCTCATCCGCCTCAAGGTTGTGCGTGTTGTGGCTTCACAAATGCTTTGCTGCACACCTCGGTTGTAACGAGTGGTTATTTAAGTCAAAGTTGCTTTTCTATCAGCTTGAATCAGTCAGCCCATTCTCCTCTGACCTCTAGCATCAACAAAGCATTTTCACCCACAGGAATGCCGCATACTGGATGCTTTTCCCTTTTCACACCATTCTTTGTAAACCCTAGAAATGGTTGTGCGTGAAAATCCCAATAACTGAGCAGATTGTGAAATACTCAGACCGGCCCGTCTGGCACCAACAACCATGCCACACTCAAAATTGCTTAAATCACCTTTCTTTCCCTTTCTGACATTCAGAGTTCAGGAGATTGTCTTGACCAGGACCAGACCCCTAAATGCATTGAAGCAACTGGCATGTGATTGGTTGATTAGATAGTTGCATTAATGAGAATTTGAACAGGTGTTCCTAATAGTCCTTTAGGTGAGTGTATATTCAATTACACACATTAAATCTTTATCAATAATAATTAAAATGTTATGTCAATTTGCAGCATGCAAATTACCTGTAATGGGACAGGGACAGCTAAATATATAAAGACCTCTTTGCGCTGATTTGTTGAATACATGACCGTGCTCCTCCCGAACCAAATAAACTTCATTTAAAGTGCACCTATTTCATTGCCAAAAAACAACATTATTTTGTGTATTTGGTATAATACAATGTGTTCGCGTGGTTCATGGTTAAAAAACACATTATTTTCCACATAGAAAACCTTTTTTAAAGTGTTACCCCTGGCACAATATAGGAATAATAGAAAAAAATATTTTATATGCACATTTTGGATTTGCCAAAAGATACGAATATTTATTTCAAAACAGACAAACAAAGAAAACTTTCTAGCATCCTTGACCTGATGAAAATTTAATTTGACTTATGCACAATTCAGATCAAATCCCACTGGAGCAACTGGCCTTCACAAACAAAGAAATTGGTAAAGAATGCTTTATACTCTTCTGTATTCAGTGCTCGAATGAAGGTCTGTTTTTATAAAAACCACTGACAATATCTCTGGTTCAACAGCTATGAAATAACAGCTTTGCATTTAGAGCCATTTTCTGGCACCTGGCTGGGGCTCATTGAGAGGGGAATGATTAATTCTGCTCTGGAGAATTCCTTAGCAGAGACACGCAGACAAACACATAAAGAAACATGTTAAAATAAACTACTCTAATTGATGCATATGGCATTTGAATCTCTCTCCCACTAATGATACTCTCTCCTACACATATGCATGCATCTCTCTACATTCATCTTTAAAAATAACTAGCATGCATGTAATGGGGTGGGATCAGCTGAATGATAGCGTTGTTTCTCTGGAGTCTATGTCTTTCGTGAGATGAGTAGTGATGTATGTTGGCAGCAGATCAAATCTCTATATGAGCAGCAATGTACAGGAACAGATGTGCACACTGAATTTCTATTCAACTTCCTAACCTCTCATTCAGAGGAGTAAAGTTGCCTTTATAAAATAGCGGTTTTCAAACTTTTTTGACAAAACTTTACCTAAATTATTTGACTACCCCCTAAAATTTTAAGTAAATATTTCAATAATTTAAAAGAGCAGTCCACCAGCTCATTGATGTTTCATAGTAGAAATAAAAATTACTATGGGGAGCATTTTTGGGTGAACTATACCTTAAACACTATCAAAACAATTTCCATAACATAAATGATATTTTTCACTGATGTAGGTCTACTGGTGCAAATCAATTAGCTATGAAATATGCAATCATAAATGCAATCAAAATGCAGAATTTTGCATCAAAGGTTTTTTGTATACACGTAAATAAAGACACATGTATCTAATTATTAGTGAATGAGACCCGGTAAATGTCTCCATACGCTGGGTGAGATGGAGATAATGGTATAGTGATGTGTCTCTTGTCACCGCTGGATCAGGTGGCTAATTAGCACTTGCTAATTTGGTGTAATGAAACCAAACCTCTAGCTGACCAAATAATAAATGTGCAACGCACGCCGGAGCAACATTAAACATCCCAGGATGCCCAGGTGAAGGCTGGCAGCAAGCAGGGCACCAGCTGGCACTCAAAAGGGTGCTCGCTGAGGGAGACAAATGAAAACCTTGACCGAGCATTTCAGCCTGGCCGTTCAATGTATTTGTGCATTGATGGACCAGAGTTGAGAAATCGTGAAATGAGAATGCATGACTACAGGGGAATGCTTCAGATGTGTGACATGCAGTGAAGAGTATCACAGTTATTAAGATTTCAAACTATTTTAGTCAGTGCAAATGAATATGCAGTATAGCAATGTGTCTACATGGTGTGTGATTATTATGCATAGAAAATGGCTTCCCAATGAATCACACAACCTTTTTTCAGAAATACTCTGTCATACTTTAATGATGCGTGTTGGCAAGGACGACGGAGACGAGGGAATTCCAATAAACACAAACTTTAATGAACAAGGAAGTAAAAAAACTTACAGGAGCATCAATCACTACACATCAAAACAATAACGTAGACCGGACAAAGCACTGGGGAAAATAGGAGAACTTAAAGGAATACTCCACTTTCTTAAAAAAAAATCCTGATATTTATTCATCCAAAATGTTGATGTCTTTCTTTGTTCAGTCAAGAAGAAATTTATTTTTTTGGGGATAACATTCCAGGGGCCTCATTAATCAAACGTGCGTACGCACAGAAGTGTGCGTAAAGTGTGCGTAGGAACAGTTTTACGCAAAGTGTGGAATTTATCAAATTGCACTTATACGTAGAAATTAGTGCTGTGTTCAAAATATCGATACGACGATACATCGTCATGGAGGCCTGACGATGCGCGCATCGATACAGCACCTTCCGTATCGATTATGATGCACTTTTGAAAGTAACGTGACGAATCGCTGTTGATCCGGGATCTATATGGAAAGGACGCATGTGTCCCGCAGAGTACGTAGAGTTAAAGGTAGTGGGGTATACTTTCACTTTGCATGTCTGTCTCGCTGGCACACGTGTCTGCATAGTTAGCCGCGTACTCGCGCTCTCTCTTGTGTGCGCGTATTTAAAATCAATGAGTTCAGTATGAAAGCGCAGATATCTTAGCCTATACTACTGCAGGGCTTTATTAGCCACTCTCTTATAAAACAGTACTAACGCATTTGAGAAGAAACACGACAAAGATTTGCATGTGAAAAGTGTACTAGAGAAGAGATACAGAGCTACTTCAAACTATAGCTGTCACATTAATAATCTGATTTTTATTAAATAGTATTAAGTCTGACTGCATGTTTATACGTATATTCATAGATATTGAATAATGAGAGACAAATATAAGGCACTATCTTTGTAAAACTGCTTTTAAAAAAACATAAGTTAAGTAAGTACTAAAAAGCTAATAAATGAATGGGAAAAACACAACTGTTACAACACTGCTTATTCAATGTACAATAAACAGATAATAATAATAATAATAATAATAATAATAATAATAATAATAATAATAATAATAATAATAATAATAATGTTACTAAAAAAAAGTAATTCAAAATAGTCTTGTATCGTGATGCGCATCATATCGGGGCCCTTGTATCGGGATACGTATCGTATCGGGAAATTGTTGGCGATACACAGCCCTAGTAGAAATGTGTGTAAATATACGCACACCTCTGAGTATGCGTACGCAGAGCATCTAGTGGTAGAATAGCGATACTACATAGGACCCTGTTCCAGTGAGTAAAGAAGTGTCTATTTTTTATCCACAAGCAGGTGTTAAAAATGATTAATGTCAGTATGGTAACAGCAATGTATCTGTATCTGTGAAAGCTCTACATGTGATTTGTATGAATGAAGTCTCCGACAAATGCGTGACACAGTGCAAAGGCTTATCTTGCGTTATTGGAAGACTTTTCAAAGATCGCGCCAATGATGCTGGTTATATATGCTGCTGTCCAAGGTGGAAAGTTGTCTGTCCTCCTCCAGTTGCACTCGTTTCACGTCGGTGTTGCTGTGACGCGTTTTTTTTTTTTTTTGCTGATAATTTAATGTCAAACCACTTTTTTATTTCTGGAAGTGTTCTCTCCTCATAGTCAACGGAATTAAACTCACTGGTAACATGTTCCCATGTAGATTTGTTTTCTTTTGTTAGTCATTCCTCCCGCACTAAGTAAACCAAACAGGATGTGTTATTAGGATTTAACCTCATCCAGCAGTAACTCAATTTCTGTGTCTGTAAAATTCCTCTTTTACACTCTCTTTATCATTATTGCGATGAGGGAAAACGCACAACCACACGGGAGGTGTTGTCACCATATATGGTTCATTGGAGGCGTTTCGAAATGCAAATGAACATGAACGTGCACGAGCATGGTGCTTAAGAACAAGTGGGATTTATCATCAAGGATTACTTACTGATGTGCGTACGAACCACGTGCGCACGTTTGATAAATCCCGATTTTTTTGTACTTAGGCACATTCTAAATTTCATTCGTAGGTACAAATATAGAACATTTTCTATGCAATGTTGATAAATGAGGCCCCAGGATTTTTATATTTTATACTTTATCGTAAATTGCAGTTTCAATGCAACTAAAAGGCCTTTTTTCTAAAAGGTTATTTCCAATTAAGAGAAAACATTTGCATGAAAAAAATTAGTTTTTATGGTTATATCTAATACCGTGACTATCCACTTGGTGGCACACTTAAACAATTTATAAAAAAACAAGCAAAAAATGATTTATTCATTTTACAGTGCGTGTATGTTTTGATAATCGTTCTGAATCTGATCTCTAACAAAATTACTTAACAAAAATGCAATTATTTCAGCTTTTTGCTAAAAAATAGGCTTACCCATATTTAAGAGTTATAAACAGAGAAAAAATAAAGATAGGGTGAAAAGTTTTTTTCCCCATTTTTGTTTGCAGAGGGTCTGTTCTTTAGTTTGATATATTTGTATGGTAATATATTTTTAGAAGAAATTTTCCTGGAAGGCATTTTGTGAAACTTTTGTGAAAATCACAAAAAATGCTGGCGGTC
This sequence comes from Misgurnus anguillicaudatus, assembly GCF_027580225.2. Taxonomy (NCBI): domain Eukaryota; kingdom Metazoa; phylum Chordata; class Actinopteri; order Cypriniformes; family Cobitidae; genus Misgurnus; species Misgurnus anguillicaudatus. Next base: position 26,666,429 of record NC_073352.2, on the reverse strand, counting down.
ATATATATATGAAGAGTTTGGTTCCAAAACGCGATAAACGCCATTTTTGAAAAAAAATGAGTTACTGCCAAAATCAGTATTCAGTAGAATATCAGGTCAGTAGTTAAAAGTAAATCATTAATTTTATGCAAAATCCAATACCCGCCGTGATATTCTGTCATCTTTTCTCCCTTTTTTCCCAAAATGCGGCAAACGCCACTCATCCTTTTTTACAGAACGCAATAAATCCATTTCTGATATTACAGCCCACCAGTAACGCAATGTAAACAAACAATGGCGGCGCGCTGAGTACACGGAGTCCTAGTTTTCCTCATCTACTTTGTACTTCGTGATCAACAAACAAAACAAAATTATACTTTAATTGCATTGCTAAACCTGTGATGGTTTTCTGTGACGGGAAAGAAACATAAGCCATCAGCATCTAATAATTTCCGCGAGAGGCACTCGGTTGCTTGTTCTCCAGACAGCATCAAGCTTCTCATGCTAACACATTGACCCCAGAGGATCTTATGAAAACTTTACACTATTTTACTCAAAGTCAACGAAAATCGAGCGGGACCAAAACATTTTACAGCTGATCGCTGTGAAAATGTAAAGAGACGACGTCAAGTACAGTATAATGTGTTCTTAATATAACAAAGTAAGTGTTTTGGTTAATGCGATTAATGTTTATTTTTTTAGTCATTGTATACCACTAGTCAACTAAATAAATATAAAATTGATTTAATAGATTTATAGCATTTTGAAATAAAAAACTGTCATGGATTTATTGCATTTTATGGAAAAAAGAATTAGTTTTTATAATAAATCTTTGAAAATCAAGTTATGGATTTGAATTTTTTATGTTTTTATAACCTAAAGATGGTATGTGAAAGTTTGTAACAGAAAATAGTGGTTTTCATCTTGTCACTTTCTTGGTATAGAAAACACGTTTTTACAGAAATTTGTCAAAATGGATTTATTGCGTTTTGGAACCAAACTCTTCATATATATATATATATATATATATATATATATATCATCACACGAAATTAGTAGTTTAAAATTGCATATTTAATTTTTTTCTTGCCGAATATGATTTATTCAAAGGCAGTCAAAAACTCAATATTTTTTCAAATCATTATTAAAAATACAAAAAGGACAATTACATCCCTGGGGTAATACTCAGAACTATAATTCTATGTAGCTGAAGTATATTTTCAGGTCTTTTCTTGAGCTGGAGGGCAGCTGGGGGGACTCTTTATTTGACTTCACCTGAAAATATCCCATTTCACAAATGTTTACTTGCTTCCTCACAGTAGTTAAATTATGGATAACTCAGAAGAAAATATCATGCATAAAAAATAAGGCAGACCCCATAGATTTAATATTAAAACATATCTAAACCTTTTTTAGAAACATAACTGAGACACAATGCCGGCAAACAATATGCAGTTACTGAGCAACAGGCTGATGAACTAGCTTCTTCACCAAATACTCTAAAACTTGAGACATGTATGCTTTAATGTATGAAAAGGCATTCAAATAAAATAGAAACGTTTTCAACACTTGATAAAAATGTATTAATAATTGAATAATTGGAAACACACTTACTGATAACAAATGTATTGAATGTGCTATAAGTGGATTAGATACATGCATTGGCAAATGTTAATAAAATGGTAACGCATCATTTTTGATGCACTGCTTCATTCTTTGGCCAGGGTGAGAGGGCCTATCCATACAATTTTAGCTGCGGGACTTATGAATTTAGGCAACAGCCCTATTGACTTTAAAGGCGGAGTGCACAATGTTTGAAAGCCAATGTTGATATTTGAAATCACCTAAACAAACACGCCCCTACCCCAATAGAATCTGGACCTTCTTTTGAAAGACCCGCCCCACACATACGCAACCCGGCAAGGATGTCGGTTAGTAGACACGCTCCTTACTGCTGATTGACTATAAGTGTGTTTTGGTAGTCGGCACGTCTCCTTTTCCAAAGCGTTTTTTTAAACATTGTGCACTCCGCCTTTAATGCAGCATCAGCTGGAAAAAGTTCAAGTAATTGCCTCTACTTCTTTGCCTCCTCAATCTCTCAATGTGCCGACATCCATGGCAACCATAATGAATCGCCTCATCATCACAATAATCTATCAGTCCATACCCATCTGAATTTAAATAGCACAGAAGGAAATGTGACAGCCGTGTCTCTTGTGTAAAGCACAGGAAAAACACTGCTGTAATGATTTCTGAACGATCTTCTCCAGACGGTGTTTGCACTGAGACCCAACGTTAGGGCTCGCCGCTTGATTGATGTTCTAATACAGACCTCATGACTCTCTGGAGGCCGAGAGCTTACGCTCAGCATTCACGGCACCAGAACTCCACACAAACACTGTCAGCTCTGATGAAATGGCAGGAAACGGGGAAACACCCGTTTACAAACTTGTACATCTGACGTCAGTTTATCAACAAGATACTAGGATATGCAGCTTTAAGGAGGAAAGAAAGGGAGTGTGACAAAAGGGATGACTGAGTTACAGATCAAACAAAAAAACTAGAGGCGCATGGGACCTGCTGTGATCAAACAATGAATTCAGCATTAATTACATTGAGATAAAATATTGCTCATTTCAGGATAAGTTTGTTCCTGTATTTTAACTGTTATAGACGATGTTAGATGTTTTGGTTGGCTATTTCAATCATATAAAAAAACTGCACCACATATTGCATATTTTAAAGAAAATGTTTTAATATCTGTACAGACTGCCCGCAGGACTCAAAGACCCTCACTAGTAATGTTCTTTAGGGGTTTCTGCAACCTTTGTAATCTAATGAACCTCAAAGGGTGCCAAGTACCTTTAAATGTTTACACTTTTACACAATTTTAAAATTAAATCAAACCTTGTTTTGCATTTTTCCAAGAAACTGACTATAAATGTTAATTTGATTATATATTTGCTTTTACAATAACAATGACTAGGGCTAACATCAAAGTTATTGACAAAAGCTTAATTACAAAGAAAGTCTTTAGTTTGTGTGCTTGTTTTGTTTTTTAAAATGTATATGTTAATATATATATCATACAATTTTAAGCTAACCTTATAAATAATTCAAAGGAGTTATATATGTCTTAAAACTAAATGTGTAATGTGAACAAAATTCATTCACTTTATTTAAAGCAACTTATAGAGCAATTGGGCTATGTATTTGTATATGTGTTTCCTGGGACTTGAAGACACAACTACAATGCAACTCCTATTAAAGGGACACTCCACTTTTTTTTGAAAATTTGCTCATTTTCAGGCTCCCCTAGAGTTAAACATTTGATTTTTACCGTTTTGGAAGCCATTTGGCTGATCTCCGGGTCTGACGGTACCACTTTTAGCATATAGCACAATCCATTGAATCTGATTAGACCATAAGCATCGCGCTAAAAAATAACCAAAGCGTTTCGATATTTTTATTATTTAAAACTTGACTCTTCTGTAGTTATATTGTGTACTAAGGCCAACGTAAAATAAAAAGTTGCGATTTCTAGGCAGATATGGCTAGGAACTACACTGAAAAAAATTGACTTAGTGGGTCTTTGAATTTAAATAAAATAAACATGTATATGCAACACAAAATATTTATATTCCTTGTGAAAAAATAATTTAATTGATTAGGATTAAAATGTTTTGTTTGAATGTAAAATGAACACATTATTCTCACATTGATTAAAATTGATTGAATTGAATACTTAAAGCAATAAAATTGGGTTTGGACACAAAACGGCACCTCCTGAGCAGCAGGGGCAGTATAGCTCAATGAAAAGGACGTCAACTGCCATAAAAGAAGAATAAAGATCGTTTGTTTTGGGCGCCAAAAAGAAGACTCAGCAGCAGTCAGTCAGTCAGTCAGAAGAACTCTCTCAGACGGACACCGCGTTATTAAAGTAAGTTCTATTATTAATTTATGTTCGCGTTATACGTGATATATCTTCACTAGATAGACTATTTTTGTTTACAATATGTAGCCATTGCAATGACTTGTAGTAAATATTAGTTTGGAGGAGGTTGGTGGAGTAAGTTAACAGTCAGTCAAGCTCATAAAGAAAAACACAGCGTTTTAAAAATGTCAGCTGTTTAACGTTATTTCACGTTTGGTAGTTTTATCCGAGTTGAAAACTGTCAGCTTTGAGTTGACTTTTGAGGCACTTTTTACTCAGCTGTTCTATGGAAACGTATCAGGACAAATTAAACGCTAACCAAAAGTTATTCTGTCCAGAGTAATGTTATCCATGTAAGTAATTTACCAGATGATATCAATTGACTACATTAATAATGACATTGCGTATGAAACAAACTGTCTGCTTAATCAGATGAACAGACCCGCGTCAGTTATTCGTGACTTCGCTACGCCACGAGCAACACTTGATTCAATTAGAAGAAGCTTTTTTTAAATGTCTCGCGTGACGTCTGGTATATTAACTGAAAAAAAATCGCTTTGAAGTGACCACACCTTACCCCTCGTTCAGACAGCCAGCGACATTATCGCTGTGTGTCGCTTGTCTCTTTCAATGAGGCGTTTCTAAATCTGCTTGTCATAAACAAATGAGTACCATCCACGCCAGTAACTGACGAGAGAAGGATGACGTGCACTCCACTGCTTTGTTCTCATTGGTAGTCGCTCCCGAAAGTCGCTCGACATTTGCATAAAGTTAAACTTTTCTTAACTTTCTCGCGTCGCTGGACACGCCCATACGGTCGCCAACGGTCACTGTCGCGCGTGTCGCCGGATGGCGCCTGGTTTCCATTGAAATGAATGTGATCGCGTCGCTCTGCTACTGCTGGTCGTTGGCTGTCTGAACGAGGGGTAAAAGCTGACTTTTTCAGAAGAGAACCTTGTTTTAAGGTCTAATTTTGTCCAACATTACGTCCTATGACAGATATAATACTTATTTCATTATTGCTCTGTGTATGTGTGACCTTCATCATTTGAGGTTGTGTGTTGGTTCACATCTGAATTTTCCTCTTATAGGTCCATCATCCTTTCATGCGCTACACAGCATTGGTAAGTCATTTCTTTCACTTTTGTACTGTTGTTAGGAGCTATATCTTATTTTTGTAACTAATATACAATTATTATTCTTTGACTCGCAGTACTCAAATATACAATGGTTGGTTAATCTGTTTTCAGATAAATGCTGAATTTAAAAGAATCACTACTGTCTTGTGTTCCTGTGTCACCTGGACCTCCAATCCAAAAACCTGATGAAACTCTTCTATCAGAAAGGAGGACAGCTAGCAAAAAGACTTCAAACAATTAATGATCAAATGACAGAAGTAAGTAATATAGATTCATAGACATAAAAATGTGTAAACATTGTTGGAAGTACAGAACGTTTAGTATGTTTTAGTTACGACATCTTTTGGTACACGGGTCATTAAAACACCTGGGAAGATTTAAAGGGGTAGTTCATCCAAAAATAAAAATTCTCATCACTTACTCCCTATCATGTTGTTACAAACCTGTATAAATGTCTTTGTTCTGATGAACACTAAGGAAGATATTTTGAGGAATGTTTGTACCCAAACCAATCATAAGCCCCATTCACTTCCATAGTGGGGAAAAATAATACTATTGAAGTGAATGGGGCTCATGAACAGTTTGGTTGCAAACATTTCTCAAAATAAATATCTTCCTTCATGTTTATCAGAACAAAGACATATATACAGGTCTGTAACAACATGAGAGTGAGAAAATGAGAGAATTCACTTTTGATGTGATTGTCAGGTGTGGTAGCACACACTCGAAATGTGTCCTCTTTATTTAACTCATTCCAGTGTAGTGAACACTAGGGATGCTCCGATCAGGATTTTTGCAGCCGATACGATCACCGATTTGTAATCTTTGTGATCGGCCGATACCGATTCTGATTTTTTAAAAGCTGATATGCAAGCTCTTTGATGACTGTAACTGTTACATTTTTTCTAGATAAAATAATACCACGGATGTTGCCTTTGTTATATTACTTGCAGTAATTAGGTATATTATTGTTTTAATAGTGACTCAAATAAATAAGCACAACAAATATTTATTCTGCATAGAGAAATTTAATATGGCTTTAAAAAGGCTTATGTCTCCTAAAAGTACTGAAAATAAAACACTTCACAGACTTTACTGTATTAATTAAATATACACGCATTCGTATGAAGTATAAAAGTTCTTTAGTCAAGAGCAGAGAGTGATTTTATTGAGAGATGAATAGGTTACTGCAGCTTTAAGACGTGACAGAGAGATCGCTCTGTTCACGTGCACTGATGACAGGCTGCTGTGTGTGGGCGGCGGCTGAAAGCAGACAAGCAGCTGTGAGGAAAATAAAAGTTTAAACGCTCAAAACTTTTAAACGCATGCAAATAAGAAACTGTTGGCATGAGGATGCAATTGTCCGTGATATATATGTGTTGTATACGCTGTTTGATGGGGATGTGAAGACGCCTCGCGCTGTTGACCGGAGCACGTCCTCATAGAAAATACGCATATCTCTGTAAAGGCAAAGAGAGACATACAAATCTGCACGCCGCACATGAGCAAAGGGTTGTAAAAATGCTCATGCTACGTAAAAAATGTCTTTAATTGCAGCCACATTCAGGATCCTTTTGATGACAAAAGTAAACAGAAAGATCGGTTTATGAGATCGGCAGATTTAGCGAGCACCGATCGAGTCATTAAATGCCATTATCGGCCGATCGATCGGAGCATCCCTTGTGAACACACACACACACACACACCCAGAGCAGTGGACAGTGCAGCTGCCTTGCTTTGTAACCCATGTATTTGTTACCAATTGTAACGTGCTGTGGCAATGCACATGGGTCTGTATACTTACATTTATATTTGTTTGCATTGTACTAATTTCCAATGACACTTTTATTGTAACAGTAACCTTTTTTCTGTTTCTTTAACTACATTTGTTTGTTTTGTACAGGGCATGGATGAAGTCAGCATCAGTGAGGTCATTTGAAGACACCAATGTTGGGATTTGTGCTCTCAAACAACATGCTGCTTGTGATGAAGAAGAGGATCTTTGTATAGTCCTGGAAGCCATGAAGGTGTTGCAACATCGTGTTTGAGCTGATGTATGCCTTAAACCTGACCTATCCTGATCTCCGCTTTATTTTTGAGGAAATCCAAACTGCATTGAGAGTAACTTTAACGAACAGTTTCTTTCAGTGAAAGGATCAGAAAGACTGTGCTGCTCATTTTTGAGTTTTTTTTATCTGTTTTAAGTGTTTTCTCTTATTAATACATTAACAGTTTGCTGCTCAGAGTCGGTTTTGGAAATGGGTGTTGTATTTTGTTTTTGATGAATTTTTGATTAACAGTTTATACAAATGCTGTAGCTCTGACTTTCCTAAGGATTGATATTTTCCAGTTTGTAAATCCATTTTATAAATAATAGTACTTACTGTTTTGCATGTCTCTTTGGAATGCAGTGTTTGTGCTTTAGCACTTCTAAATCTACTGTGATAGTAACTATTTTAAACATTTGGGTCAGTTTTACAGATGGGGCTTTTCCTAGTCCCAGACTTTTGCAATGCCATATATCAGTGCCATTGTTTTGTCTAAAGATGTACTCCAGTGTTGTTTTTGTAAGGTAGGTTTGTTTGTAAACTTTATTTTTGTAAAAATATCCTAATATAACTAGAGCCTAGTCATGGATTAATCTACAACCTGTTTGGGAAATTGCCCCTTTATGTATGTACTGCATGTGCTGATTGTTGTAATGGTTATTGACTGTTATTGAATTAATGTGTAGTGATTTAAATGAATTGATGATCTGAAAGCAGTGGTTTGCCTCAATATCACTAAACATTTGTACAAAACTCTTTGCTTTTTATGCCAATGCAAATGTATTTTGTATTTAAAAAAGAAATAAATAACATTTGGATAATTGTGGGTGATTATTCTGGTGCCAGAGACATAATGAAATTGCTTTAGAGTTACATAATCCCATAATATAAGCATTAAAAAGCATGTTGGAATTACAGATGAAAATCTAGTCCCCTTACATAATAAAATTACTTAAACATTACAAAATAAATGTGTTATAGTAAAGAGAAATAGCACTTTGAGTCAACATATTTCTATTAGACTACTTAAAATAATTAAAATGTTTTGGTCTGACACATAAAAATTAATTGAGGAAAATTATTTTGGTTTTAAACAATCGGATCATGTGGGACCGATGTACACATTAAAATTGTGTAAATTGAAAGGATTTTTTTTTTCAGTGTATACTCTCATTCTGGCGTAATAATCAAAGACTTTGCTGCCGTAACATGGCTGCAGCAGGCACAATGATATTATGTAGCACCCGAAAATAGTCCCCTTAGTAACTTTCAATAGTCCCCTTAGTAACTTTCAATAGCAGGGGACTATTTTCGGGCACTGCGTAATATCATTGCGCCTCCTGCTGCCATGTTACAGCAGCAAAGTCCTTGATTATTACACCAGAATGAGAGTATAGTTCCTAGCCATATCTGCCTAGAAATCACAACTTTTTATTTTACATTGGTCTTAGTACACGATGGAACTACAGAAGACTCAAGTTTTAAATAGAAAACATATCAAAACTCTTTGGTTATTTTTTTGACGCGATGCTAATGGTCTAATCAGATTCAATAGATTATGCTAAGCTATGCTAAACGTGGTACCACCAGACCCGGAGATCAGCTGAATAGATTCCAAAATGTTAAAAATCAATTGTTTAACTCTAGGGGAGCTGAAAAATTATTTCAAAAAACGTGGAGGGTCCCTTTAATGCTTCCCAGCAAGCAACAGCTATCATCTCACCGTCTAGGTTAACTATAGACCTGATATGTAATCTGGCTGTGAGTAACCCACTTCTAGCCAAAATAAACTTGAATTTGGCTACATTGCCAAAATAACTTGCATATGCCATCGTGTAAGCAAAGTCAACAGTGTTTACAAGGTGTTTGATTTCATCAATTTTTTTTTTTTTGGCCGTTAGGTGTCTATTACATTTTCACTGACAGCCCAAATTGTACCTTGTTTTAGCCTAGACATCTGAGCTGTGTTCGGATGGCTTTTAAATGTCTTTTAAATGCAAAACTGCATGATGGGTTCATATCTGGTAAGCTACAATAACCCTGAAATTGTCTTGTTATGTAGTGCCAATCGATTGGGAAAATGTGTTTGTTTGGTAATTTTAAGTTATTTAACAGCTCTCTTCCATTTATAAGACAGAGTTCATGTGAGGTAAGCATCCTCTCACTGAATTTGATGAGACACTAGCTTTGAACATAGCCTACAATATATAGCCTACAATATATAGCCTACAATATATTTGAAGAGTTTTGTTCCAAAACGCAATAAATCCATTTCGACTATTTCTGTAATTTTCTATACCAAGAAAGTGACAAGATGAAAACTAATATTTTCTGTTACAAACTTTCACATAGCATCTTTAGGTTATAATAACATTAAAAATTCAAACCATAATTTGATTTTCAAAGATTTTAGAAAAACAAATTATTTTTTTCCACAAAATGCAATAAATCCATGACAAGTTTTTTTCCAAAATGCTATAAATCTATTGAATCAATATATAAATGTGCATTCATCTTTGCCATGTTATATTCATTTAGTTGACTAGTTGTATACACTGATTAAAAAAATTGAAAAAACAAAACAAAACAATAATTGCATTAATCAAAACACACTCATCCTTGGGACGTTGTCGCTGAACTTTTTTGACAGAGATCAGCTGTAAAATGTTTTGGTCTTGCTCGATTTTCGTTGACTTTGCGTAAAATAATGGAAAGTTTTTCATGTTTTTATGTTACTTTAAGTTAACAAATTAAGTTAAATACCTGTTGTTCTTAGTAATGTCAACTTATCACAGGTCAAAACAAAAATAGTAAGTTGAATTGGCTTGGAGCATAAAGGTAAAACAACTTGGTTTAGCATTTTTTACAGTGCAGGATCTGCCACTGTGTTTAAATGATAAATACGTCTAATTTAAAACCATTCCCTGTTAAATTAACACCAATAATAGCCAAACTCTCCAACTCTATTATTTTTCAATTGTTTGCTGTTAAAGACTGTAGCGAGGATTTGACCTCTGAGTGTTCTGTATTTATCTCATTCTTTCTAATTCTGTCTCTATCTCACTGCAGTCTCCACAGCAATCTCCCACAATTCACCTATGATTCTAATCTTCCCATTGCCTTTATTTCTCTCTGTCATTCTCATGCACGCTCTTACTTGCAGTATGGCCTAGAACAGAACAATAAATAATGCTTTAAAAGGGTGTGAGATTGAATTTAATCTTCGGAAAGTGCTTATACCCTGCATATGTGATTCTGCATTCTCATTCAGGACAAATTGAAAACTTGGAACACAATAAAGAGAAATGGATATGGGGACAATCGAGAAAATGTACAAGGCGTAGAAACTGGAAAACAGATTTTTTTCAGGCACATTAGAAGCCCGTTTTAAAATAATTAAATTCTGGGCCCGGTCTCTTCTGATATCACAGTCTATTGACACTATTAAGCACTAGGCATTGAGAGTAGATGAGTTCTATTCATACAGGCACTTTAAATGCCACATTGCCCATCCATTTTAGAGAACACAGTAGCAGGCGTACTTTCAAACAGAAAAGCTGTTTTAATGCTAAGTACTGTAAATGCTTTTAAAATGTATTATATCATCTTAGAGCAAATTTACACCTGTTATCAAGATGCGCTTTGGTCACAAGTGGATGAGCAAGACACATTCCTGTTCACACCCGGGGCTCTATTTTAGCAATGTAAGCGCATTGTCTAAACTAAGAGCACGGTGCACAGACTAAAGGGCATGTCCGATTCCAATATTGCTAATTTAACGATGCGAAAATGGTTTATGTTTCAAGCGCACGGCCTAAAAGGGTTGTTCCTATTCACCTAATGAGTAATGCGTGTTTTTTGGGTGTAATGTGCAATAAACCAATGAGAGTCTCAGCTCTCATCCCCTTTAAAGCAGTTGCGCCTGGCGCTATGCCTAATCCATATTTAGAAAGTGGAATTTGTAAACTGAAAAACTAAGTAGAAGAAAAATTGTAATTTCTGTAATTCTGTAATTGCAAGAGATAAAGAATTTACAGACGTGCGGAGAGCTCAAGCGTTTCAGCACTCGGACAGCGCCATGTTTTTTTTAAAGCATTACTTAAAAATGTTTCTCATCTCACCATATCCACAGGTACAAATTCATCACATAAAAATAAATCGGTGGGGTAGCATTTAAAAAACATTTAAAAATAGATGCACTTGTTTAAAGCAAAGCATTCAATTACTTACCAGGCTACAGGTGAAGCAGCTCTTTACACCTTCTAACGTCTCATAATCGGTCCTCATTTATGTCCAGGAGACTCAATAATAATCTTTTACATTTTAACCCTTTAATCCTTTTAAGCGTTTTTGTGCTGCTGTGCATTCATGTGTGTGATAAGCAAACGCGCATTGTCGTCCTATTTATAGGTGCATATTACAAACACCCTCATTAAATAACAAAAACATTATTGCGCCATTGACTTTAGACCGTGTTTTAGTTGGTCAATGGCGTAGTCTATTTTAGTTGCCTCAAAATAGCAACGTGCCAACAATGCACCTGAACACACCTTGTTTTCAGACCAGAACCCCATTGGCGCAAAATTGGGCGCAAATGCTTTTGCCATTTAAACAATGTGGCCCTAAACGTGAAAATGATCTTTGCGCTGCGTTGAAACTAGCAAAAGACACTTGCGTCGCGCATTGCGCCGGTTGTATGCTAGAGCCCCTGGTGATTTAATCCGTCTCTTTTGTCCACTTTCGACCACGTCTGTCCTGTCTATAGGCAAGTCGTTAAAACACAAGGAGGAGAAATAATGGGTTTAAGTTGACATGCACTAATGTTATGAGAGAGTACCTTGTGTTGTTTTGTACATATATAGCTACGTAAGGGCTTTAATAATGACATAAACTCATGCAACTTTCACTCGAAAATGAAACCGAAGTGAATGAGACGGAGAGCAGACCTTTTAGTTTAATCAATGAAAGCCTAAAGACTACACTGAACACTATGGGTTTACGCTAGAAGTCAGGACCGGTGTGCTCAGTACATTATACATTAGATCAGTAGGCGGAAAATAGGCAGTCTTTTGTGGCAACTCGAACACATTTGACCACATGAACGTTTACACCACAAAGTCAATCTGGTCAAATGTGTTTTTTAACTACCTCTGAATGTGGTTGAAAGTGGATGAGTTTCACACCCCGTTTACACCTGTATTTAGTCAGCAATAATATTACGCAGCAGCCGAAAATATTCCCCTTAGTAACTTTCAATAGCAGGGGACTATTTTCGGGCACTGTGTAATATTATTGCGCCTCCTGCAGCCATGTTACGGCAGCAAAGTCCTTGATTATTACGCCAGAATGAGAGTATAGTTCCTAACCATATCTGCCTAGAAAATCACAACTTTTAATTTTCTGTCGATCTTAGTACACGATGTAACTACAGAAGAGTCAAGCCTTAAACAGGAAAAACATCGAAACTCTTATTATCTTATTTTTGAGCATGATGCTAATGGTCAAATCAGATTCAATGGATTGTGCTTAGCTATGCTAAAAGTGATACCGCCAGACCCGGAGATCGGCTGGATGGATTCCAAAACGGTAAAAATCAAATATTTACCTCTAGGGGAGCTGGAAAATTTGCATATTTTCAAAAAAAGTGGAGTGTCCCTTTTAATCTTAAAACCAAATCCAAGAAACCCAGTCCGCACCTAAGATTAATAATAAATTAATATTACGCTAGATTACTAAATGCTGCAAAAATATTACTCATTGGTAGTTTATGATACCTAATGCATTAAATTATGTTAGTTAAAACTTTATACAGTAATTGCAATACTGTACAATAAAGTAACTTTCAAAGTTTTGACAACGATTACAAATGACAAATGTCCATGCCCTTACGATTTTCTGGAAATCATTCATCAGCCCTAGGATCCAAGATTTAAGAACGTTGTTGACAGTCTTTGTATTAGTTTCAAAGTATTGCCTCTATTATTTTTTCCTTTAAAAACACAAACAAAAGAAAAAACTGAAAAATGTATAAGGCTTAGAGAATATAGAGGCGTACAGATAATGACTAAATCTTACAGTATGCATGCTGATGCAAGTGCTGATGCAAGTGCTGATGCCTACAAATGTGATTTACATAAGCCAGCATAAAGGTCACTTGACCTGAATGAGTTTCAAAAAATAGTTTTTATTTGCTTCTCTGAATGTTATTTCCTCAATACTTCTAAACAGAAGACAAAAAGGTGAATTAAAATGAGCTTTCTTCAGCCCAGCAGGGAGGCCGTCCTTGCAGCAGAGCCCCAGGACAGGTCATTACTGATGTGGACAGCAGACAGCTTCTCGCTGTGTGGGAACGGTTGATATAGCTGTTCGCTAGGTCATTTCGTCTTCAGTTTAGTTGGTGCCAATGCAGTGCAACCACTATTCATTTTACTACACTGGGTCATTTTATCTTTGGTAAAGCAACAGAGATCTGTATGCACGGGAAACTGTAGTGCCCCCTGGGAGTCAGAAAAACTTCTGATGATATAAGGCATTGCAAGTCTATCAAAGCATTAAACTGTTCACTGGATGAGAGCATTACACTGCCACAATCAGCTCAATGTGCTGTTATGCAAATTTTCCCAGAGGTGCTGTATATAATTAAGAGAGTAGATATGATTTAATTAAGAGCACTATAATTGCTCATGCGGGCATGAGAATTTGACCCATTTCATAGAGGGGAAGGGTTCAGTCATGCTGACAGGGGCGGATCTACTGGGGTGGCACGGGGTGGCAGTTGCCACCCTAAATAAAAGCATTGGCACCCCATATGCCACCACAGCTCTGGTATCCTAATATATATAATATATACCCGAGTAGGCTCTTTTAACCAGAAAGGCAATGTAGTTTTTCTCTGCGTGTGTTTAGGGGTGGGAGACACATATCTGACGATGATTGGTGTGTGTGTCTTAGAGGGGGTGGGACAACCACATAGCTGAAGATGATTGGCTTAATTTCCATCGTTAGCCAACCAGAGGCAGCAGAGTTCATACCCGGTCATAGAGAAGCACGCACAGTCAGTCCGAGCAGAAAGTCTTTTACAGTGTAAAAAAGTCCGTGCAGTCTTGTCAACTTGGTGACTTTGTCGCTATATTAAGAAACTTTTTAGACCCCTTTAGCGACTTTATTAAAAAAAACGACTTGGACAAATCTAGCGATCTTTTCTGGCGTGGTTGGAAACTTTTGGAAACTGCCGTGAAAGCATGCATCACCCCATAAGGCACTCCCATGCAGCCCGTTTCTCGCGCTGCAGTCCATCCGTGATCCGAGTCGCACAAACCCGCTACAACAGAGCGATGGAAAGTACAACGAACTCAAAACAAAGGTAGCGGATGTAAGCACAAAGTATAAAAAGCACAAACGTTACTTTTCCATCGTTGAGGTGAAAGGCAAGAATGTTTATGAATGTGCAACTTATGCCCATGAAGAGAGAGTCTCTTCACGTCTGTAGCAAGTAATTCTGATCTAATAAAGCACCTCACATCATCACATGCTGGCAAAAAAATAGTGTTTTCTCTTTAGTGTCTTTAAGTGATTAAGTTGAGCATCACATCAGCAAATCAAAGTACTGAATACGGTCATATTTCACAGATAAATGTTGCATCAGGATACAAATACAAAAGTTAAACGGTTGATTGTTTAATATTACCTGAGGTAGTTGCTTGGTAGTTAAAACAACTGAACTGCACGTTTGTGTAAGCAGTAAATATCTTTTAAGCAGTTTTTTCTAGCCCGTCATGTCTTGTTAGCTACTGCAGCAATCAAAATATTCAATACGTGCATATGAAAACGCTCGTTATAATATAGTCTTCATTAAGGAGACAAAACTATTCAGTGTTGTGTATGTTTAGAAATCTTGAAAGACAAATATTAATGATACTATGAAAAGAAGGCTGATATACATTTTTTAACCAAAAAGAATAGAAATATCAAATACTATGGGAGTGAAATGTACAAATAAAACATAATAATATGTTGTGGAAGGGAAAGGAGTAGATGAAGTCATGAAAGAATGAAACATATAGATGGCAAATAGCTAAAAGAAGTGAAAAGACAGAAATCCATCATGAAGTGAGTGAAAGGATTAAAGAAGAGGGTTATATGATAGAAAGAGATGTGTGCCTTTCAAATATGTTTTACATTATTATTACACGGCGCTCTGGAATGCTTGATTCTGATTGGTCAGTTGAGACATTTGCAGGTTCGTTCTTTTCAAATAATAACCGCTCCAAAATAATAACGCATAGCCGGTACTACTAGCACAAGTAAAATCGCTCCGCGCCAATAAAGATCAATAAAGGCTGCGTCCGAAAACTCTAAATTGCTGCCTTCTGAGGCAGCTTTCCAAGGCAGCAAGGCATCAAGGCATGTCCGAATTCAATGTTTGGTTTACTTCCTGTCTCCTGAGATACACTCTTAAGAAAAATGGTTCTATATAGTACCAAATAAGGGTTCTTCAGCTTGTAACAATAGCAGCACCCTTTCTGGTACTATATAGAACCCTTTTTTAGATGGTTCTATATAGAACCTTGCCTTGAAAAAGTGCTAAATAGAACCTCAGTGGTGCTATAAAGAACCCTTTCATTTATCAGCAGTCAGAAGGATTATTTTTTATTTGTTTTTTTCTTATTTATAGCACTTTATAAGGTTTATCAGTTTAAAAACAGAACAGCAAGACATCAGAACATACTTTTATTTTCACTTTTTCATTACATGAGGTGTCATACAATAATAAATATTTGCATTAAAATCACAATCAGAATAAATATATGAATTATTATCCAAATATAACAAATCACTACTCAAATAAGATATGGATGTTAAATAACAGCTTCAATATTAAATAAAGTAACAAAAAATTTGGCAATTAAAATAATTTTAAATAGACAACAATTACATGAAATCAATAAAATCATGATATGCAACATCAAAACATGCAAATGATAATAAATCCTGAATATTAACATATTATTGACATTACATTCAGATGTATACATTTTAGCACAAACAGATCGATGACATAGAATACAAATGAATGGGATGTTTATAATGCATTATTAACTGTAAAAATAAAAGTCAATAGGATTGTGTCAATCTTTGTAGAATCTCACCAAAAAAAGTCCATATTATTTTCTTTACGGAATCATCCAATACTCCAATACTCCATCTAATGTTCTTTGTTTTGTTGCAATGATGCTGAACATTTAGTCAGATAAGAGTAAGATAAGAAATGGTCTGCTATTGTCATGTTGATCTTGAGACACAGGCTGTGATTAAAACAGATCTTCTCCATCACCTGGCTGTGGTCATCATCATACAAGGTTGAGCATCAGGCTGAACAAGATTTGGATCTGTTTGAGATGGGAGAAAGGATAAGACATGGAGACAAAACAAGTTAATATTAGCCTGGAGTTTTCTTACATACTGTATGTAAAACATGATTTGACAGTTTTAATATGACTCTGCTCAAGATACCTGTTTTGTCCGTAAATAGGTGAATGCTTGGTGAAAGATTTATTTATAAATTGAATTCACTCAATTCACATAAACCACTGTTATCAAGCTAATGGCAGACCTGCAGACTCTCATGATCCACCTACAACAGATAGACAAAAATAATTCTGTTATCACAAGTAAATGTGCCACAAGATCACACACACAATCTCCAAAATGTTTAAACAGTAAATAACTATTATTATAATGCCAGCATTGAAAGTAACATGCATACATCACCTTTAAAAACAGGATGTGTCTTTCATATCAAGTGGTCATATGCACTGCATTCACTCCCAGTAAGATTACCTCACATATGAAAACTCTGAAATATCAATAAAAAAAAAACTAAACACATGTTGTACCACATTCTTTTCATAATTAGTTTAATAAACTTAATGTAAAATATACATGTATATGCTTTATAACAAACACTATAACAAATCATTATCCTAAGTCATTGTTAAAGCAGAGTCCCTGAAATATATCATTTAAAACAATATGAAGATTACCTGCTTTAAAGGGAATGAAGCTTACAGTATGTTGACCTGTTATAAAAGAAATAAAGTGCATCAAAAACACACAAAACCTCAATTTATTATTATTTATTATTATTATTATTTTAATGCCAGGATTGAAAGTAACATGCATACATCACCTTTAAAAATAGAATGTGTCTCTCGTATCAAGCGGTCATACGCACTGCCTTCACTCCAAGCAAAATTACCTCGCATATGAAAACTCTGAAATATCAATAAAAAAACTAAACACATGTTGTACCACATACTTCTTATAATTAGTTTAATAAACTTAATGTACAATACACATGTATATGCTTTATAACACTTTAACAAATCATTATCTTAGTCATTGTTAAAGTAGAGTCCCCTAAATATATCATTTAAAACAATATGAAGCTTACCTGTTATAAATGGAATGAAGCTTACGTATAAAGTTGACCTGTTATAAACGATATAAAGTACAATAAGAACACACAAAACTTCAATTTTCAAAATGTTTTTAACAGTAAATAACTATTATTTTAATGTCAGCATTGAAAGTAACATGCATACATCACCTTTAAATACAGTATGTGTGTCTCATATCAAGCGATCATACGCACTGCCTTCACTCCCAGCAAGATTACCTCAAATAAAAAAACTCTGAAAAATCAATAAAAAAACTAAACACATGCTGTACCACATTCTTTTCATAATTAGTTTAATAAACTTAATGTAAAATATACATGTATGCTTTTGAACACTTTAATAAATCATTATCCTAAGTCATTGTTAAAGCAGAGTCTCCTAAAACAATATGAAGCTTACCTGCTTTAAAGGGAATTAAGCTTTCAGTATAAAGCTTACCTGTTATAAAATAAATAAATTACAATAAGAACGCACAAAACTTCAATTTTCAGAATGTTTTTAACAGTAAATGATGATTATTTTACTCTCTTACCTGTTTGTGTTGTTAGTCTGCAGGCAGTTCAGCAGGACTGATGATTCAGGGCTTTTACATGTGAAAATAATCAAGAGGCAGCTTGAAAATAACTGACTAAATTTAAAATCAAAAAAAGGAGGGAAAAAAGAACCCTTTTGCCAAGACAAAGAACCATTTCAGCAAAAAAGGGTTCTTCAGTAAGCTATGGTTCTATACAGAACCTTTACCATCAGTTCAGAACCTTTGAAGAACCTTTTTTCATAAGAGTGTACCTATGCGTGGACGTACATTAAGAATGTGATTGGTCGAGTCCGGTCGAGTTCGAAAAAATGAAATGGCGGCCAAGGACGCGACTGGACCACCAATTTAGTGTAAATAAAGGTATATTTGTACTTTTTACACCTTTTAATTGCATTTCTAGCGAGAAATTAGTATTGTAGTTTTCAAATATGTGATTAGTTATCACAAAGGCGCCCTCTGTTTAAATTTCAAACACGCTGCCTTAGAAGTGTGTCCAAAAGTCTTTCTCTGAGCTACCTTCATGCCTCCGAAGTCATTTCCTCATGAGGCAGCGAGGCAACGAGTCACTGCCTTGAGTTTTTGGACGCAGCAAAAGATTACTGTCTGTTTGGCGCCATCTTGTGACAAACACTCGACAACCACGACAAGACACAGAGAGCTTACTGAGACTGAACTTGACAAAATAGAGCATGACAGCTACGAAGCCATCACACAAAAAAATACAGAATGGGCATTAAAACTTCTCAAAGACTGGCTAAAAGAGAAAAAATGGAGACAGACAAGTATGAAGCAGAGGATCTTAATAAGGTATTACGATCATTTTATGCATCTGTGCAAAGTTTCGCGGAAGGATAAAAATGTTAATTTAAAACAAATATGCCAATAAAACCTTTCAAATTCATATTCATGTCCAGTTTTTTTTCTTATGTGGCAAGTAGCCGTGTAATAAGCGGGATAATGTAGAGGCAGCCGGTAGTTATTGGGAAATAAGCCCCTTCAGTGTGATACAAGACCCTCCGCTTCGCGTCGGGTCCTGATCACACTGTCGGGGCTTATTTCCCAATAACTACCGGCTGCCTCTACATTATCCCTTACATATAAACTAGCCAAACCTATTTTATTTATATAACAGTCTTTATACCATTATGTTCAACTTTGCTCATCATGGTTACAGTCAGTGTTTTTAGATATTGGTAAGATGTGTGTATTAAGACAAAGGGTGCTACAGTAGAGATGCTAAAGGTAGCTGCTTGGGTACTTATAGGAACATTTGTTGTTGCCTGTTTTTATGTTATAAAAATTTGAGGTCCAGTGTATACACCGCATATAGTATATACAGTATATAATTTTTTGTATCCACGACAACCATGCAAGGATGCTTACTTCATTGCCACCCCTCGTAGTTCTCATGCCACCCCCTTGCCACCCCATAAATAATTTTCTAGATCCGCCCCTGCATGCTGATCTTGATTTTTTATTTTATTTACGTAATCCAAATCTGAAATGGCGTCCGAAATCGTACACTGTGACACTACTGAATTAGCAGTGATTTATCGTTAAAACAATATGTTACTACATCTGCAATGCTGATACATTACGTGACATTTGTCGTCATAAAAACACTAATGCTACATACACATCAAACGCTGGGCATCGCGTTGCTCGCTCTAGATTACTCACGGAATTTAACTTCGTGTCATGCGAATTTTTCGCTCGAGATGAATATTTTCAACTGGCGAAAACGCACTTGAGGCGAACAGCGTGTGTTTTTATGGCAAACGCACCGCCCATATCGCGTCATTCGCATCGGCCCACGCGAGTACGCATCTGATCGTGTCTTTGCATTGACTTGTATGTAATCTACTCGCGCAAATCGTTGAACTTGTGTCTGGTGTGAACCCACAGTTACATTTAAAGAATAGTAAAAAGTCTGATAGACCCCAAACTTTTAAAGAGTGATTGCATAAGGAAATATACATCCTTGATATGGAAAACTATATTTTTATTTTACTTCTCAACTATAAATGTATGCTGTGTTTTTGTGGAAATTTAGATTTTTTTACACATTTAATGCACAATTACTTAACTTGGCCATAATTTGGCTTATTTTAAAGAATTGTTTTTTTTAAAGAAAAAAATCATTTAAATGTCTATCTTAATTAAATCTAAATTGTTTTTGGACTTTGCTTTGTGTTAGGAATAAAATACTAACATCTTTTGGTTTGTGGAAAAACTTTAGAAATTGTAATTAAAGAAAGAAAGGGTAATGACCACTTATATTCAATAGAGGAGAATACATAAAAAAATCTGTATTTTGTGTATGAGATGGAAAGTTCGTTTCACTTTTTATTTATGCTCCAGGGCCAGACCTTGGTTTATATGTAGAAATTTTCAGATTTATAATGGATTTACTTTTATTTTTTTAGACAAACAAAATGAAAAAAGTTGTTTCCCATTCATTTTCAACGTGGGGTCATTTTGACCCCAAACACCTTAAACGGTAATTTTTGTACAAACCTTTAGAACAACCAAATCAAGCCCATTTTTTGTGCATGTTTAGATAGATTATTTAGGAAAAGTCATGAGCAGGGGGCTCATGGAATAGTAAAGTGTCCATTGAAGGCACACTTCATAATCTAGCCATAACTAGGTGGTCCTGGTACATTTTGCCTATTGAATACTATGTTTTCTTACTTACTACTCAGCCCGCATACTGACTTTCGCCAGTATGAAAGTAGGAGATTTCGGAGGCAGTTATAACAAAGAATGGATAAAGTATTCCTGTAGCTTAGTTGGTGGAGCATTTTGTTAGAAGCACAAAGGTCATGGGTTTGATTCCCAGTGAACACTGATACTCTAAATGTATAGCTTGAATAGTAAAAAGTCAGTTTAGATATAAGCATCTGTCCAATGAGTAAATGCAAATAAAAGTTAGAAACATGGTACACCTTAAATCATGAACCTTCACTCTAAAAAATGCTGGGTTTTTGTTTTAACCCATTGTTGGGTAAACTATAGGCTACACATTTTCTGGGTTAATTTAACCAAGTGGCTTTTGACCTAACACTGTGTTGAAAATTACCAAGCGTTTTTTAAATTGTTGCAAGTTATACATACAGGATTTTATGTATACGATTAACTGTAAATATACTGTACACGTCAAGTCAGCACAATATACATGTCACCAGCGATTTCGTATTAGGTGAAACTGCAATACCAACAGTGGTATTATAAAAGATAAGAGTATAATTTGTTTTGAAGTACTATTTTGTTGGGGTTTCTTTAAATCCAGACCTAAAAGTGTATTGGATGCTGGATTAATGTCCTGAGGGCTATAGCAACACTTCAGAAATGGCAGACGCTGAAATAGGATACTTTAGAAGATGCCCGGTCCTATTGTAGACTGGGAGTTAGAAAACTTTTCTGAAAACCATGCTGGCTTTAGGCTTAGATTGGAGTAGAAAAATCCTTGAGCTTTTCAAAAGTGCCAGTAATTGGTGCCTCAGAGCAGCAATATCCAGCAAAGAGTCCCGGTGGATGAATTTTCCACGAAGAGCCCTTTTCACATATAGTGTGATTAAGGATAAACTGAGGTTTTCTGGGCTTACAGCATAATGTAACCATTAGAAAAACAGAGCAATGACACTAGCTATTTTCAGTGGTTGCCAGATTAACACATCACAGAGGTTTCTGCTAACTTTTTTCCCACTCATTTACACTGAAAAGTCTGAAACATCAACCAAACTTTAGGTTTTCATTTTAATTTCAAGTCATGGCCATCACCTTGACTCATGAATATTAGTTAGGCTACAGTATGCCCAAATATTTGAACTTATAATAACTTATTGATTTGGAGATCAGGACTGTGGTTTATACTGTATTTGTGACCCTGGACCACAAAACCAGTCTAAAGGTAAATTTTGTAAATTGTGATTTATACATCATGAAAGCTGAATAAATACACTTTATATTTATGTACAGTTTGTTAGGATTGGACAATATATGGCTAAGATACTATTTGAAAAGCTGTAATCTGATGGTGCAAAAACAATTTAATATTGAGAAAAATCCGAAAGCACTTCGCCAGGGTTTGTAACGTTTTTTCCGATTACGGGTCCAGCTGACCTTTCAGGGGTTCACTATACGTATCACTTCTTTTTATGTGCACTTCCCCAGGAAAACCACGCCCGCACGTCAATCAGCGGGAGAGGACACCAAGTTACAGGCATCAGTTTACGCGACAGCTTTGTTTTATATCAAGACTCAACAACGACACGAAAGAAGTGTGTTTTTGGATGTAAGGAGAAGTAAGCCAGGCTTATGGAAACAATGGATAGTTTGTCCTTCTAGGAGTTTTTCCCATTGGGTTTTTTTCCTAGGGGTTTTTTTCGTCCCAGGGAGAGTCAGCCAACTTTGGCTTAACTTAGCACTTTACTGTATACGTTACATTATTAATATGCTCGCTTGTACGGTTTAACCGCTATCTCTACTTTTTATATTATCTATTGATTTTCTGTGTTCTCCTCTACATCTTCTCATGTAAAGCTGCTTTGCAACAATTAACACTTGTGAAAAGCGCTATATAAATAAAATTGAATTGAATTGAATTGAATTTATTATCTGGGGTAGCAGCGGAGTTTTGCGTGTGTGTTTGTTTAACGCTGGAATTCATTGAAAAGTCCAAACCGGGTCATGAGTTGCATGCGGTAAGTAAGACTTCATGTGTTATGGAAATAGGCTCGTAAGTGCATATTATATAAATTACATGAAACATGTAGTGAATAATAAGTTATCTAGTCACTGTTGACTCGTGACTCGCTCCTCCCGCAGTTCGTAACTCCTCCTTCCAAATTATTTTTGTACGTTATCGAAAAGAATCAGTAAAGCTAATCTGTCTTTTATAAATCTGATAAAACTAAATACTCTTCAGAGATATGAAGGATGTAATATTACTCTATACTGTAGATACTCCAGATTAACATCAGATACGCAGAAGCAACATGTGTTATGGACGCTTTAGTATAATGATTTTTGGCACAAAAGAAAAATCTATAATTTTGAGCCATACAATGTATTGTTGGCTCTTGCTACTATATACTTGTGACATTAGATCACAAAACCAGTCATAATTCACACATTTAAGAACAATACACACAAATTGAAATAAAAAAAATGAATAAAACCCCAGCTTTTTAATTTTTTTAAGAAACCTAATTGGTAGAGAATGTGCCAGCAAACACAATGTACTGATAATACAGTTTACTGTCAGAAAATAAAGGTTATGTGGAGGTACAAATGTTGTTCCTAGAGGAACAAGACATTTAGGTACACCATAGGTCCTTGGGGTACAATTATGTACTAAAAACAAGTTATAAAGGTACTAACCAGAGGTACAAAATGATTCCCTGAGGGTACCGCCCCAGTGATGACCAGTTGTACCTTAATGTGCCATTTTCTGTGTACATGTTGAAAATACAGACAAATCTGTTTCAAGTGTCATGTACAAGTTACCAACTAAGACAGAGTTTTGATTGTACACAATCCAACATAATGAGAATGGTTTGTAATGTACTGCATCTATCCAGGTCTAATTTCCTGTAAAGCCCAGTTTAATGATCGTTGCTGGAGTAAAAATAGATATTTAACATCTAATGGAACACATGAGCCTGCTGGAGGCATCACTGATAAAAAGAGCAATACATGAAAACACACATTACTGGGCCGATGTCTACAATAAGCCTCTGCACACGTTCTGTGTATCAGTAATGCAGTCGTGTTTTTTTAATCCACTTTGCTTTGCAATTACTTATATAAAAACAAACTAAGCTAAGACGGACCACAGCTTTCCCACCATAACACTGCTGAGTGATGCAAACATCAGGAGAATAGTGCAATTATTGTTTACTACTTCAGAGCAGCAGTTGTTTATCTGACCCCTTTAAATACTTTTGGCAGTTTGTATTCCCTAGACATGACAGCTACAATCTGTATCCCCGTACCCTGGACAGATAATTTTGATTACGCTTGAATGCTTCGCAATGTACTAGATTTACCAAACATTCTGCTATTACAATCCAAGTACAGTTGAGGATTAAACTGAATACAGCAGCAAATCACTCATTTCTGCTGCTGTATTGCATTAGGTGTTTTCTAAATGATTCCCCCGGAGAGAGCGGGTGTTTATTTAATGTCAAGTGCCACATGAAACTTTAAAGAACTTGCAGTGAACACAAAACCAATTCAGCCTCATGGGCTTTTTCATCTTATCTACAGATGTCCATTCTATTGAGATCCACAACACAGCCTATGGGATGATGTCTGACCTTTAAAACTTGAGAGAGATGGGGAACCGAGATCATTATCGCCCTCAAAGTGTGCAGTTTTATTTCTTTGTTACCTGCAGTGAAGTACTGACCACAATTGCTGATGGCCAACCACCAGCATCACCTTGCTTTGTCTTTGAGATATGCGGTTGCTATTATCTCCCCTTATATGACCTTTCAAAAGCTGTAATCTTCAACAAACACTTTTTCTTCCTCGATTGCCAGGTGTCATTTCCTAACTTCTGTTTCAATGCCAGCGGATATACAGTATATGTGGAGACTGTCCTCCAAAAATAACAACCTCAGTCGTAGGACATACAGTATATGTGGAGACTGTCCTCCAAAAATAACAACCTCAGTCGTAGGACGTTTTTGCAAGCACCTTATTATGACGTAAAGTGATGTATTAAAGGAATTAGTGTCCTCTAGCGGCAGTAGCTTATGTTGATATGTATCAAGGTTTTTGCCTTATACATCAGATTAGACACATGAAATGAAATGTGAAATGTTTCATAAACATTTATGGTTTTAAAGATATTTTGGAGCATCTAACCCCACCCTCATCCTAACACTAAACTTCTCAACCATATAAAACACAACATGCAATTACAGTCACAGGTATTTATTGCATAAAATAGTATAAAAGTATTACAAACCATTCGCTTTGCAAACCTTGCGAACTGAAGCCATACGATTACTTCATATGAAGAACTCTGTGATAAAAACGCACAGTCAGATCTCATTCAAACATAAACCAGCATGACGTATACGTATACTATAGTCGGTCATAAGAGCCAATAGCGTTCATGAGACACACGGGAGCCAATGCCTTTTCACAATCATAGATGACGTATCATTGCTTGTTCTGGCGGCCATTTTTGATTCATTGTACACCGGATCTGATATTTACAGCGGATTGTCATCACTTTTGCATCTTTTCAAATAAATCGATCGTTTGACCTCGGTACACTTGGAATATTTTAAGTAAATTTTTAAAAAGTTGTGACTGTTTTTTGTATGTTGTGTTAATATCATATAATAAATAAATGGGTATGTTATTTGCCCTACAGTAAATGCCTGAATAGTGTATAATGTGTAATAAAATACAATTAATCCTAGCGGTTTAAATTGAAAATCATATCCCAGTACATTTCATTATAAAAAAAAAAATTATACCCAAAAATATAATTTTATACCCTAATATATTAAGTTTCACCTGCTGCTGGTAGAGGCGCTAATTTAGTAAATACATCTATTGGTCGTATTTGGTGAAATGGGCAAACGAGCAAAGCAATGGGTTGGAGAATAGGTTGATTTTAAGGATTGACATGACCCTCAGTCAATATTAAAGATATGGGTAGGTGATATTTTCCCAAAATTTACTTTACATTATGTACTGTAGGATTATTTTATGTAGAAAACATAGAAAACATTGACTGCGTCAGGTATATGGTCTATTGAAATTCACTATTATGCAGGGCTTAGTGTTTAGCTCTGTCATTAAAGCATTGAAGTGTAAAATAATCCCTGTTGACAGTGTTGGATCACACTTTTCATCCCATCTGAAACAAATCTGGCTGCTATCCAAATTCAACACTAGTAGCTTATGTACTTAAAATCCTTTTGAGCCTGGGATTGATCAAATGCATAGCTTAACATCAAGAAACAAAAATCCCATATACCCCCCAAACGAATGGCTTTTAAATCATAGCCATACCATACGAATTGCCATGAGATAGCATTGGCATTTCAGGTATTTCTTTTTTATTATTTTTCTTTTTTACCATAAGCCTTTATTTATATTTATTACCATAAGCCTTTATTATAACAGGGAGTGAGGAGAACACTGGAAAGTACAGGGAGGAGATAGGGGTATGGGATCAGCAAATGACCACGAGCCGGGAATCGAACTCGGGTCGTCAAAGTGCGAAAGCACCACACGTCGGAGCGCTTCCCACTACAGGTGATACACTAATGCATTTCAGGTATTTCTTCATATGGGGAGGTTAAGAAATGGTCTACAATAAGTGTTGATCCAAACAGTGTAGAACAGCTGTAGGGTGAGTTCATCTGTCACAGTTTAGATCAAAGAGGCTGGATTAACTGACTCCAGATCAGTGGGCAGAGCTGTAGCGAAGCTGAGAAAATGCTCTCATACATTATGCATGCAGGTGGAACACAAGGAGCCATGACTCAAACTGTACAACCTGCTAAGGAAACACTGGCCTTCTGCGTTTTTATTGAAGAATGGGCTATCTATTAGCATTCTCATTCATTTCAAAAGCACATGCTTGGATAGCACATACAGCCCGGGAAGAATTCATGTAGCTCAGCTGGTAGAGCATTGCACTAGCAGCATAATAATAGGCTTTGATTCTCAGAGAACACACATATTGACGTACTGATAAAAATGCTCTGGATAAAAGCATTTGCCAAATGCATGTAAATGTAAGCATATCAACTGCATTGCAGATATAACAGGGACAGTAGGGGCTGCTTGTAATGTCACCTGTTGCCCTTACAACCAGTACTACTTCATATACAAAGAACATACAGTAGCAAAAAGTATATCGAACATAAAGGATTGTACTGACAATTACAGTACTGTTCAGATGTTAATTCTGTGGGAACAATATTGTTGACACTTTAATGAGTGATATAATAAGCTGAGTACAAAGTGAGCCGCATGCAGTGAAGATAATGTGCAGGCCTTTGTTCATGCAACAATAAAGAAAAGTGTTCCAGTTACTTTAAAGAGCACCTACTTTGTTGCTAAAAATTAATGTTATTTCGTGTATTTAGTATGTGTTCGCGTGGTTTATGGTTAAAAAACACATTATTTTCTACATACCGTACATTTGTGTTGCTTCTTTTAGGCCTGCCTTTCTGAAACGCTCTGATTGTTACAAAGCTCACAGATCCAAAAAAGTATTGCGTCCCCGATTGGTCAGCTTACCAGTAAGTTGTGACTTCTTTTTCGAGGGCGCACAATGTGAAGCTCGTCACAACATGTATTTATCCCGTATGTTATATGTGTGTAGCTCGTCATTTCAAAATGTGTGTTTGATGCATCATGTAAACTTATGTGCATCACGTGTCATTTCAAAATACGTGTCTGCTGCAGACACTTCGAAAGGGGTTTATGATCAAAATGAGATGCTCGCGTTTGCCAGATACTCGGAATACACTGCAGGATTTTTGCCCTCTTATAAAATCATTAACGTATCACACTGTGCGACATGGATCGTTTAAACTCGAGTAGGAGAGGCATGTAGACTTTACGATGATGACACGGAAGCTTCGGCGGCAGCGTCACACGTTGCACGACGTCACCAGCATGTGCTCGTGGTAAACAAATACCGGCGCGCAGGTCGTAGCAGCAAACACAGTGCGGTGATCATGCCGAATTTCTGACACTGTCAGAAAACTATCGTAGGCTATCTTTGGATGCAAGACCACCGATAAAGAGCCACGATAACAGAAACCGTGGCGATTGTTTCACGATGGCAATCTTTCGTCTGGGACAGCCAATAATCGTGCAGTGTATCCCGGGCTTTAGTCTCATGTGTAATCAGAGTTTACTGTTAATTTAGTGTCTTGCGAGCATTTTGCAAAAGGGAGCTTTTTTATCATAAACACTTTCAACATGTGTGCAGCGGGGACGTATTTTGACAAGACCCATGATGCACATGGTTCACAAGACACAACAAACACATATTTTGAATATGCGCCCCTCGGAAGAGAAGTCACTGGCCACCACTGATGCTGAACATTAATAATTCATGTTTTGAAAGCTTGATGAACATAAACTTCTTATTCGACTCTTGTCTTTACTATTTTAACAGTGGGAGACCTCAAAAGTCATCATCTGTAAAAATCACTGTGAGACAGCAATGTAATATCTCTGAGCAGCATGGTGTTTTCTGAAGAGGCAATGCAATTATCGTATTTTTAACCATTGTACTGCAAAAAACAATGCAAAGGAAAATTTAGTAGATTCACTTTGACCATAGAAATTATTTAAGGAATAGAGCTTGGAAGGTTAACAATTAAATTTGTTGGCAGGGCCAATGTTAATTACATGAGACAGCGACGACTAAATCTGATTTAAGCAGAGACTCTCTTCAACAAGCGTGGAATGTGATAATAGATTATGTGCTCATTTATTTATGAGATTGCTCTTCAATCTTCCTCTAATGGTTGTGTGAGAGAAATGACCACATAAACCGTATAATATCCAACATTTAAATGTCGTACTCCAAATGGGATTCTAGTATATTTTAGTCGTTGACAGAAACGAATGGCTTCACATCTTCTAAACTGCTGTACTCATTTTTGGAATGTCAGCTGTATACCAATGAGCTCCAAATCAAATGCAGTTTCGGGACGACTTCTCATTAAGTGGTTATGAGAAAATACCACCAAACCTTTGAGCGCTTAATGCTGCAATGATTGAAGGGTGTTGGAGTTTTCTGCACTCTAAAAATGGCTGGGTTATTTTTGACCCATAATGCTGGGTTAAAAATAACCCAATGTTGGGTTGTTGTTATGCAACCATGGGGTATAATAACCAAGCAGTCAATTCAAGGTCAATTTTAACCAAGCGGTGTGTTTTGTCCAATATTAACCCATTATGGGTCAAAAATAACGCAGACATTTTTAGAGTGTGTATGCCATTGACCATTTTCAGTCAAACATGACATCAATCTTATTATGATTAGCATTATAATATGAACAATATGCCTTCATATAAACCAAATAATTGATTAACCTCCCAACAAGTCATGCAATATTTTAGCATTCTAGGTCTACCACTATTACACTGATTATAACCGGCACTGTTACAATTGAATATATTTAAAGTGAACGGCTGGGGTTTAGGCCCTGTGTCTAGCATTTAAACATGGCTAATAATATCAGGTGCTCTTCTAAAAATGCAAACTGTGGGCACTTGGCATCTTCTTCAGCTAAAATCAGTTTTGTTGCTATATGATGCAGTACTTCTGGTCATCAGACGTTGGATATGCCCTGGTTGGTTGGTGTAGTATTTGTCCTGCACCTCCTCCACTATGATTAGATGGTTGAGTGAAAAGTGACATGGATGAGCCCAGTGTTTTTCCCAAAGTTGAACATTTTCTGATGCTTCATGGCGAAAGGGATGGGTGAGCTGTGAACTGATCCATTGGTTGCAATTGGCAATAGAGACAAAGCGCAGTTATGCTAATTTGAAAACCACGCCCACAATTCAACGTCTCCATTGGCTTTGTATTGCGAGAGGCTGCCTCCTTGTCATTTATGGTTTATAACAAAAAACAAAATAATGCCTAAAAGCTGCTGTGTGACAATGTGTACAGCTAACAAGCCAAAAAACTCAGAAATAGGTTTTTATAAGCTGTCTAGCCATAAAACCCAGCCTTTATGGCCCCCCCGATGTCTTAATTAAAAGTTTGTAAACCGCTCCATTATGACTGCTTATGAAGAGTTTGGTTCCAAAACTCGATAAACTGCATTTTTTAAAATGAGTTACTGCCAAAATCAGTATTATATCAGGTCAGTATTTAAAAGTAAATTCTTAATTTTACGCAAAATCCAATATCCGCCGTGTTATTCTGTCATCTTTTCTCCCTTTTTCCCAAAACGTGATAAACGCCACTCCTCCTTTTCTACAGAATGCAATAAATCCACTCCACAAATTACAGCGCACCATTCCACGCAATGTAAACAAACAATGGCGGCGCGTTGAATACACACGGAATCCAAGTTCTCCTCATCTTCTTTGTACTTCGTGATCAAGAAACAAACAAAAACTAAATAATAATTTAATTGCATTGATAAACCTGTGATGGGAAAGAAATGTAAGCCATCAACATCTATTCATTTACGCGAAGCACTCGGGAGACTGGTGCTTATCTCCCGACAGCATCAAGCTTCTCATGCTAACACATTGACCCCATTGGATCTTATGAAAAACTTTCCATAATTTTACTCAAAGTCAATGAAAATCGAGCAGGACCAAAACATTTTACAGCTGATCGCTGTGAAAAATGTTATGCGATGACATCAAGTATAACCACAGCAATGACAGTGTTCTTAACTCTTTCCCCACCATTGACGGGATATCTCGTCAATTAAGAGAAAACGCTTCTCCGCCAATGACGAGATTTTCCGTCTTTCCGCAATACCGCTATTATCCACCAGGTGGGGCACTTCCGCAACTTTTTAAACCCGGAAGTATTGCCCTATGGCAAGCAGCTGCATGTCCGTGTCTGTTTTAAAGATGGCTCTGAATGGGACCTCTTTGAAAAGTCTGTCACAAAAATGGAATTATCTCTGCTTTTTGCTCAAAATGTGGTGTTTTTGCAGAAACCTACCCATATTCAAAAGCTGATTACAAAAGAACCACTGAAGGTAGGAAGAAACGTTTTTTTTTTGTTTGAAAGCAGAGGGTCTGTTCTTTCATTTGGTATATTGTATGTTTATATATTCAAAGAAGAACATTTTCTTGAAGGCATTAAACTTTGGTGAAAATCATGAAAAACGCTGGCCCTGGCTGGCAACTTTTTTTTAAACGCTGGCGGTGAAAGAGTTAATATGACAAAGTAAGTGTTTTGATTAATGACAATGTTTATATTTTTAATCAGTGTGTACAACTGTTCAACTAAATGAATGTAAAATGGCAAAGATGAATGCACATTTATACATTGATTGAATAGATTTATAGCATTTTGAAAAAAAAACTGTCATGGATTTATTGCATTTTGTGGAAAAAATAGTTCGTTTTTATAATAAATCTTTAAAAATCAAGTTATGGATTTGAATTTTTTATGTTTTCATAACCTAAAGATGCTATCTGAAACTTTGTAACAGAAAATAGTGGTTTTCATCTTGTCACTTGTCACATGTTTTTACCGAAATTTGTCAAAATGGATTTATTGCGTTTTGGAACCAAACTTATACGTTATAGTTATGTGTGCACTTGGGCATATGGATAGAAAATATATAACAGGGTATATAATCTCTTGATTAAACCATAATTTGAGTTTGCTCTCTGTATTTTTATTTGAGTTTTACCAAACTGCTATCATTGATAACCACCTGCTGGGATCCAGGCCACAGAAAACAGAATATAAAATCTCCAGTTCCATTTTATCCCTGCTCTTTCTATTATTACATCTGAAGTTTATAAACTATTAACGTCAGTCCAGTGAATAATAAATGAGAGGGAAGAGAAGCGTTATTATGAGGCTTTACGTCATGACAAAAACATACATGGTTTTTAAGTCCTCCAGAAATAAAAAAGATGCCATCTACTGTAAGTGAGGTGCCAAATTACAATGTTAAAGCTAAATTATCTCAATTAAAAAAATGACATATTTTTTATACAAAGATAAAATTAGATGCGGCATGAATAGCTGTATGAATTAGAAGAATGTTCATATTGAAGAAACAGATGTCATTCATGCAGATTAGTACAACACGTTAGATGGTTACAGCATGTTGGATTATTATGATATGGGCAGAGATACAAAACAAAGCTGTTTCAGCATAAGGCTTAATTTCACACAATCTCACCCGATTTCAACCAGATATTTACTAGATCTGAATATTAACTAGAAATATTAAAGGACAAGTTCAGTATTTTACACTTAAAGCCCTGTTTTCAGATTGTTTATGATGAAATAGAACGGTTTTGACTGAAATTTGGACATATGATGCTGACCCGAGAATTTTCGGTTTCTGTTTTATCACCCACTACCTCTACAATGGCTGCATAGGTGCACTGGAACAATCCTTCCTAAAATGCATTAAACTTTCGTTTACAAAGACGTGAAACTCATCGAGTGGTCAGGGGTGTTCACTGATATGCTCACACAAAAATCGCTGCAAAAGATGCTTTCCAACAGGTGTTTTAGCATTTGTTGTAAACTCGTGGACCTATTTTTCCAAACGCCTCACACCCGTATATTCTTCCGCTGAGAGCTTAAATAATAGACACTCCAGCCCAGTGGGTGGCGATAATCCACCTTTGCCAATTGCAAGAATACAAACGACGTTCCCGGCGCAAAGTAATACCGTACCTCACAGCACATTTAATACAAGTCAATGGAGTTGGCAAAAACTACGATAAAGCCTGTTGGAAAGCATCTTTTGCAGCGATTTTTGTGTGAGCATATCAGTTAACACCCCTGACCACTCGGCGAGTTTCACGTCTTTGTAAATGAAAGTTTAATGCATTTTAGAAAGGATTGTTCCAGTGCAGCTATGCAGCCATTGTAGAAAAGAGGTTTTTACGCTTTTTTTATACAAACAGCTGCATCCAAGTTAATGAGCTAAATAAACAGAGTAGGATGCCACTGAGCTTCCATTGATTTCTAAATTGGGAACCATTGATTTTATGTGCTCTTACTCAGGGACTGAGATCTGAAGTCGTGGCAATAATGGGACAATAAATCATGTTTCCTTCATTAAATCAGGTTTGTTTAGCATGAGGAAAGCATTTGAGTGATGGGGCCATCACATGCGCTACCCCACTGGCAACTTGGCAATGATATAATGTAATGTGTCTCTTAAAAGCTGCGGTCTCACCTGAGAATCTAATAAATAAACGGTTAGTTTTTAATCTTTCTTTTTCATGTTAGCAATAACTTAAGATAATTGTAAGCTCGAGGTCCAAATCTATGTTCGTTCTATCTATTACAGCCTCTTGCATGCCCAGCTTTGACCATACATTGATACTATGTGTTTCCTGCAAAGCTATTTAGCTATTTCACTGCTGGATTTACAGCCTCCTGGCAAAGCAATTTCATATTTTAACTGATTTGTAAGCTTGCAGTTAGCTTAAATTAAATGTTAAGATAATGCCTGGTAAGTTACTTAATTGACAAGTCAACAACAGAATGCTCAGTTATTTTCAAGTGCGTTTTGAAGCTCACCAAATGTTGGTAAAAATTTGCTGATTATCAATGATGTCATCTCTCTAGCTAATGTGGTGAAGTATTATGTGTAGATTACATTGCAGACAGAATATCAGTGGTTGCAGCCTGTAAATTCATATCTGGGGAAATGAGTTCATACTTCACGTGTAGGGGAGATATAAATATAGAAATATTGCTTGTTTGTGCAAAAATATGCACATATCTGAGTGCATGAACGATGTTATTAAACACCAAATGATTGTGTAGATAAAAGCCTGTCATTTCTGAATAATATGAATTTTTATAAATAATAATAAACAAGCATGGAAATAAAAACCAAGGAAATATGATGCAAAATAGTATTTTTTAACATGCACCAGTGTAGAACAGAACCTTGTATGAAAAATGTCTACATTTATATATCAACAGATGTACACTCTAAACTGGGTGGTTTTACCCATGGTTGGGTTAAACATAAAGAAACCCAACTGTTGGTTTACAATAAATTTACATAAAATTGACACAACCATAGGCTGAGACAACCCAGCACAGGTTAATTTAAAAACAACAACTGGGTTTGTCCATATTTTACCCATCCATGGATTGAAACAACAAAGCTTTTTTTTAAACGGTGCACTGTAGCAAGAAATTGTTAACATATTTACTTGTAAATTAAAAAAAATCCTGGAGTTATTGTGTGGTACAGTTGTATGAAAGAAGGGATATGGTTTCCCGCAGAAAATTTGTTAGTTAAGGTGGTAGGGTTGGGCGGGTGGTTGGGGCGGGGCGGGGCGTATGTGTCATGATGAAAATTAAAATATTTTAATCAAATAAATAAATAAAATATTTATTTTTAAAACACTCAAATAAAACCTAATTTTGAAGAAACTATGACATAGTTTTTGCCTCTAATGGGAATAGCTGCGTGATGAAGTGGAACTAAAGGGTTAATAAACACAAACTAAATCAGATGTTGTAGAACGTCTGGCGAACGATGATAGATAGCGCAAAAATGGTAAAACTGATTATTTCCCACTATTAATTACATTATCTTAAAGGAGTGTAACTACTGTAGCATGTAAATAATGCACATAAATAAAGTGAGCAAGAGCGCTCAACAATTATATCGAATCAACAGGCATGTGAAACCAGACTTTTTTGCAAGAACTATAGACTACAATAACAGGCTGGCTTAAATAACCCCAAAACATAAGTCCCCTTACAGTTCTCATGGACACGGCTATCCTCCAGACATGACGGATCACGTCTTATCTCATTTCGGCCATGTGGTGTGCGTCCCCGCTCACGGTGTGATGCACGTATGTGCTATTCCCCGGATGCACGTATGTGCTATTCTCCGAAATGCACTTGACAGCGTTTTGTGCCGCCTTAACTGAAATATGCTGCGGGAAACCCTGGAATGTTTAGAGGAAAATGTGTTTGTTACTTTATATTAAGGGCGCCACACATCCTGAAAAGTGAAACCAGTAAATTTCGACCCCCCCCGGTGGCTGGCTGCAGTATAGGTTATATGTACCACCCTTTGTATAATTCACACAGCACTTTGGTCCCAGAAAATGTCTGTAAAAGTGGCAGAGAGGCTTCTGTGTAAACACGATTGATCCCGTAAAGAGGATCTAACATTGTCGTACTATTCACGGAAAGCATTCTGTGTGAACAAGATGCAGAAACAATGCTGTAAGTGCTGTGCCGTAGTGAGGATACGCGTGTCATTGCAACCAGAAGTTATGATTCAGTTCTTTGACACAGGGATTTAAACGCAGATCAACATTCACTATGAGAAATGCCAGCAAACTAGACTAAAGCAGAGATCAGCTCAGATCATTCACCAGCATGACAGAACAGCGCATACCCACCAAGTGCAGGACTTTAAATACGTCACGTGTCTTTACAGGATCTTTACATATCGTAAAGTGGACACACAGATTTCGGAAAATCATTGGCAGTGTGAATGAACCAAAAATCAAACGATCCCGGACAAATCCTAGATGCATTTTTTTTGTGTATTTTCCGTAATGTCTGTGTGGAAAAAGGCTTGTGTAAACGAATGGGATGTGAGCAAAAAATCTAATTACACCTTAAATAAATTTTACCCAACAATGGTTTCTGTTATTTTAGTTGCGCCTTATCAAGTTTATCATGTACTGTTTAAGTGTTAAAATTGAAGTGTGACAACTTGATTTGTGTGTTTGTGATTGAGTTAAATGGAAACATTGATCCACCTCAAAATCACTACTGCACAGACTCTGACTCCAAATCACATCATCGCACAAGATGTAAGCAACATTTTTGGTTAAAATCTATTGGCTTAATTTGTTTTTACATTGGAACTATATGGAGACACATCATCAATATTTTTTTGTCTGGTGTACATCTTGATTCGGGACCATCTGTTTCTCTTTCTCCCAAAGGAACGTGTGTGCGTGTGTATATGTGTGTGTTAAGTCATGCTCACACAACATCAATACAGGTGAGTGGGGTGTGATGATGGAGTTTTACAGGAGTGAGGAGAGAACAGAACCAACACG
The DNA here is from genome assembly GCF_027580225.2 of Misgurnus anguillicaudatus. Lineage (NCBI taxonomy): Eukaryota > Metazoa > Chordata > Actinopteri > Cypriniformes > Cobitidae > Misgurnus > Misgurnus anguillicaudatus. Next base: position 26,630,547 of record NC_073352.2, on the reverse strand, counting down.
TCTCATGTTCAAGAGCCACTATATGGCAAAGCAACTATGAAAAAAACATTTTTATGTTATTTTTGGTTCCCAGCTGAGAAAGAAATATAGAGTGGCTGAAAACAGTGTCTATACATTTTTAAAGAAAAAAAACTCATACTGTACACGAAAAGTTTCTTATATAAGCAAAAGAAGACACAGAATGTACATTTGATGTACTGAAAAAAGCACAAGGTGTTATTTCGAAGTCTACAGTATTCTTGTTGCGAGTTTAAATTCACTGAGCTGTAGACTGTCTAGCATTCTTCTGTAAATCTAGCAGGTTGGGGACAGGTGACTGTGCCTGTTTTACTGATCTAAAGTACCAACTTCCATTTACATTGATATTTTGTGCTAGTTTGCTTGGGTGATAATTTAACACACATTTTTACTGTTGTGCCTTTAAACTCTAAACGCTCTCTTCAGATGAGATACAATAAGTTCCTATACAACAATCTGTGCTGGAATGTGCCGCTCAACTTGTGAAGGTCAAACTGTAACGACTAAGCTAGGAAATCAAAGTACAGAAAATTTCAAATCAATTATCAATTAAATCTAAGGACTGACTCTTGTTTACAAAGCTGTTTTATTTTAGAGGACCAGTGTTCATTTGTCAGTGTTCTGTGTCAGCCGTCGTCTTGTATAGTGCTGTGATGTTGAATGGCAAACAACAAACTATCCACCTACTGATGATGAAATATTTTTAAAAAGATATAAAAAATGAATCTTTTTTGGTACGAAATAAACCAATTAGATGTTATTTGTGTGTTGTGGCTTTTATTTCCACGATTAAGTAATAATCAACATGCAGTTTATAAAATAAGAGATTTTGCTTGTAAACTTTGGTTCCGACCACATATACTCCCCTAAAGGATTATTAGGAACACCTGTTCAATTTCTCATGAATGCAATTATCTAATCAACCAATCACATGGCAGATGCTTCAATGCATTTAGGGGTGTAGTCCTTGTCAAGATAATCTCCTGAACTCCATCTGAATGTCAGAATGGAAAGGAAAGGTGATTTAAGCAATTTTGAAAGTGGCATGGTAGTTGGTGCCAGAGGGGCCGGTCTGAGTATTTCACAATCTGCTCAGTTACTGCGATTTTCACGCACAACCATTTCTAGGGTTTATAAAGAATGGTGTGAAAAGGGAAAAACATCCAGTATGCAGCAGTCCTGTGGGCAAAAATGCCTTGTTGATGCTAAAGGTCAGAGGAGAATGGGCCGACTATTCAAGCTGATAGAAGAGCAACTTTGACTGAAATAACCACTCGTTACAACCGAGGTATGCAGCAAAGCATTTGTGAAGCCACAACACGCACAACCTTAAGGCAGATGGGCTACAACAGAGAAGACCCCACTGGGTACCACTCATCTCCACTACAAATAAGAAAAAGAGGCTTAAATTTGCACTAGCTCACCAAAATTTGGCGTAAACAGAACGAGAACATGGATCCATCATGCCTTGTTACCACTGTGCAGGCTGCTGGTAGTGGTGTAATGGTGTGGGGGGTGTTTTCTTGGCACACTTTAGGCCCCTTAGTGCCAATTGAGTATCGTTTAAATGCCACGACCTGCCTGATCATTGTTTCTGACCATGTCCATCCCTTTATGACCACCATGTACCCATCCTCTGATGGCTACTTCCAGCAAGATAATGCACCATGTCACAAAGCTCGAATCATTTCAAATTGGTTTCTTGAATGACAATGAGTTCACTGTACTAAAATGGCCCCCACAGTCACCAGATCTCAACCCAATAGAGCATCTTTGGGATGTGGTGGAATGGGAGCTTCGTGCCCTGGATGTGCATCCCACAAATCTCCATCAACTGCAAGATGCTATCCTATCAATATGGGCCAACATTTCTAAAGAATGCTTTCAGCACCTTGTTGAATCAATGCCACGTAGAATTAAGGCAGTTCTGAAGGCGAAAGGGGGTCAAACACAGTATTAGTATGGTGTTCCTAATAATCCTTTAGGTGAGTGTAAGTTCCCAAGCAAAAACTGCTACATTCCGATTGGTAGCCGCCGAACCGCGTCATAGCTCATTACCATAAAGTTGACTTGATTTTAACTCTCCTCGACACTCACGTCATCCGAGATGCAGCGCTGCTTGCTGAAGCTCGCCGCCGGCTCACATTAAAAATACAGTATATGACTTCTGGCTAGTTTGATGCTCTTGCCGGCAGCAGTTTCACTGAAGGATTCACACCTAAAAAAAAGTGTCACAATGCCAATTTTGGCTGAATGGTTTTATAAAAAACATTTATCATCTGAATAACCTTTCTGTTTCACAAAAGGATCATTGTAGTAAAAAAATTGACAATGTATCCTTTCAGCAGATAGCTTTGGTTGGAAGCAACAAAGATGGCACTTTAAGTTATTTGCAAAAGTATTTTATGAATTAAGTGGAGAACAAAATTGAATCCACTTCAAGACATAAACTCATACGCTCATAGGAAGAAATGCATAAATCATAGCATCCTTTAAAGAAACAAACAAAGAGAAAAGAGTTTGGTTGCAGTGATGGCAAAAAGCCCAGCACAGTTTTCAAGATGTTACTTGTCCAGTTGCTCTGTGTAGACTATCAATTCAGATAAAAATGACAAAATAAATTACATACAAACATTACCAGCCATGATTATTCTCTTGGGTGATATGAGAAAAAAACATTGACATTTCTAAATCGGACAGCAATAAAATGCATCCTGTAAATACCAAAATGACCTTGTGGCTCCTTTAAAACTATTATTACTGAAAAACCTGTTATATAGAGCAAAGCCCAATCTATCATTGTAAAATGATTGACTATAATAATATGAACTATACTGTGACCTGTATTTAGTGTCACACTTCAATAAAAATGATTAAAGGAAAAACAACATTCAGTTGCTGGATACAAAGCCTCTCCTGTCTTCCCATCTCTCCTCTCACAGCCTACAGTAATAAGGAAGTACAACTCAATAGATTAAGTTAACTGAATAATAATAGATATCCACTCTTGAGAGTCAGTATGCCCTCTGGCCTTCTCCTCTATAACCACTCTTTTCTGTCTAACCTCCTCGGCTCTAAAATCTACTCATGTGCTGCATGGATGGTCATTAAGCTCCAGAGAGCAGACATAAGCAAAGGAGAAGAGAAGGACAAATGCTTCAACATGAACCCTCGGGCCAGCAGTAACAGAGCTGACACTTATAATCTGCTAAATTTGTGAATGACAAACTGCTAATGTGGAGTCAGGACCCATTAGATTCCAAGATCTCTTACTGTATGCCTGGATCTGTGCAGTATAGTTCAGAGGAAACTGCTTCAAACCACAGGAGATCAATTTTATCTACATAACAATTATATGAGACAGTTCAAAGGCACTAAAGAACAATTTGGGTATTTTGAGCCCCCGAATGTCCATTAACTTTTTTAACCCTGTTACATTTTTAAAGGCTTGTTATTCTGAGATTGATCATGTAAGTAGCTTCATTGTGTATTCAGCAGGTAGGCTTCATACATCTTTTTAATAGTATGGAAATATATTTTCAACATACAGTAATAGTGTTTCAATGTTCCACTTTCAGTTTCAAAATACTAAAATGGAAATTCTGGCCTGTAAACATCTCATAGTCCTGTTGTTGTTTTACTTACTAGACAAACTGTTTTGTTGTAGATGCAAAATAATGTGTATTGTTATTGTACAATATTAATTCTCATTAGGGATGCACTGATATGGAAATTTTGGCTGATACCGATAACTCTTTATATTTGGGGGGCGATAACCGATATATATATAGGCCGATAAATATTCATATAAATTTCACAATGAAAAACTCCCAGACCCCGGACACCTTGTCCCCGCGCCAGACCAGCACACTCCTCTCAAGCCCGCAACATGCGCCATCCTCGCGCTACGTCACAGAAAGCACCAATCAAAACTCCACATGGCCAGCAACGAGCAAGTGAAGTGGCTCAACAAACCAAAACAATCCATAATCCATCGGCCTTCATCCATCGGCCCAATTTTGCTATCAGATCGACAACCGACAATACTAAAAATAAGCAATCATCGGCCGATAACGATATGTTGGCCGATATATTGTGCATCCCTAATTCTCATTCAACTGCACAATGTGATGCAATGTTCGCACAGTCATCCTCATTTAAACGCTACTTTCCTTAAATGTAGACCAGATGAAAATTTTTCAAGCTTTAATTCTGCTGGGACGTACACCTCAGAAAGGTTGCACAATGTTTGACAAGTGGCCATCTGTCCAGACATGCTGTTTACTTTAAAAACGAACTGACTTTTTGGGTAGGTGGATAGAGGGGCCAAGTCCCCTCTGAATGAGACAGATGCTACTGAGTAGAGGTGTGAGTCTACGTGCAGAAACACACTAGAAACAGCAATAAGCATCATATCAGTTAAATCAAGAAAAGATTTTGGCATCTGTATAATGTAGCGTCTATATCCCGATGTGACAGTATAATCTAATTTTAATGATCTCTGAATTCTTGCATTAACTACTGTATATGGATTTATATATTTAGAAGATCCTCTTAAATGTCACATATAAATGCCAATAAAACTTCATCATAACTTTCATTAGCATTATATAATCTTAACTGAAACATTAAATCAGGGCAGACAATTAATTTCACAGGGCCCAGGAGAGGATCTTTATGTGTAGGCCCAGAGCTGTATGAGGACTAAAGTGGACTTTGTGCTAAATGTGGGACGAAGGCTGCGCCCAAACAACCACACTTGCGGTCTTTGCACTTGACCTCTTGCATAACGTATTTCCTGTATTTTGCCCAAGTGTTCAAGTGGAGGTGAAGATCCCAAGCGTGCATGTAAAAATTATTCACCCGATGGGACACACTTAGCAAGTGTTAAAATGCAATGCAGGTAGTGGCAGCACTTTGCACCAAAACATATAACATTTTTATTTAGGCTACTTAAAATATATATTTTTAAGGTTTTCTTTTAAAAAAACGAACACATAAACAAATGAATAAATAAATCTACACTTAACTGAAACTTTCAGATGTAGAATTCTTTGCACCTGTAAAAAACTTAATTTTGTGCATGTAACTTTAAAGTTTATTGTTTATGTAGTAGTTCCTAAATAAACGACACCATTAATGTTGTTTTAATGTTATAAAAGCAGTTACAGATGTTTTACAAAATACATAACAATGTTTGCACCAATGAAATGTGGAACACTTTCCGTTTTACTACCAAAATATTTAAAATCCAAACTTTCAATTAAAAGTTTCCACAACATCTTGCGATATTTGGGCAAAAGTCTCATGATTTACATCCTGAACATGATGCATGACAGGATACGTTTAGCCTTGAATACCGCTTCGAAGCGGTATTCGAGAAAGTGTGGGTTTAGTGTGCGTTAAGGTCACTGCACTTTGTCATTTTTAAAGGTGCAGTGTGTAAATTTTAGCGCCATCTAGTGGTGAGGTTGCTAATTGCAACCAATGGCTTAGTCTACGGCTCAACCCTCGCTTTTGAAACACACAGAGAAGCTACGATAGCCGCCGCCGCACAAACATGTCATCGTTTTCACTTAATAAAAAAATGTCATTTAAGGGCTTCTGTAAAAAAATGGCAGCACAAAATGGCGACTTCATGTAAGGGGACCCTCGGTGTATGTAGATAAAAAGGTCTCGTTTTAAGGTGATAAACACATAATGGTTCATCATGAAAGGTCTTTATTACACCCCTGATAATATAGTTTTGTATATTATTATGCATTTCTGTCAAGAGATCCTTCTAAAAATTACACACTGCACCTTTAAGACATGGGACAGTCTTGCGCATTTACTTCCTGTCGCATGCATGCGCTCTCAAGTGGCCAAGACCGCAAGTGTGGTTATTTGGACGCAGCCACAGAACACGTAACGCTTGACAAAAGTGGTCATTTTTTGTTTAAAAACATTCAAAGCAAACTTACGTATGTAATGTTTGTTATTAATCAAACTTTTCATTAACAGTAAGGGTGAGCAGGGCACAGACTAACATGGAGTTAATTGTAACATTGTTTATAAGCCTCAGGTAACCATAATAAAATGAAAACAATGCAAATACCATCAAAATGATAACTGTTGATACAATATTAGGGGAAATAACTCACAATTTAGATTTTTGTCTTAATTTTGCAGCCTCTTCAAAAATATATATATTTATATGCATTGATGCATAAAACAAGGATGGTAAGATGAAGGATCATGAATGGATGAATGTGTGGATATATATAAACAATATCCCCATTTAGTATATAGACAGAATTTTATTCAATTATTAACAACATTTTCTAGCAGGTGTCACAACAAACCCTCTGTTTGTTACAATGAACCCCACCTATGGGGTAAGTTGTAAAGTTTGCACTCCTGTCACTTTTATGTAATTGTATGATAATGGTAGGTCCCATAAACAAACTTCAAGTGTTCATTTGTAGCAAAGGTGTGTGTGTTGATTGTGTAAAAAATTATTTATCTAACTTAAAGGAACAGTATGTAGGATTGTGGCCAAAACTGGTATTGCAATCACAAAACTTGTGGCTAAAACTGGTACTGCAATCACACAGCTAGTGGCCAATACACAACATGTCAACATAAACATCAGTTGAGGGCTGCAACTCCACTTTTTAAATGACAATATTCTGGCCATACCACTGTTGTCAGTGATATAAGTATTTGAAATGAAAATGTTTTGTTAATGTCTAGTGACATATCAGGGCCATTTTATGATTAATTGATATACATTTCTTACATACTGTTCCTTTAAATATTTTTTGAATGATAAAGCCAAATTGCGTTACTTTGTGCCCCTACACACTGTCAAAAATAAAGGTACAAATGCTATCACTGGGGCAGTACCCTTAAAAAAAGGTCCTAATATGTACCATTTAGGTACAAATATGTATTTTTAAACTACCAGTATGTACCTTTGAAGTACTAATATGCACTCTTTATGTACAAAGGTGTACCTTTTTGAAAGGGTACTGGCCCAGTGACAACATTTTTACCTTTATTTCTGAGAGTGCACTGTAAAATAATTTAGTTTTTTAAGGTAATCACATTTACTTTACATGCCATTTTAACTTTTCAGAATTTTTGTGAATTGCTATAACTTTATAATTTATGATAAGCAATTTCAACTTTTTAAAAGTTTTTTTTAAGTTGGTGTAGTCAGAGGCTATGTCCGAAATAGCCCCCTATACCCTTAAATATTGCACTATTTGAGGGACCATCCATTTTTATTGGTGTCGAAATCATAGTGGACTTTATTGAGTGCACTCATTTAACCCTACAATGCACTTTAATAATGTGTGCACAACCGATGTACAGTCACAGCTAGCTGCTATTCGTCCACTGAGGCTCACACCGAATTAATCATCGCGTCTTGGAGGTAGACGGCGCCCACACTCCAGCGCTTCCGGTGAGCTCAAGTGCCTGACTTCAAATGCTTTTATTCACTTATTCGAGTGAACTATATTAGTGGAGTAATGTAGGCAATATTGAATAAGGGTATAAGGGGTTATTTCGGACACAGACAGAATTTTAAAGGAGACATTTCACAAGACTTTTTTAAGATGTCAAATAAATCTTTGGTGTCCAGAGTATGTACAGTGAGTAAAATAAGTATTTGAAACCCTGCTATTTTGCAGGTTCTCCCACTTAGAAATCATGGAGGGGTCTGAAATTGTCATCGTAGGTGCATGTCCACTGTGAGAGACATAAAAAAATCTAGAAATCACAATGTAACTATTTATTTGTATGATACAGCTGCAAATAAGTATTTGAACACCTGAGAAAGTCAATGTTAATATTTGGTACAGTAGCCTATGTTTGCCATTACAGAGGTCAAACGTTTCCTGTAGTTTTTCAACATTCTTCTTCCTCCAAAGACATTTAGTGGACTTTTGGTCTCATCTGACCACATGATTTTCTCCCATGACTCCTCTGGATCATCCAAATGGTCATTGGCAAACTTAAGACGGGCCTGGACATGTGCTGGTTTAAGCAGGGGAACCTTCCGTGCCATGCATGATTTCAAACCATGACGTCTTAGTGTATTACCAACAGTAACCTTGGAAATAGTGTTCCCAGCTCTTTTCAGGTCATTGACCAGCTCCTCCCATGTAGTTCTGGGATGATTTCTCACCTTTTTCAGGATCAGTGAGACCCCACGAGGTGAGATCTTGCATGGAGCCCCAGTCCGAGGGAGATTGACAGTCATGTTTAGCTTCTAAGCCAATTTGATTGTACCTAAAGGGATAGTTCACCCAAAAAGAAATATTCAGTCATCGTTTACTCACCCTCATATTTTCATATTTTTCAGTTTCTTTATTCTGTACAAAAAATATTTTAAGAAATGAACAGTATCCATTGACTTTTTTATAGTAGGAAAAACAAATACTATAGAAGTCAAGGGGTCCTGTCAACTGTGTGCTTGCCATCATTTATCAAGATGCTTGTGTTTTTTATTTTAAAAAAAATGCATGTGATCATCTTTACAATTGTTTTAATCTTTTTAACCCTGACTTGGAACAAACAAGATTTTTTTGTAAAATAGCCTTGGTCTTGTCACAGGACAGAGAGAAAAATCAAACAATCAGCTGCCATAAGTGGGGCGCCTGACCTTCACACCCAAATGCATGATACCTTTGGGATATGACAATATAGTTTGTCTGGAAAAACCCATTTTGAGTCAACCTATTCCTCTTTGATGTCACAGCCAGCCAACCAAGCCAGAATCTTTTCCTACTGTAGCTAATAAGACACAGCGTTTCAGGAACACGACCCAATATGTCAGAACAACATGGCAGTAGTGTGCCCGTGTGCCTGTTTTATCATTGTGTCCACTTTGGCTGAAAAACAGAGAGGCAGGGGTCTCCAAGCACTATAGGGAAGCCCAGGGCGGGATTTCTCAAAAGCATCTTGGCAGCTCTCAAACTCCTAACACACTTTAGAGGTTCATAAACATTTAATGTATCAGGAGTAGGACTGAGGCTGAAATCACAGGATTGTGTTGACTCAATTACAGAGAGCCTGCGGTGATTCTGGCTTTCTGCTTGTCAAACACAAACAGATCAACTGGCATGAGGACCCGTGCAACACAACCAAACATAAATCAATATTACAGTAATACTGTAAATTCTCCGTGCACCGCATGTGACATGATGAATGTATGTTTTAGCTACACCACATCTAACAAATACTTTTCTCTGTTACTCTGATCTCTGTGGTGTTCAGACATTGTGTTGGTTATAACCTTCAGCCATCACAAAAGCAGCGCTGCTCTTCTGAAGGCACGTTTTCATCAATACTGCCGTGTTTTGAGTCACTGAGCAGGGCAGAGTTTTACTGCAACTCCCAAATCTAGTTTAAACCATAAAATCCTTTTCTGAATATTTTCAAAATGGGGTTTATTTCGAGAGCGGTTGCTACGGGGCAGTCAGTTTGCATTTTAAAATGACTCACAGCAGACATTAAGAGATTCTCTGAAACCACAACCACATTCAGTAACTGCCATAAAGTGCTTCACTATAGCATTGAAGTGAGTTAAAGAAATAGCTAAAAAATTGTACTATAGTAATTGACTTTGCGCCAGGTGTATGATAGGTATTAAAGGGAAACACCACTTTTTTTTGAAAATATGATCATTTTCAGCTCCCGTAGAGTTGATTTTTACCATTTTGGAATCCGTTCAGCTGATCTCCGGATCTGGTTGTCCCACTTTTAACATAGCTTAGCATAATCCATTGAATCTTATTAGACCATTAGCATCACGCCAAAAAATAACCAAAGAGTTTTTATATTTTCCTATTTAAAACTTGAATCTTCTGATTTTTTAGGCAGATATGGCTAGGAACTATACTCTCATTCTGGCGCAATGATATTACGCAACACCTGAAAATAGTCCCCTGCTATTAAACGTAACCAATGGGACTATTTTCGGGCAGTGCGTAATATCACTACGCCTGCTGCAGCCATGTTACAGCAGAAAAGTCCTTGATTATTACGCCAAGCGGAATTGGGTACTTTTAAACTGTTGTTGTCACGGTCCTGTCAGACATCTGTGCTAGATGTAGGTCTGAGTGCATCTGGCAGGACCGTGGCAGTATTATGTTCTGTGTGGGGGCATGTGGAATCACATTGTGTGTGTGGCTTCCACATGTTTCCGGTGTCTTGTTGCTGTCGTGATCTTGCCAGACCTTAGTATAGGTTCAGGTCTATGTTCTGAGGGCAAGGTCAGGGCAGCATTGTGTTTACGTGGGAACACGTGTGTTTCACATCATATCTGTGTGACATGTGTTCCAAGTGTTTTGTGGCTGTCATGGTCTTGCCTGACTTTGGTTATTATCCAGAGGGCAAGACCAGGGCAGCATTGTGTTTATGTGGGAATACGTGTTGTTTCACATCATGTATGTGTGACACGTGTTCCCAGTGTCTTGTCACTTTTACCTTACTCCCTTATGTACTCGTGTCTTAAGTGATTAATTATGTTCACCTGTTCCCCATTGATGTGGTGTCTTTATAATGCCCTTGTGTTCTCTGTGTGGTGTGCGTGCGTTGTTTGAAGTTTAGTGTTCCATGTATCTGAAGTGCTTATTGTTCCAGTTATTCCCGTGTTTGTGTTCCATCACAGTGTTTCAGTTATCTTCTGTTTTACCCCCTCGTGGGTGTTTCTGTTATTCCTTTTTGTAAATAAATCATAGTTATATTTTTATACATCTTTGCGTTTGGGTTCGTCTTTTACTTTCCACAATCCGGTTATAACCGATCGTGACAGTTGTCATGGGTTATTTTTGGTGTGCAGGTTGAAGGTGGTAGGATTTTTGTTAATCCTTTTGTCCATCTTAAGGTATATTAATATATATGTGTTTTTAATTGAAGAGCTCAGATGCAAAAAACCCTTCATGTGCATCTGACATGTTTTCTGTTATTGTTGGATTCTGCCAACAAACCGGTATTTCTGGATGGTCTAAGGTTAGGATTAAGTGGATTTGAAGCAAAAAAAAAAAAAAAAAACACGTACTGTATATGTACTGAGAGCATTCGGTTAATATCATTATCTTATTTTTGACGGAGGTGGCGTTAATGGGGTTGCATCTAAACTCCTCAATTACTTATATACAGAAATTGTGTTTAATGCATAAAATATGTATTTTAGTTATTGAAGTGGCATATTTTCAGTCTTGGCGTTTGGCCAAAGGTCATTGGGCGATTGGCCATTGGGCTGGATTTGTTATACAGACCCGGCAACCCTGCACAAAACACTGTATTCTATACACTATGTTACACCAAACTTTATTTGTACAGAACAGAATTAAGCACTTTCGGAAGAATAGTGACAGGCGTATTTATCCTCGCTGTGCATCCTACGTCTTTGTCTGCAACTTTGTTTGTGTGGCCTTTTAAGAACGGATATTTAAAGTCCCATCTGCAAAAGGTCACAACCACTAAAATTTTTAAACAGACTGAGAAAGTCAACAACACCTTGCAAGTCTTTTTCTTACCGCAAAATGCATAAATAGTGTTTGGCTGTGATTGTTTAGAAGTTAATGTTTAGTTGGAAATAAAAACACAATGCTACCATTTCGCAAGAGAAACAGAAGGTGTGGAAAAACTTTTTACATATGCATGTATAACTTAATGCTTTATAGGTTTGTTTGGTTGAGAAACAAAATCACTCTGCAAACAATGAACTCCATTCACTGCCGAGGCACATCTGCTATATTATTGTGTTATTGTAAAATATTTATACCAGCAGATAATGAACACGCACTGTCAAGTTTGACGCACAAACAACATTCCAAAACACAACAAATTAGTTAACACAAATGCAGACTATTTGACTTTTCTCCACAGTTATCTCTCTAAATGCATTTCTGATGTAGAATGTGATTCTCAGAACTGAATGGATGTTTTATTTGCTGTTTTTATGTTCATTGCTTAACCACATATAAATCTGTTGATGGCAGGAATCTAAAGAAAATTTATGGACATGACTTTTTTGTTTATATACACATTTAACAGATTAAATGTGTGCAATGACACATCACTTCACTTTATAACATACAGAGCGATGACAGTTACAGTATAAATAAGCTGGTAATGTAAAAGTTGTATCTGTATAAATAATGAAGATCTTGTTCTTAAAATAAACATGTTGAGGTTAATATGAATCAGCATTCAACCACCAGTGCTAATTAATGACAATATATTTTACAATGATACCATTACAAGAACACCACAACATATATGTTTAATTCCTTAAGTGAAAATTGAGTGTTTACACTATGATGATAATTGTAATAATAACTATATTACCTTCCACACATGGACGATAACGTTATGATAATTATAAATTCACACGATGCAGTATTACAGTCACAAAAAAAGTTGCTTTATGTTTTCAATGTCGAACATTTTTCTTACAAATTTTGATTGCAGAAGCTGGATGCTCTCTCTGAAAAATGAAGGCATGCGAATCATATATGTTAAAAAGGTATTATATGCATTCACCACTACTTCCCGACTGCTAAATTCTTGAATTCGAACATTACAATTCATGCCGCAATAACCGATAGCCAAACAACATTCTGGAATTTACCAGAGAACATATTTGGTAGTATTTTTTAAATTGTTCATCATCATTCCTTATATCTTTATTGTTATAGTTGTAATGTTAACTCTGCTATTCTCTTTAATATGGAAACATTTTTGAAACTGTATTTTTATAGTTATTATCTATATTGTCCATATAGTCGAAACTTGGCGACGCAAAATAGCGACTTCCATGTAAGGAGACCTGCAGTGTATGTAGATAAAAACAGCTCATTCCAAGGTAATAAAAACAATACAGTTAATTACCAATAATGTACACTCACCTAAAGGATTATTAGGAACACCTGTTCAATTTCTCATTAATGCAATTATCTAATCAACCAATCACATGGCAGTTGCTTCAATGCATTTAGGGGTGTGGTCCTGGTCAAGACAATCTCTTGAACTCCAAACTGAATGTCAGAATGGGAATTTTTAGCCCCCCTATTGCCAATTGGGCATCGTTTAAATGCCACAGCCTACCTGAGCATTGTTTCTGACCATGTCCATTCTTTTATGACCACCATGTACCCATCCTCTGATGTCTACTTCCAGCAGGATAATGCACCATGTCACAAAGCTTGAATCATTTCAAATTGGTTTCTTGAACATGACAATGAGTTCACTGTAATGCCCCCCCCCCCCAGTCACCAGATCTCAACCCAATAGAGCATCTTTGGGATGTGGTGGAACGGGAGCTTCAAGCCCTTGATGTGCATCCCACAAATCTCCATCAACTGCAAGATGCTATCCAATCAATATGGGCCAACATTTCTAAAGAATGCTTTTATTATCTTGTTGAATCAATGCCATGTAGAATTAAGGCAGTTCTGAAGGCGAAGGGGGTCAAACACAGTATTAGTACAGTGTTCCTAATAATCCTTTAGGTAAGTGTAGTTATGTATATTATATTGCATTTCTGTCTGGAGATCCTTTTAAAAGTTACACAATGCGCCTTTGAAGTCGTGTAAGATCTATATGTGAGAAACTAACAGATATTTAAATCATTATTAATTCATAATCTTAAAAACTTTGACAATGCGGTGAACTGAACTGTATGACAAGAGCTTTGATTCTTCAAAAGTGTCCACATTTTGTGTTACTGAAAAAAACATCCGCTAAAAGTTGTGAAGGAAAAAGTACAGACTGTAAATGGCTGCATGGAAGTTACTGTCGAGACATTTCATCCCAGGTCAACATTTGTGATGAATGATGGTACAGTAAGAGGTTTTGCCCTCACTTACAGCGTTTGCAGCAGACGAGCAGATTCTCCCTCAGGACCAGAACATCTCTCACAGCAGATGAATTAAAAGTGAAGTGCACGGCTGAACCTTTAATTCAGTTTAAGGTCTTTCCCATTACAGAGTGCAGAAGTTTCTGCTGGCAGCAGAGCTCAGTCAAACTCAGTAAGGAGAGTTAATATATGCATAGGCTCTGCCTTAGAGACACACTGATCGACCACAGTCCAGGACAGATCTTAACTTTTAGCAACAGTCATAAGTAAGGTTACATAAAACGAATATTAACAGGATCACTATTAAATGCTCTTGCAGTCTTAGTTTCTGAATTGACTCTAACTGCTCTACATCTGTCTGATACTAACTATATCTAAATTTCAGTAACTCGCTCTCCATCTGACTTTGAATTTGATAATGACTAATCATGCTGTGCACAATAGACCTATTTAAAAAATAAAATCCTATTGTGATCCAGCTGGAGAGTTTTACCATTTAAATAATGAAAGCAGAAATGGTGAAATTACTAAGAGCAATTCTAGCATTTGCCTGTCTGGACCCAATTAACACACAGATCTTGGCTTGTTAACATTGTATAATTGGATTAATTAGAGAGGCTTAACTCTCTTGAGTGAGATTAAACTGCTATTCTGCTCTTATACAGCCTATATGCTTATCCTTCTTTCACCAGACCCAGACAGAATCTACTTAATGTATTTAACAGAGTAGAGCATAGATTACATGTTAACGCACTCCTCCCGAGACAGTAGCTGTGTTTCCATTTAAAGGGGACATTTCAAAAGACATTTTAAGATATCAAATAAATCTTTGGTGTCCCCATGTGAAGTTTTAGCTTAAAATAGCATATAGATAATTTATTATAGCATGTTAAAGTTGTGCCAATTTTGGGTGTGTCCTTTGAAATGCAAATGAGCTGATCTCTGCACTAAATGGCAGTGCCGTGGTTGGATAGCGCACATTAAGAAGCGGTATTATTATAAGACAATCCCTTCCTGACATCACAAGGGGAGCCAAATTTAAATGACCTATTTTTCACATGCTTGTAGAGAATGGTTTACCAAAACTACGTTACTGGGTTTTTCTTTTTCACATTGACTAGGCTAGAAGCACTGGGGACCCAATTAAAGCACTTAAACATGAAAAAAATTTCCTGATATGTACCCCTTTAAAATTTGCTCAAAACTTTACGTTTTTCCCCCCTAAATGCCGACAAAAAACGATTGCAAATTGACAACGTTTTCATTATCAAATGTTATGTGACTAAAGCGGAATTTTGTTGTCTTGCGATAAGTCATTCACTCAAAACCATGGTGTGTTCAACTTCATGTGGCCCTGCGCAGACCAAAATGTGGATGACATCAAAATACAGCAAGAGCAACTCGAAAGCCTACAGAGCAGTCAACTCCCGAATCGCTGTCGCGGTACTTTGATGTTATGCACTTGTCGGGTTTTGTGAGTTGAGCACACCTCTTCTGTCTTTTCCTTCAAACAAACGTAGCTGCGTTTCCATTAAAGATTTGTGGAAAACTTTGGTGTTATTGTCACAAGGTGACGCTCTTTTCAGGGGCGGAACCAAAGCTAGGGAAGTTTGGTTCCGCCCGGAAGGTTTCCCACCGGCCTGCATTTGAGGACGGACCTTCTCACTTCCTGGTTTCCAGGGCAACGAAATTAGGGCTTTACGAGCCACAGGTGAAAGACATTATGAAGCGGATGGTGATTGGAGGCTGTGGGGAATAAATAGCTCTGCTGTAACACAAAGAGAGCGCGCTTGACACGAGAAGGGATGGACACGAGTAGCGATTGACACGGGGAAAGCTCCCTTGCCGAAGGCAGGAAGAAACACGCACCCTTTGAAGAGCCCGAAGGCTCTGTTGATCCGGGCTGCGCGAGGAGCGCGCGGAAAGAAGACGGAGCCACAGGAGGTGAAAGAAGGGCGAGCTGTGGATCTCGTAGAGGAGCACCCCGTGTACTTCTTGGGGAAGTCGATAGTGTGTGCTGAGGAACGGAGCTGTGCTCATTGTTAGACGTGGTGACTGGCTATATTTCTCTCTCTCCCCCCCCTCTCTCGTTGCAGTTACGGTGGACCGGCTGGATTTATTGAATAACCCTTCGGGTAGAAAAGGAACTCGGGTCCAACTAGTATTTTGGAAGGAGTAAAGCGAGAAGGGATTTGACCTCGTTGCACAACGTAAACAAAGGCTATCCGCTGTGAGTATGTCCGTTGGTGTAGCATAACTGGCAGAAACTTACATTGTGTGATCGTTGGAGTCCTCCAGGATTAGGAAGGCGGCCCTACCCCTATAATTAGCGTGGTGGGCGAGCCGCTAGAAGCATACGTCCATACAGCCACAGCAACGCGACTTTGGTCTGGTCGGTTTGCCATCGCCTCTACGTTAGCCCCAAGCACAGTGGAGGATATCGGGCATTTCCCTTGTGGTGTTGCACTTACAGTGTGGTGAGTGAGACTTTAAAAAACATAAGCTTTTTCACGTTAGAGTGGTGCTGTGTATTTGCTGTGGGTTGTGGTGTGTCTTGTCAGAGAAGCCCCACACCATCCATTCTCTTCCCTGGGCGGAGGACGGAGGGGCCAACGACCTCAGACCCCATTGCCACCATACGCTGTGTGCTGTTTTAAGAGTACGAAGAGACGCAGACCAAGAGCTGTGAAGGACTGTGAGTAAAATACTAGAAGCATTTGTGGTGTAAGCTTACCTGTGTTTGTATTGTCGCAGAGTCGGAGGCGAAAGGGTCCGCCGCCCCCGTGGTCTCTACGAAAGGGCGCCCCTGTCCGGGATTCGATCGGCCTACGGACAGTGGGGATAGGGCAGCGCTCGACCCGGCGAGGTGGTGTGTGACCTTCGCCCCCCTGCTGACCAACAGTAAAGAGCCGACTGTGAACGTGATACTTACCCCGAGAGCTGTAAGCAGCGGAGTTGGTAAGAACCATTCAAAGACCAATAACAGTGATTCTGTGTCCTAGCGATCACCTGTGGAGAGAGAAAGGAAAACGAGAGAGAGTCAGTAAAGAGCCGACTGTGAACGTGATACTTACCCAGAGCGCTGTAAACAGCGGAGCTGGTGAGAACCATTCAAAGGCCAATAACAGTGTTTCTGTGTCCTAGCGATCACCTGTGGAGAGAGAGAGAGGAAAACGAGAGTGAATCAGTGAAGAGCTGACTGTGAACGTGATACTTACCCAGAAAGCTGTAAGCAGCGGAGCTGGTGAGAAACATTCAAAGTTCAGTAACAGTGTTTTTGTGTCCTAGCGACCACCTGTGGAGAGAAAGGAGAATGAGAAGGAACATTCGGAGCATGGACTGTGTGAAGATCCAGTGGGTGCTGAAGGAGGAGAGCCTAGAGTGGCCATTATTTTAAGACCCCCTTTTCCCCTCCCTATTTATCATTTTTAAGTAATTAAATAAAGTACATTTTAATTTATGCTTACCTTGTGTGTCTGGTCATTGGGGTGGCTTTGGGAATCTCCTCGAGGTGGAGAAAGGGGCGTGACCTTATTTACATCTGGGTCCACCCCGACTTGTGACAGATTTGGCGTAGTCGGCAGTCCACCTCGGGTTGAGACCAAAGTCCCCCAATGGCCTACCACATTTTTTTAAGATCAGCTCCCAGCACCGCTCTACCAGCCCCAAACAACGCGTTCTCGGGACGAGAACGGATTGGCGGGGGAGGATGTCACAAGGTGACGATCTTTTGGGCGGAACCAAAAGTCGGGAAACTTTGGTTCCGCCCGGATGTTTCCGCCCAGACCGAAGAACGGGAACACCGGACATCCGGCAGCTTCGCGAAGGCTGTAATCAGCCGACTGGGCACAGCTGTGCCTAGTTAAAGAGATCGCCAGGCAATTGGATAACTGAAGTACAGAAAGGAGTATTTAAAGCACAGTTAGATGACAGTTCGGGAGTTCGGGCACGAGAGGGGGATTGACACGGGGAGAGCTCCTCTGCTTAGGGCAGGAGAGGTAACTACGTACCTTTTGAAGAGCCCGCAGGCTCTGTTGATCCGGGCTGCGCTTGAAGCGCGCGGAAAGAAGACAGGAGCTGCCTGGGGTGAAAGAAAGGCGATACGTGAGTGGAGAAAAGGAGCACCCCGAAGGGAGCATTGTGCTGTCAAGCCTGCGTGAAGTGTGTGCTGAGGAACGGAGCTGTGCTCATTGTTAGACGTGGTGACTGGGTATATATTTCTCTCTCTTCCCTCTTCTCTCGTTGCAGTTACGGTGGACCGGCTGGATTTAAGAAGCAACCCTACGGGTGGAAAAGGAACTCCAGTCCAACTAGTAATCCGAAAGGAGTAAAGCGAGAAGCGATTTGATCGCACTGTACAACGTACACAAAGGCTATCCGCTGTGAGTGTGTCCGTGGTGTAGTGTAACCAGCAGAAACTGCATTGTGTGATTCGTTGGAGTCCTCCAGGATTAGGAAGGCGGCCCTACCCCTATCATTAGCGTGGTGGGCGAGCCGCCAGAAGCATACATTTTATACAGCCACCGCAACGCGACTCTGGTCTGGTCGTTCGCCATCGCCTCTACGTTAGCCCCAAGCACAGTGGAAGAGACCGGGCGTTTCCCTCGTGGTGTTACACTTGCAGTGTGGTGAGTGAGATTTTTACATATTACAAGCTTTTTCACGATAGAGTGGTGCTGTGTATTTGTCGTGGGTTGCCGTGTGTCTTGTCAGAGGAACCCCGCACCATCCATTCTCTCCCCTGGAAGGAGGACGGAGGGGCCAACGACCGTAGGCTTTATTTGCCATCATACGCGGTGTGCTGTTTAAGAGGCGAAGAGACGCAGGCCAAGTACTGTGGAGGACTGTGAGTATTACAGTGGAGGCATTGTGGGTAGGCTTACCTGTGTTGTATTGTCGCAGAGTCGGAGGCGAACGGGTCCGCTGCCCCCGGGTCTCTACGAAAGGGCGCCCATATCTGAGATTTGATCAGCCTACGGACAGTGGCGATAAGGCAGCGCTCGACCCGGCGAGGTGGTGTGTGACCTTCGCCCCCCTGCTGACCAACAGTAACGAGCCGACTGTGAACGTGATACTTACCCAGAGAGCTGTAAGCAGCGGAGCTGGTGAGAACCATTCAAAGACCAATAACAGAGTTTTCTGTGTCCTAGCGATCACCTGTGGAGAGAGAACAGAACGAGAGTGAATCATCGAAGAGCAAACTGTGAACGTGATACCTACCCAGAGTGTTGTAAGCAGCAGAGCCGGTGAGCAATACCCGAAGCCCAAGTAACAGTGTCATTTGTGTCCTAGTGGCCGCCTGCGGAAAACGAGAAGGAACATGAGGAGAATGGACTGTGGGAAGATACAGTGGTGCTGGAGGAGAGCCTAGAGTGGCAATTGTTTTAAGTCCCCCGCTTCCCCTTCCCTATTTAATATTTTTAAGTAATTTAATAAAGGATATTTTAAGTTTATGCTTACCTTGTGTGTCTGGTCATTGGGGTGGCTTTGGGAATCTCTTCGAGGTGGAGAAAGGGGCGTGACCTTATTTACATCTGGGTCCACCCCGACTTGTGACATTTTGTGGCAGGGATGTGAAAGCTCAACTCACTTTTTAAGGCTCCTTTGAGGGAATGGTTAATATTCCAGGTTTTCACATGAGCACACAAATCTGATTTAGACTCAACAAATCCTCATTTCTTGTTTTTATCCCTTTTCACTTTCATCTGGCATTGTGGGTCTGACATTTTTCTTTTTACAACATTGCTGTTTGAGTTTCTAGAGGTTAATAAATGCAGGTTGGTATAGCTATATCTGCCCTTTGGCAATATTCAGTATATATCTTTCTATTTAAAAAGGCATAAGAAAAAAACATTTGAAGTTATTTTAGCCATTAAAGGGGACATTTCACAAGACTTTTTAAGATGTCAAATAAATCTTTGGTGTTCCAAGAGTACGTATGGGAAGTTACCATAGATAATTCATTATAGCATGTTAAAATTGCCATTTTGCAGGTGTGAGCAAAAATGTGCCATTTTGGGTGTGTCCTTTTAAATGCAAATGAGCTGATTTCTGCACTAAATGGTGGTGCCTCGGTTGGATAGTACAGATTAAGGGTGGTATCGCCACCTTATGACATCACAAGGAAAGATAAATTTTAATGACCTATATTTTCACATGCTTGCAGAGAATGGTTTACCAAAACTAAGTTACTGGGTTGTTCTTTTTCACATTTTCTAGGTTGATAGAAGCACTGGTGACCCAATTATAGCATTTAAACATGGAAAAAGTCAGATTTTTATGATATGTCCCCTTTAAAATATTAAAGTAATAGTTCAGCGAAAAATTTAAATGACCCCATGATTTATCAACGTGTGTATTTTTACATAAAGGGCCCTATCTTGCACCCAGCGCAATTGACTTTGTCAGTGACGCATGTATCATTTCGTATTTTGCACCGGCGCACAGCGGGTTTTTCCCTACACAGACGCACATCGGCAAACTAGGGAATGAATTTGCGCTCCCTGGGCGATTCAGCGCAAAAAAGGAGGCGTGCTCCGGCGCAATATATAACAAAAAAATATATAGTGACTGCACGCTCACCTGCAAAACAATTCCATTCCAACCAACGTCTCGGCAAACAGCCCCCGCCAAGGCATGTGCCCGTTCAAGGCAAGGCGAGCTTAAATACAGCCCTACACAGGTGCATACAATTATTCTTAATTTGAAACAATCAGCCAATCAAGCCAAAAACCACAGAATCAACCACAAACACATGACAAGAGCAAACACAAGAAAAACAATTGCTCCGGCGCAAACCATCCCTGATGCTATTTTGCAGTTTCAAAAAACAATTGCGCTACTAACCAAAAAAAACTAGTCTAAAGTCAGTGGCGCGTTGCGCGTGGTTCATTATCCTATTTTAAGGGCGCATGCTTGACCATAATGTATAGCGTGCACAACGCGCATTGCTTATCTAATCTACACAGATGCAACAGTTATTTTTACAAATCATAAATTGTTACAATAAAAAATATAAGATAAGGGAAATCATTAAATCATAAATTGTTACAATAAAAAATATTAATACATGAAATAAGGGAAATCATTGTGGTGATAGTTTTTATTTATTTTGTGTGGCAGCATTAAACAATTATCATGCAAATAACGATTAAAATATTTTCATAAGTTTGTTGTGTGGCTGTATTACGTTTATTTTATCTAAATAATAATTAAAATGTTTTCATAAGAACCCTTCATGTATGTGAACTTGATTTGTACGTGTACTTTGGGGTTGGACCTTGCTTGCGTTTCTTGTGTCCGATTTCAAAGCCCCCAAACCCTTTCAGCGGTGAGGGTGGACGCAGCAATGTCCTCCTGTATGCCCGGCGTGCCCGATTTATGCTGGCAAGCTTGGGATCCGCCCGTCTCCTGACATCATTGTAGTGCTTGGCGCAGCTGATGAGACAATTTTGGCTATTTCCTCTCACGCCTGTTTAACCGACGCTAATTTGGGCGGGTTTCTCCCATCCCCATACAAAACAACTTCTCTGTCTTTGACTGCTCTTACAAGAACGTCAGTCTCCTCGGCTGTGAACCGCTCCTGGCGTGCGCCTGTCAAATCCGTCATAATAATAGCAACCCGCCATGGAACTTGCGCCCTTGCGTTTAAAGGGAATGTTGCATAGCGTTCTGATTGGTTTATTTGACGTTACGCCCAAACCACACCTATGAATAATGAACCTACTTCAGACCAACCCCTTATTGATTTGCGCCCGGCGCAAGACTTATTTCTCCCGCCGTGAAAATAGCAACAGCGCCCAAGATCCGCCCACAAAGTCACTTGCGCTTTGCGCTTCAGACTTGCGTTTTAGATCGTTAAAATAGGGCCCAAAGTGTAATTGTACCACACATAGCATAAATTTACTTACATTTTTTATACACACTAAAACATATAATATGGACATGTAAACAGGACTTATAATTATTTACGTATTAACATCTTTACAGACAAACAGATTTCCTAGATTCCTATTCATAAATATTAAAATCGTGGCCATTGGCATTTCTTACTCAAATAAATAAGTCAGAAAATACGACTGAAAACATGTCATTAATATAAGACAGTTTACTCATTTACCTAATGAAATGTTTATTTATTATATGTCTTTTAAAGAATGACATAATATTAAACAAGACTACACTTTAACCTCCTAAGACCGGAGCTTTGGTTTGGCTTGCATTTTAGATTTCCTCCAGCTATTTGGGGTTAGGAAGAACCAATAAACATAATAACCAAATATTTTTTTGAACATGAAGAAGTGCAATTGTCCACGTTTGTGTACAACAGGTCTTAGTTAAACCTCAAAATTAATAACATTTCTACAATCATTTAATCATTTTGTAATATTTAGTTTGTTTCCCATGACACACAAAAGGCCTATGCAACAATAATTACACCAAATCACAACATAAATTCTAAAAACATGTTAATTTTATTAATTCACTAATCTACATCTTAAATTTTTATACGATTGCGAGGAACATATCCAAATTCAGCCCTTTATCCAGCGATCTTGATTCTAGTTCCTCAAAAAATCATGGGCCCTTAGAATCGTCCTAACTCCCCCCCTCCCCCCTTACGGCGCCCCTGTTAATACTACGTATTAATACTACGTATTAACAATGAGACCAGGCTGGATTTACTCACTCTCAAGCCATCTAATATACACATGTCCATCATCTTTTAGATGGACACAATTTGAGTTATTTTAGAAAATGACCTGACTCTTTCAAGCTTTATAAAGGTAGAAAACAGGGTCCATGACTTTCAAGGCCAAAAAAGTGCATCCATCCTTCACATAAGCTCACATGCCTCCAGGGGGTTAATAGAGGACTTCTGATTGTAATTGATCCGATTTTGTAAGAAAAATATCCATATTTAAAACTTTATTAATTATCATAATAACTAGCTTCCTGTAGGGCCCAATGCACATTTTGTGTAGAAGATCTGTGTGACTTCAGATGAGCCGTTTCATACTTTTCCTAAATAGAGAAGCTTGGCCTTTAGATATGAAGCTATTGCCGGTCAATAGGTGAGTGGGCACCAGGGAATAGCTGTTGGTTTCATGAAGTAATTAAAGTGGATTGGCATTCCATCTCAGTACGGCTTTTAACTTATGATTTTCAGGGATTAAGCCTAGAGACATTTAACCGGCTCCTCTTAGGTTATTGATTGATGTATGGAAGAAAGGCAAAGCTTCACAATTAGTTTGGGCTGTTTTGCTTGAATGGACGGCAATATCCGTATTTCTGGACAATTTTCATCGCAGGTTGAACATACAGTAAGACCCACAGTTCTTATGTGTCATTAATTCTTGAGCCCGTCTAATTAGTCTTTAATGAGGATTTATGGTCTCTTCTTAAACTTTGAACTGTTTTTTTTTAAAAGCTTATCTCACATTAATTCATTTTAATTAAATTCAAGGGCATTGCAAAGCAATTAATTACTATAATTAAATGATTATTTTGTTGAAACACATTGACTACTGTAGCCCACCATATTGCATTGTCAAATTGTAGTTTTTGTGTCAATTGTCATGTCACTGTGAAGCTTTAATGTAAGAAAGGTTTGTGTTGCTGTATGATGCGCAAGCAACCACACATAAACTAAATGTGAATATTTTTGTCACTCGTTGCTTCAGGAAATTTCTTATCTCTGTGAATATTCATTTATTTCCCAGTATTCTCGAGAAGTTAGACATGACAGAAGCGAAGAAAATAACACATTGAGAAGCGAGACTGAGTTGTAATTTACCCAGGTGTTAAATCCTCTGTTTGTTTTTTTTAAATCTCACCTAATAATATTTACAGTTAATCTGCGAGAAAACACACACACATCAGATACATATAGAATACAAAGGTCTAAAATGTATACTTGGAAATTGTATTTTCCTAGAAACACAATTTAAATCGAAGGCACTTGCGAGTCGTTAGTTTCCGCAAGACATTAAAGACACGGTTAACCCACCTGATCTTTATGTTATTGTGGGTAATATGATTAAAGCAGGAAGTTTCATTTACTAGAGGATGCGCCGGTGAAGCATAACATGTTATGGAGATGCAGCTGTAAATGCGTAATGAGTCGCTGAAATAAAGTTAGTGGTCTCTGAAGCAGACGGGCTCTCAAGACCTTGCAGACACTTTAAAGGTTGAACAAAATCTAATTAAGCTTTAATTGAAGTCTGAAGTGATATCTTCCAAGAGATCACTGAACAGTGACTGCCTAAAAAAACTCTAGAGCACATGCACCTTATCACATGCTGGTTAAAGTGCTTGTAGGAGAAGATAACACATCAATTCACTCATGTTCTGAGATCAAGATTTGATACTGGCGGAGATTTCATAGACCTGGCGACAAGTGAGATGCTGTATTTAAATATCTAAGGTGTTATCTTTTAATCTAAAGTATCTCTGTTAACTTTGAAGTTGTCTTTATGATAGAGATGCACCGATATAAAAAAAAATCCACCAATACCAGTAGCCGATTATTTAGACTGATATCTGCCTATATCGATAATTTGGTGGTTATATTAACTTGCATTAACTAAATTCTGAAGATTAGATTATTTATTTACATAATGACCATTAATATTGAACATTAAAGATACAATTTGTATTTATCCGGCCGCTAGATGGCGCCAGATCAAACAATAACAATGATGATGTTTACTGACGCTCTGAAGCAGCGTGGAATTATGGGATTTGTAGTCTTTAACTCAACCGCTGATGGCCATCAATCAGACGAGAACGAGAAATCACGTTGATGGATAAGGTAATCAAGTCTTATAAATGTTGCGTTTGATGACATCATTTTTTTCATTATGTAAGTTTATATGTGATGTTCAAAACGAAATTGTTAGTCATAGATGTTACAATATTAGTCCAAATTCAATGGTAAACACAGCACAGAATTAAGTTTTCAACTTACAATCTACAATGATTTTTCACATAATGTATTGACAGTACAAATCTTATTGTGAAGTGTCTTAAAATGACCATTTATATTGCTGTACAATACCTTTTGATGTGCATATCGTCCGCGGGAAGATGCGCTGATTACAATCTACACACTAATGTTGTGATCAATATAATAGCATACGTTTTTTGAAGGGTTACAAATCAAAACAACTCACCCATCGCGTAAAACACAAGCAGGATCAGAATCTCGGTCTAGTTAAATGTTGTCGTGAAGCTCTCTCCATCCAGATAATGCAACAACAAATTGATCCTCTCTCGTTTTGTTCCAAACTCTTTTTGGGTCGTTTTGTTGGCCCTTACGCTTACAGGAGCTGACACAACAAGGGGCAGACGGTAAAGAGTTATCCATAAGTTCATAAGCAAGCGCGCAGCATATCCCGACAGGCGCTATCGCATAGTTCCGCATTTGTCCACGACACTGGCTGCGTCCGAAAACTCAAGGCAGTGAGGACTTGTTGCCTCGCTGCCTCATGAGGAAATGACTTCGGACTCGGAGGCCTGAAGGCAGCTCAGAAGAAAGGCTTTCCGACGCACTTACAAAGGAAGCGTGTTTGAAATATAAACAGAGAGCACCTTTGTGATAACTAAGCACATATTTGAAAACTACAATACTAATTTCTCGCTAGAAATGCAATTAAAAGGTGTAAAAAGTGAAAATATACCTTTATTTACACTAAATTTGTGCTCCAGTCGCTTCCTTTGCCGCCTTTTTATTTTTTCAAACTCGACCACTGTTGTCATGTGGTTTACGTCAGTAAGGCGGTGACAAAGGGTCACTTGGATATTAACGTCATTGACAGCAGACTGCACTGCCCCTTAACAATGTTTTGAATGGAAATTTTCTCACGATTTACAAGTAGTTGAAAACATTACAGATATTGATAGTAATCAGCTGGACAAAATATATAACACTGGCCTAGTGATTTTTGGACATTTTACTGCAAATATCTTACAAATTGCACATTTAAACTAGTGATGTTTCTTTACATTTTCTACACTCAAATTCATTGCATTTTCCTGTTCTCTTTTGATTGGATATATCGGCCATGACTATTGGCCATTTTGAAATTATCGGCCAATAGTTAGAATTTTTTTTAACACCTGATACCAATTATTGGCCGATATATTGGTGTAACTCTTGTAATCATAGACATAAATACACCTATAGTTACGTTATTTCTTTTTTTTTTTCGTGATACTGTCAGGAATTTCTGAGTTTTTTTTTGTGACTCAACTGTTTTTTTCTATTTTCTTACCATCGTCGCTTCGGTTTATACACTGTAAAAATACTTTGCTGTCTTAAAATTTTTTGTTGAATTAACTCAGATTTACAAGTCATGTCAACAGAGATGAGTTGTCACAACTTATAAAAAATAGTTGAGAAAAGTGAACTTAATTTTATAACTTATAACAACTCACCTGTAGTTATAACAACTCATCTCCAGTCAAGATAAATAATAGTAAGTTGAAATGACTTGTAAATCCGAGTTGATACAACAAAATTTAAGGCAGCAAAGTATTTTTAACAGTGTTAGATTTGCATAAAATGACACACTGAATTTTTTTATTCAATTTACTCAATTTTTAAAGTAAGTGGTTGCAATCAATTTATTAAATAAAATGATTGCAACCATTTACTTTAAAAAATTTGAGTAAATTGAATGAATAATTTTTTTCAGTGCATTCTTACCCAAACCCAACTCTAAACCTTACGCCAGGCGACAATGTTATAAAATTTAGATAATATAAAAAAAATTATTAGAAAAAAATAGTATAAACCTGAATACTTAAAGTGACATCCTAACGCAAACACCAAATATAACCCTAAACCAAAGCAAAAATGGTTTGAAAATAGGAAAAAGCAGTTGAGTAACCAATACGTGACAATGACACATAAACAGAAATTCGTGATACGATCACGAAAAACGCGGAAATTTGTGACAGTATCACAAAAAAGAAAAACAAATTATGTGACTATAGGGACATAATTTTGTGACACTGGGTAGTTTATTTTTTTCTGTACAGTGGGGTAAATATACCATCCATTTGCTATTTCCAGAGAAAAAAATACATCAATACCAACGCAGGTAAAAGTACACTTGTCAAACAAGTTCATAAGGTGCATTCAAGAGATGCACATTACTGACCTTCAATAATTGTGATGGTGGGAATTTATACTTAGATCTGTGTTTTTCATCCCTGTCTGCTCTTTTTGTATTTTCCTCAATGAGCCTTATCTTGCTCTGACATTTCAGATCGACTCAGTTTCCACTGACATTCAGCAAGACCTGCCGCGTTGTCATTTTTAAAAGGTCTTGAGCAGGAAAAGAAAGAAATCCATAATTACGCCCGCACTTTTCTCTGTTGCTCATCAGTTGTCTGTATGTTTAGCACTTTTCGGAGGAAACAGTCGACGGTTGAGGAACGATTTACAACCCAAATCCTCTTCTTTCTGTCTGCTGCTTTACAGAAGCTGTGCAGGGGTCCTGTCAGCACATCAATGCAAATATGACAAAGCTGCGCACAGATTCTTCTCCTTAAGGAGCTCACGCTCTGGTCCTCCTCATTTTTTATTCCTTTTCTTTGTTTATTCTCTCTTTTCTTCTCGTTGTTGTTGTTGTTGTTGTTATTGTTGCTTTTCTGATTGAACAAAGACAGAGGGTTATACAAAGCGACATTCTGCCGAGTTTTGACTTCTAAAAAATTCAAGGCTGCGGAGAAGAGTCAATCTTTGTATGGATTTCACACAGACATTTAAGCTTTTGTTTAAAGAGGACCATCCAAAAGATTTTTCTTGAATGCCAAATATGACTTTTTACACTGTTTTAAAGTCAGTTACCTTGCAGTTGGACTAGGTAGTAGACCTAAAACAGCTTGCTAACTGAAATCTGCATCCTTTTAAGTGACTACTTTGAAGTGACCTTTGAAGGCAATAAGCATAAATATACATGCAAAGGAAGTTGAGTAAAACAGTTCATTATGTAAAACTATACTAGTCATACATTGCTTGACTTTTTAGTAGGTCAAATTCTTCACACAAACAGTTCATGCATTATTCCGGTGCTTTGCGGTTCTCAGAACCCTGAGAGTTCCTGTAATGATTATTTTTATTTGTCCGCTGTAAGAATATGCGGGCTCCAGCCGCATTGTTTTTTGTTTAAATAACACATTGTGTCAATGAATTATTCATTATTCCTACTACTGTATGCTCTCGCTCTGCAAATAGAAGTAAACACTCGGTGGATTGATATGATGTAATTGCATACAGTCACCTACATGGGCGAGGTCATCAAAATAGCAATCATTTACGAAATTGACCTTTAAAAATGTTGGGCATTTCGTAAACTAAAACCACATCTCTCTTAAACTGACTGTTTATGTCATGTAAAATCTAACCCAGCACAGGTGCCAATATCTTTTCCACCAGTGGGTGCTCGCACAACGTCATGCAATACTTAGGTTGCTTAGCAACGGCAGACGCTACAGGAGCGCAAATGCTTTGGAAAGAAGGAGAAAATCGTGTTTTTGTTCAGTTTTTGAGACAATGAGGCTGTTTACACTTGGCATTAACATGTGTTTTCGTCGATCGGATCACAAGTGGACGACGTTAATGCCAGGTGTAAACGGTGTTCGAAACGTTTTGAGCTCGTCCACTTTCGACCACTTTCAACCACATCCAGAGGTGGTCGAAACCACTTTCGATCAGATCGCTTTGGAGTTGCGGAACGCACATGTGGTTGAATGTGTTCGAACAGCCACACGCGACCGCCTTCTCACCGCCCATTTATCTAATCTGAGGTATTAAACAAAATTTTACGTCTTTTTTTACTTCTGGCGTGAACATTCGGTGAACAGCGCTATTTTTAGCCTTTCATTGATAAAAGTAAGCGGCTGATCTCCGTAGTTTCGTTTTGAAAGCGTGTGAAAGTTGCGCGATCCTATTTCATCAACTGCGCTGAAAATTCAAAGTAAGCTCTTACATAATCATGTAAAAAACACTGTGCAGCATGTTTACTTGCTAAACAGGCAGTGCACTCAGACATAATATTAGTTTGCGTCCATATAAACTCATAATTACTCCCGCTCGGGTTTGAATGACAGCAGAGAGACTCGCCCACCGTCTCACAGACCACCCCCTCATAGTATTCAGCACAGAAGCGGTCGAAAGTGGACAAAAGAGACGGATTTAAATACCAGGTGTAAACGTAATGTGTCTCTCTCGTCCACTTGTGATCCGATCGATGAAAACACATCTAAATACCAAGTGTAAACAGCCCCGAAATGTGAAGCAACCTTATTCAGCTTATACATCAAAGCACTGTAGATATTACAACTCACGAGATCCACCAATTAGAGATGCTCCCAAATTTTAAAAGTTTTTGTAATTAAAATTGTTTGAGCATATCTGGGATTTTTCTACGGGATTGGCGCCTATGCAAGGTTTTCGTACACACTGAAGTCATTAGGGGGTAGCCTCTTATGGAACGGCTGAAATTCCACAAGGGGGCATATTTGTTCCTGAGACGTTGCACAATAAACATGACATCCAAATATATTCATTATAAATCGTGAATGAAAAGTGAGATTTGAATGAATGTCCGTTAGTGAACTAATTGTATACAGTATTTTTGTCGTAATTCAGTCAGAAACGTCTTTGTTAGATGAACAAATTGTTTTGGATTAAAAGGCTTGGATATTCCATTTCCTTCGACTTTTGGGGATTTATGAACTATTTGTTTTGGACAATTTCACTGAAGCAGATAAAGGGAAGATTTTGAAGGTACGTAAATATTCTAAATCAGCGCCACCCAGTTCAGGTAACTAACAACTAGATTACAGTTTTATGACTGCTATAAATTATATGATGCTTTGTGTGTGCGCTAAATGGAATCCTGAAAGTCTAAGCTTTCAAACGATGTGCCGCATGACCGTATATTTTGAAGATTTAATGCTTCAAAGGTACAATGACGTTTATGCAGCCTCACGTGCAAGGGAGGGGGTGTGTCGTGTACGGCACAGTGTTCCTTATCAGGTTAAAGTCACAATTTGCAAGGAACAACAAAGGCTGTGAAGAAGCTGTGGAATGATGGGACTTGTAGTCTTTACCTCAACTGCCAATAAAAAAAATCCAACTGGGTTTTAAAAAATCCTATTCATGTATGATGTAATGAAATCAAATTATCGATATTGTGTTGTGAATGTGTTAGCATTTAGCCTAGCACCATTCATTCCTTAGGCCGGTGACACACTGGATGCGTGGCGTGTCCATTTTTAATTCGGCTCCCATGTTCACAGGTTAAAGCTTGCAGACTGCCTGCGTGAGACGCGCGTCTCAGGAAAACGCGTGCTTGCTAGAAATAGAACCAACTCCTACTTTTCACACGAGACGCAAGCGTGTTGGAAGCGTTTCCAGGCAAAATAGAATAGGAAAATATGTTTATGTGTCATTTTGTACACAAATACATTTAAATGAATGACATTTTGATGTTTGAAAGTCTATAGGTTGACATACATTCAGATATAAATGTAATTTAAAATATACATAAATAACTAATGATCGATTTTCAAATATGCACCTGTCAAACACAGTCAATTTTGCCATCAATACTGTTGAATGTCTCCTTTATCAGCTTTATATTTATGCTATAACATGAAGTTGAAATTGTTGGTGTGAAGACAAGAGCACTGTCGGCGGGTTCCCTCTATAGCCCTTTTCACACAGACATTCAGTAAAGTACACGGGAAAGGCATCAGGATTTTTTGTTCATTCTCAATGCCATGATTCCCCGGCATCTGATGGTCCCGGAATGACACGTGACCTATTGAAAGTCCCGCCCTCTCTTCTACGCAGCGTCTGAAGTTTGCATATTATATATTATTTCTTTCTCCAAGAACCACTCGCGTGCATTTTTGTTTTTTGATAAGATTATAAAGGAGCGCGAGACGCGCCGTTCTAATGCTGGTGAATGATCTCAGCTTCAGAGTGGATATTTGACGAGCTCCCTGATCTCTGCTTTAATACAGTTTTCAGACATTTCTCATCGTGATTGTTTATATGCATTTAAAACCCCCGTTTTGAGGAGCTGAACAATATATCTTGTTGGGATGATGCACGGGCATTTTCATTTATTATAGCTCAAATGAGCATGTGACGCGATATTCTTTTATGCTGCTGAATGATCTCCGTTTCAACGCAGTAAGTGACGAGCTAACTTACCTGATATCTGCTTCAGTCCAGTTTGCTGACATTTCTCGTCGTGAATGTTGTAAATCCCTCATTTTAAAGAGTTGAACCAACTTCATGTTGCCATGACACGCGACTCCTTACTATGGCACGTGCGTCATTGTTTATGCGTCTCATTTATAATTTCCTGATAACTGCGTCAATATAGTTTGCAACATTCCTCCTGGTGAATGTTTATATGCATGTTATCTCTCGTTGTAAGGAGCTGAACCATAACTTTTGTTGTGATGATATGTCCGTCCTCACTACGACACGCCCATTACGGCATTCTTTCGGCTTCTTGTTCACACAGAGGGTTTTTCCGTGTATCTGACTAGGTCCTCTTTCCGGCAACGATCCCAGAAGATTAACGGGACGAGTTTGTGTTCACACAGACGCTGGTCTGGCAATTTTACGAGTATTTTCTGGGACCAAAGGTCTGTGTGAATGGGGTTTATGTCACCTACAGCTGCAGCAGCGCGCCGGCTCCGTGTCAGACACGGTTCTGGTGTGTAAAGTCACAGAAAACGCGACGCAGCTGCCACGCAACTGACACGCAACAGAAACGCCACGCTCACGCCACGCAGCCAGTGTGTCACCGGCCTTAGGATCCAAACAGGGATGAATATAGAAGCCACCAAACACTTCCATGTTTTCCCTAATTAAAGACTGTTACATGAGTAGTTACACGAGTAAGTATGGTGGCACAAAATAAAACTTTTGTTTGGAGCCATAGGAATGAATGGGGCTAGGCTAAATGCTAAAACATTCACGAAGCGCTGTACAAAGATTATACGTGCACGCATTGAAAAAAGATAGGTATGTATTAATTAATCTAAGTTGAGGTAAGAACATAGTAAAATGTTAAAAAACTGTGGTGTTTTTTTTCTTTAACAGGCGAAGCAATGATTTAAAAATCTCTAGATTAAAACATTGTTGGAAACATTTGAGATGATGTAAGTGTAACAGAGGCAAACTATTGCATGATTGCTCTCCCATGCCAGACAGATAGCCGGTTCGAGTCCTGCTTGGTGCGGGTGCGAGTAGGAAATGTTATATAAGTACACAACTATACAAAATATATAACACGATACTAGTGGTTTTTGGATATTTTAATGTAGAAATCTTATATATTGTGCCTGTAATACCCCGAGCCAATGGTGTTTCAAACAATCTTGCTATAAAAAATGAACAGAGCTTCAGTATTGGCTTGCATTACTCAAGCTGCCCTTGTAGGTGCACACCATGTAGAGATTTGATGGAGGGTGACAGACCATGAGAGCATAAAATACTGCAGTTTTGTTTTGCAGAGTTTCTGTCTCTCCAGGGTTTTGGTTAGGGTTTAGGTTTTGCATGAGAAAGATTTTTCGGGTGCCACGAAAAATATTTCCTGTGTTACTTGTATAGAATTACAGTATAGCGTGCGTTTACTTACATTGCAGCTTGCGGCTCTACATACTCTAAACCCCTGAGGACAAAAATAGTCTCACTTTTAAGGCTTGATTGCAGGAAAGTGCGGCTCATTTATGCATAGCTGTGCGGTGACAATTAATATGTGCTCATGTTTTTTTAAGGCTTGGTTCCTGTTGTGCACAACTCGTGCAAGCTTTGGGGAGCCCTATAAAAAATGGACTAGTAATGTATGACTCATTCTTTAGCACCACTTAGGTAATTTTCTCAATTTGAGACTCAATTAAAAGAATATTTCATAGGTTTCCTAGTGATTAAGAAAATGAAGGAAGTGGTTTTGCATTGCAGCTTATTAGGTGCTTGGAATTCAAATAATATTTTGTTGACAATATAACCATGTAATCCAGAGCATAGCTTTTTACCTCCAAAAGAGAACTAGTTTTAATCAAATTTGTTTCTAGTGTTTTGTTAAACAACAACAACAAAAAACAAGAACACTTTAAAATGCACACTTAAAAAGAAAACGAATATCAGTTTGCAACTATTAGATTTTAAAAGTGTTTAAAAAATGTACAAAATAGCTTACACAAACAAACGCAAGTGATATTTGTTGTAAGAAGCTGCGTTTCCAACACCTTTAAATTGCGCAAATTAAAAAGCGAATTGAAAATGTGCTCAATGGAAACACTGCAGTTTCGCATAAGCTCCCATATATCGCAAAAAAGTAATCAAAATAATTTAGTAATTCGGGATTTGACAGCTCTGTTTGCTTTCAAGTCGCTCTCGCTGTATTTTGATGTCATCCACATCTTGGTCTGTGCAAGTTGTATGAAGTCAAACAAACCTGACATCATGGTTTTAAAAAATGACTTATCGATGACAAAATTCTGTTTAGTTGCATAACACTGGTTAATAGAAACACTGTCATTTCACAATAGTTTTTTGTAGACATTTAAAAAATAACGTAAAAGTTTGCGCAAATCTTTAATGGAAAGTCATCATTGCGCAATAGTTTTTTGTCAACATTTAAAAAATAACGCTTTAGTTTTGAGCCAACCTTTAATGGAAGTGTTGTCGTTTCGCAATATTTTTTTCGACATAAAAAAAACGTATAGTTTTGCGCAAATCTTTAATGTAAACATTGTCATTTCGCAATAGTTTTTTGTTGACATTTAATAAATAACGCTTTAGTTTTGAGCAAATCTTTAATGGAAACGTTGTCATTTCACAATAGTTTTTTTTTTTCGACATTTAAAAATAACGCTATAGTTTTGCGCAAATCTTTAATGTAAACATTGTCATTTCACAATAGTTTTTTGTCGACATTTAAAAAAGAACGCTATAGTTTTGCGCAAATCTTTAATGGAAAGTTGTCATTTCGCAATAGTTTTTTGTCGACATTTAAAAAAGAACGCTATAGTTTTGCGCAAATCTTTAACGGAAAGTTGTCATTTAGCAATAGTTTTTGTCGACATTTAAAAAATAATGTCACAAGTCGGGGTGGACCCAGATGTAAATAAGGTCACGCCCCTTTCTCCACCTCGAGGAGATTCCCAAAGCCACCCCAATGACCAGACACACAAGGTAAGCATAAATTAAAATGTACTTTATTTAATTACTTAAAAATGATAAATAGGGAGGGGAAAAGGGGGTCTTAAAATAATGGCCACTCTAGGCTCTCCTCCTTCAGCACCCACTGGATCTTCACACAGTCCATGCTCCGAATGTTCCTTCTCATTCTCCTTTCTCTCCACAGGTGGTCGCTAGGACACAAAAACACTGTTACTGAACTTTGAATGTTTCTCACCAGCTCCGCTGCTTACAGCTTTCTGGGTAAGTATCACGTTCACAGTCGGCTCTTTACTGATTCACTCTCGTTTTCCTCTCTCTCTCTCCACAGGTGATCGCTAGGACACAGAAACACTGTTATTGGTCTTTGAATGGTTCTCACCAGCTCCGCTGCTTACAGCTCTCGGGGTAAGTATCACGTTCACAGTCGGCTCTTTACTGACTCTCTCTCGTTTTCCTTTCTCTCTCCACAGGTGATCGCTAGGACACAGAATCACTGTTATTGGTCTTTGAATGGTTCTTACCAACTCCGCTGCTTACAGCTCTCGGGGTAAGTATCACGTTCACAGTCGGCTCTTTACTGTTGGTCAGCAGGGGGGCGAAGGTCACACACCACCTCGCCGGGTCGAGCGCTGCCCTATCCCCACTGTCCGTAGGCCGATCGAATCCCGGACAGGGGCGCCCTTTCGTAGAGACCACGGGGGCGGCGGACCCTTTCGCCTCCGACTCTGCGACAATACAAACACAGGTAAGCTTACACCACAAATGCTTCTAGTATTTTACTCACAGTCCTTCACAGCTCTTGGTCTGCGTCTCTTCGTACTCTTAAAACAGCACACAGCGTATGGTGGCAATGGGGTCTGAGGTCGTTGGCCCCTCCGTCCTCCGCCCAGGGAAGAGAATGGATGGTGTGGGGCTTCTCTGACAAGACACACCACAACCCACAGCAAATACACAGCACCACTCTAACGTGAAAAAGCTTATGTTTTTTAAAGTCTCACTCACCACACTGTAAGTGCAACACCACAAGGGAAATGCCCGATATCCTCCACTGTGCTTGGGGCTAACGTAGAGGCGATGGCAAACCGACCAGACCAAAGTCGCGTTGCTGTGGCTGTATGGACGTATGCTTCTAGCGGCTCGCCCACCACGCTAATTATAGGGGTAGGGCCGCCTTCCTAATCCTGGAGGACTCCAACGATCACACAATGTAAGTTTCTGCCAGTTATGCTACACCAACGGACATACTCACAGCGGATAGCCTTTGTTTACGTTGTGCAACGAGGTCAAATCCCTTCTCGCTTTACTCCTTCCAAAATACTAGTTGGACCCGAGTTCCTTTTCTACCCGAAGGGTTATTCAATAAATCCAGCCGGTCCACCGTAACTGCAACGAGAGAGGGGGGGAAGAGAGAGAAATATAGCCAGTCACCACGTCTAACAATGAGCACAGCTCCGTTCCTCAGCACACACTCAACTTCCCCAAGAAGTACACGGGGTGCTCCTCTACGAGATCCACAGCTCGCCCTTCTTTCACCTCCTGTGGCTCCGTCTTCTTTCCGCGCGCTCCTCGCGCAGCCCGGATCAACAGAGCCTTCGGGCTCTTCAAAGGGTGCGTGTTTCTTCCTGCCTTCGGCAAGGGAGCTTTCCCCGTGTCAATCGCTACTCGTGTCCATTCCTTCTCGTGTCAAGCGCGCTCTCTTTGTGTTACAGCAGAGCTATTTATTCCCCACAGCCTCCAATCACCATCCGCTTCATAATGTCTTTCACCTGTGGCTCGTAAAGCCCTAATTTCGTTGCCCTGGAAACCAGGAAGTGAGAAGGTCCGTCCTCAAATGCAGGCCGGTGGGAAACCTTCCGGGCGGAACCAAACTTCCCTAGCTTTGGTTCCGCCCCTGAAAAGATCGTCACCTTGTGACATCCTCCCCCGCCAATCCGTTCTCGTCCCGAGAACGAGTTATTTGGGGACTGATACCATATAATGGGGTCTGTCTTTTTAAAAAAAATGTGGTAGGCCATTGGGGGACCTTGGTCTCAACCCGAGGTGGACTGCCGACTACGCCAAATCTGTCACAAGTCGGGGTGGACCCAGATGTAAATAAGGTCACGCCCCTTTCTCCACCTCGAAGAGATTCCCAAAGCCACCCCAATGACCAGACACACAAGGTAAGCATAAACTTAAAATATCCTTTATTAAATTACTTAAAAATATTAAATAGGGAAGGGGAAGCGGGGGACTTAAAACAATTGCCACTCTAGGCTCTCCTCCAGCACCACTGTATCTTCCCACAGTCCATTCTCCTCATGTTCCTTCTCGTTTTCCGCAGGCGGCCACTAGGACACAAATGACACTGTTACTTGGGCTTCGGGTATTGCTCACCGGCTCTGCTGCTTACAACACTCTGGGTAGGTATCACGTTCACAGTTTGCTCTTCGATGATTCACTCTCGTTCTGTTCTCTCTCCACAGGTGATCGCTAGGACACAGAAAACTCTGTTATTGGTCTTTGAATGGTTCTCACCAGCTCCGCTGCTTACAGCTCTCTGGGTAAGTATCACGTTCACAGTCGGCTCGTTACTGTTGGTCAGCAGGGGGGCGAAGGTCACACACCACCTCGCCGGGTCGAGCGCTGCCTTATCGCCACTGTCCGTAGGCTGATCAAATCTCAGATATGGGCGCCCTTTCGTAGAGACCCGGGGGCAGCGGACCCGTTCGCCTCCGACTCTGCGACAATACAACACAGGTAAGCCTACCCACAATGCCTCCACTGTAATACTCACAGTCCTCCACAGTACTTGGCCTGCGTCTCTTCGCCTCTTAAACAGCACACCGCGTATGATGGCAAATAAAGCCTACGGTCGTTGGCCCCTCCGTCCTCCTTCCAGGGGAGAGAATGGATGGTGCGGGGTTCCTCTGACAAGACACACGGCAACCCACGACAAATACACAGCACCACTCTATCGTGAAAAAGCTTGTAATATGTAAAAATCTCACTCACCACACTGCAAGTGTAACACCACGAGGGAAACGCCCGGTCTCTTCCACTGTGCTTGGGGCTAACGTAGAGGCGATGGCGAACGACCAGACCAGAGTCGCGTTGCGGTGGCTGTATAAAATGTATGCTTCTGGCGGCTCGCCCACCACGCTAATGATAGGGGTAGGGCCGCCTTCCTAATCCTGGAGGACTCCAACGAATCACACAATGCAGTTTCTGCTGGTTACACTACACCACGGACACACTCACAGCGGATAGCCTTTGTGTACGTTGTACAGTGCGATCAAATCGCTTCTCGCTTTACTCCTTTCGGATTACTAGTTGGACTGGAGTTCCTTTTCCACCCGTAGGGTTGCTTCTTAAATCCAGCCGGTCCACCGTAACTGCAACGAGAGAAGAGGGAAGAGAGAGAAATATATACCCAGTCACCACGTCTAACAATGAGCACAGCTCCGTTCCTCAGCACACACTTCACGCAGGCTTGACAGCACAATGCTCCCTTCGGGGTGCTCCTTTTCTCCACTCACGTATCGCCTTTCTTTCACCCCAGGCAGCTCCTGTCTTCTTTCCGCGCGCTTCAAGCGCAGCCCGGATCAACAGAGCCTGCGGGCTCTTCAAAAGGTACGTAGTTACCTCTCCTGCCCTAAGCAGAGGAGCTCTCCCCGTGTCAATCCCCCTCTCGTGCCCGAACTCCCGAACTGTCATCTAACTGTGCTTTAAATACTCCTTTCTGTACTTCAGTTATCCAATTGCCTGGCGATCTCTTTAACTAGGCACAGCTGTGCCCAGTCGGCTGATTACAGCCTTCGCGAAGCTGCCGGATGTCCGGTGTTCCCGTTCTTCGGTCTGGGCGGAAACATCCGGGCGGAACCAAAGTTTCCCGACTTTTGGTTCCGCCCAAAAGATCGTCACCTTGTGACAAAAACAAATGCCACAGAAGATTTACGAAATACTATTCTTTTGCATATTTTTATTCTAATAGTTTATACGTGGAGGAAGCTGTCAAAATGTGAACAATTAAACTTAGTATACCTCAAATAAGATGACAACCGCCTCTCAATATACTAAAGGTTTGTGCTTCTAAAGAACAAAAAATTTCACACCGCCGTCAACGCTCGACGTACGCCACACACAGACGTGATTCTCAACAGGCGTCTTTAGTTTTCACCAACATAAACACGGTGATGAATCATAATGCATATCACAGAGTGACAAAAACACACATCAGAGTAAACACAGTGAAGTTGTTGAGCGAAAGCATCACACGGCGTCAGAGAAACCGAAGGATTATTCAAATAATCATGTCAGACAGAACACATGAAGAGTGCTAAGCACTTGAAACAATCCTTACGGCAGCCAAAAATAACAGTCTTGTCAAGCCTACATCAATAGCAATGATTTTGTCAGTTGGGATAATGTACGGTTTTCTTGCAGAAAATACAGGCTTATGCCATTTTTGAAACGATTTATACTGTGGCTGTACGTCACAAATAAGAAAATGGTAAAGATTGAAAAGTAGCAGCTGTTTTTTTGAGGACCGTCTTACACTGACAGTCATCACATCTGTCAAAACACGTATCCACATGACTGCATCGCTTACTCCAGAATGTGCTTTTGTGAAGAGAAATACAATCTTTATTTATAACTTGGAATGCGTACACAATGGATACAAAGCAGACAACAATTTAAGGCACATTATTTAATTGTGAACTCAGTTTGAGAGCAGACCTGCGGTAATGACGGAGCGAGATGGATGATGACGGAGAGTTTATGCGATTAGCAACGGACTTCCACACATCACGAAATGGCCTCTACTTTGACAAGGAACAGTGGCAGAAAAGCTTCCATCTTTAGAAATGGCAGAATGCATAAAAGATAAATGTCTGTCTACATTGCCCAGGGGAGATGAAGGTCAGGGTGTGTGTGTGAAAGAGACAATGGGAATTTTTCTTTTCCATGCTGGTAAAAGGATGGGATATTTGCAGTACAAAACGAAAACATTTTACTTTTTTTAATTTAATCAATGACAGGCTTCAAATTGGCCTCCATCACACACAGCATATAAACATTTAATAGCATATTCCATATTAGGCGATGGCTAACGTGTGGTCGTGACGTATATCATGCGCCGAAACCAGCCGGAAACAACAAGTACGAATGATCAGACCAACAAAACTTAGCAAACCTGGTTCTTGCTCCGGCTTTAACTTCTGTATATTTGGCAGTTTTGCAACAACGGTCCGAATAGCTTTTCTTACGTCTTTCTCCGCTGCCGTTACTGAACTACAACTCAAACTGACGCACGACCTCAACGTCATCGTTCTTAGCAAACCCCTTCTGTTCGCTAATTGGACCTAATTGGAGAAAACGAAACCCTACACAGCAGTCCCAGACGTAGTACTGAAGCGAAATGAAAATTAAGCGGAAGCACGTAGGAGGGTGGAGCCAGGCTAGCAAACGCCACCTCTGTCACAAATTTGAAACCGATAAACCGAATGGTTTCCGCATGCATTATACATTCATCCTTTCAGTTCAAATACATTTAATCCCTGCCTTAGGTCAGAAATACAGTTTTTCTCACAGAAACCGTTAAATGCCACAACGATGTTTCAGCAAAAGCCTTTCAAGAGCACTGACTCACAATTTTACATTTCCTTTGGTGTGCAAGTGTATATTCGTACATGTTAACGATATGCAAAAGGTACAAACCCCAAAGTAAACGATGACGCAAGTTATCGTCTCCACCACAATCTCTTTTCTTAGTAAAGAGTAGTATGTAGTAGAGACCGACAATATCATAATTCCTCCCGCTTCGGAATTACAGCCTGTAAGTTAACTCCTGTTAACATTACATTGTGCGTGAATCTTTCAAACATGGTAAGGAGCGTCACATTTTTGGCTGACGTCAGAGTTATTCAGACCAATCACAATGTACAAATTAGCTGGCCAATCAGGGACACATACCTTTTCAACTCAATGCGTTTTAGGGAGAGAGTGAAATCTGGAGCTTAAAAAAAATTACGGTATGCGGTAATAATGTGTTTTTTTACCATAAACCACGCGAACACCAAATAAACAAAATAAGGTTGTTTTTTAGCAATAAAATAGGTGCTCTTTAAAAGTGCACAGAAGACAATTTGGATGAGGGCGCACATATGTTGGATTTTAACTGCCTCCAAGAGGTTTTTACCTGGTAAAGGAGGTTTACAGAATATGTTTAAAATTTGTAAAAACCTTTTGGCTAAAGGACAGTGAAGAAAAACTGAGAAATTGAGATTTTTGCACTAAAAGCTTGCATGCGTGTTATTTGTCAGTCATTTTTATTTTCATTGTCATTGTTAATTTAAAAATAAATAAATAAATAAATCTCAATATAATGTAAAGCCTACATTTTGAAAGCCTACATTAGTTTCTCTTTGTCTGTCTCTGTCTGTATAATTATATGTGATTTTTCTGTATAAAATGGTTTTCCATATTTTCTGACCTCAGTGGGACGACTTGTCTAAATCACGTAAATTTGATGAGTTTTATTTTTGTGATGATGGGGGGGGGGTATGTGCGTGTTGTTGTCACGGTGATCCGTGTCATGTTTTGTGTCTGTTCCGATTGTCGTCACCTGGACTCTTGTTAATTAATTACCTGCCTCATCACACCTGTGTATCATTAGTCTGTTTGTATATATACCCCTGCCTGTTGTATGTGCACTTGCCGGATGATTGTCGTTACTCTCATGTCTGTTCTTGTTCCACGTTTGATGTTCCTGTGTTACTTACTTGCCTGTTGTTTTTACTCCTCGTGTTTTGTTTATTTATTAAATGTTATTTATTCAACCAGAACTCTGCACTTGCGTCCTCACTTCCTCACTCCTGCATCCCAGTCGTGACAGAATCATCCGGCCATTATTGGACGCAGCGAGTTCACGGAGGGCGGCTCCCCAGGAGTTTCGTCGAGGGGGAGTAGTGACATC
The DNA here is from genome assembly GCF_027580225.2 of Misgurnus anguillicaudatus. Lineage (NCBI taxonomy): Eukaryota > Metazoa > Chordata > Actinopteri > Cypriniformes > Cobitidae > Misgurnus > Misgurnus anguillicaudatus. The sequence goes on along the minus strand of NC_073352.2, from coordinate 26,589,489 downwards.
GGGGTTCATTCCCCATCAGCCCCGATGTCTCTTGGGGACCACCGTGAGCGATCGCTCGCTCCTGCGGGAGGAGGATCGGCCCAGGCGGTCCCCCAACGGTTGAGTCGTCGTCGACGGTCCCTCGGAGGACCACCATCCTGCTCGCAGGGGGATCCGGAACGGACCACGCCCGATCATTTCCCCGGGGTGGCTACCGAGCGAGGGTCTCCGTTTCCGCGAGGGGATGGGAGAAGATTTCCGGGGGCATCTGATCGTCGACGATTCCCAGGAGGGGGGTAATTCGTCTGCCTCGGTTCTCGGAGCGATCGCTCCGGTTCTCCTGGCGCAGTCCGGCCAACCGTTCTGTTGGTCTCATCCCGGCGGCTGCCGGCTTCGCCAGGGTCCCCAAGCCCTCCACCCCTCCCTTGGACTCTCGCTACCAGACTTTGTTTTTGTTTTGTGTTTATGTGAGTGTCTGGTAGCCACTCGTAGAGGGAGGGGTTATGTCACGGTGATCCGTGTCATGTTTTGTGTCTGTTCCGATTGTCGTCACCTGGACTCTTGTTAATTAATTACCTGCCTCATCACACCTGTGTATCATTAGTCTGTTTGTATATATACCCCTGCCTGTTGTATGTGCACTTGCCGGATGATTGTCGTTACTCTCATGTCTGTTCTTGTTCCACGTTTGATGTTCCTGTGTTACTTACTTGCCTGTTGTTTTTACTCCTCGTGTTTTGTTTATTTATTAAATGTTATTTATTCAACCAGAACTCTGCACTTGCGTCCTCACTTCCTCACTCCTGCATCCCAGTCGTGACAGTTGTTTGTAGACTCTTCGCAATCCTGTATCCCCGACACTAGGTTTGTTCGACTTCCTGCGGTGGTGTAATAACCGACAGGCAGGTGACATCAAAGTACCCATGAGAGTGATTTGAGAAATCATAAGGAGTCTCCTTTTAAATCGCTTTTGCGCTACTTTGATGTCATCTGCCTTTTCTGCATTCTTCATCATACACATGCTTGTTGAGGATGCACAGAGCGATTACATTCGGGATGCAAAGTCATCAGTCGAGTATAAGACACACACCTGTAAAACCTTAGAATTCTGAGGCGTCAATCAATTAAAACAACATATATACATAGACTGACAAAGTGACCTGAAAAAGATTTATTGGAATGGATTGGATCAAATGATGGACGTACTCATCTCTTGATATTGCATCAAATACTGTTAATACGAATTGGTTAATGCTGACAGATTGATGTTGGTCCACTCATGTTTTCCATCGGGAGTATTTAAAATGGTGGCATTTGATGGTCTAAGAGCTCACCCTAGGGTTTTAAAACTAGACCATCACTGATGTATGGATATGCTAAACCGCTGAGAACTTTAAAGGCAAATAAATGGATGTTTTTAAAAGATGCAGCATTTTTAATTACACGTGGGCTTTTAAATTAAGCCTTCTTTTTTAATCTTATACAAAGACAAAATATAGTAGTCAACATTTGATGTGGATCAAAAAAGTTAATCAAAGTTGTCCGAAGACAAGAATGTGTATTGGGTATTAGTTTTAAGACAACTTTTATGAAAGGTTTTGATCCACTTCAAACGTTGACTAGTGTATAAAGAGGTGGTTTGGGAATAAAGTCTTATTCTTGCTAGAGGCATTTATTTAGTGAAAATGCATATAATCCATAAAGTTTAAATCACAGAATCTTTCTAGAATACATCCTTACTTCTTTTTTTAATCTTTGTCTTACTTTTTGCTCCATTTAAAGAGCTCAACATTTCGTCCAAACTACTACTATGATAGAAAGATGTGATAGACCAATCAGAATAAAGCATTCAACCGCCCTGTGGCATAAGTCTGACAGTGTGAGGAGGACGTTGTGAAAAGCAGAGGGTCTTGTATGACGCTTAAGTATTTTTTTCCGCAATAACAACTTACATTATCCCGCTTATTACACGTCTACTTCCCATTATAAGTAAGGTAAGGAACATGAGATGCTAATGGTCTAATCAGATTCAATGGATTATGCTAAACTATGCTAAAAGTGGTACCACCAGACCCAGAGATCAGCTGAATGGATTCCAAAATGGTAAAAATCAAATGTTTATCTCTTGGGAAGCTGGAAAAAGAGCATATTTTCAAAAAAGTGGAGTGTCGCTTTAAACACAATGGGATGAGATATGATGTTTTGAAATAGAGGGGTTTAGATTATTACTAAACTTGAATTCAAATTCTCCTCTAGTGAAATACAGAAGCAACATGTAAAGTAGAACAGAAAAAAAAACACTATATTTGGCTATCTACAAGGGAATATGTATCAAGGAATGTGTTTTTATCTACTCTAAATACTACAGCTTGAGTGATGCTATGATCAGTGATTTTAGCTAACAGCATTTTCCATTAGTACATTTCCATTAATTAAAGCAGATATTAAATGCACTTGAAGCGCTTGTGAACAAGCTTCCTCTCCTCATTTTCACATTCATAAACATGCAGGAGATGAACCAGCCCCGATAATCATGCCATTCAGATCATGTTTAACCAGAGCCCTGTCTCACCCTGGGGTCTGTACCTACACGAAATGTCACTCCGAGAGAACATATGCGCTCGTCTTTTATTGACCCGCCCTGTAGATTAGCCATTTTTATGCGAATTCAGTTGTCACGCTGTTTGAAAAGGGTTCGGAGGTGCGATGTACATATTTGCAGTAGGTGATCTGAATTCTGTAGTCAGAGGGTTGGACTGCGATTTAAAAAACACGAAACAGCCCGCAGTCAATTCAGGCCCTTCACAACCAACAGTAAATAATCAGGGTATAATAAAAACTATTTCTTGCCGTACCAACTAAATAATAATAATAATATGCATTTGGTACAACACATTTAGTTGTATTACCATGTTTTTAACACATTCATTTTGCATCATAAACAATTAAAATTGTTCAGATTGTTTATTAATTTAGGCTCATGGTTATTTATAAGTATAGGCCTATAGTTCATTGTTAAAGGATAATTCCGGTATTTAACACTCTGAGTCTCATTTCTGGTTTGTTTTGGATGAACTACAGTGATGGACACTGAAATTTTGACAATGGGTCGTGTCTTGACTTTTTGACTTGTTTAGAAACGTCTCTTGACTGTTTCAGAATGGAAGTCAAGGGCCATGCACAAACATATCATTAAAACAACACTTAACGTTCATTTTCAAAACTGTGCTACTCACCGAGTGGTTCGTGGTGTTCGTTGATGATTAAAAACAAATATATCGGCGCAATGTATGATTTCAATCCATGTTATTTGCTATAGTGGAACTATTTTTTCCGATACCTCACAACCGCGTATGTACTTCCACTCTATATTTGAGTCTGAAGCGTTAGCACACTCCCGACCACTTGATGGCGACAGGCACTTTGCCGTACAAGGACGCTGAACGGAACAATCAAGCTCAACTTCAAACATAAGGCTGGTCACTGAGCCATCAGATATGGGAAAAATTTCTTCTGAGAGAAACCGAGCGGAAAAACTACAACCACATGTACACAGACCCCTTTTCGTTTCCGGTGGTGGAGTGATATATCAGCGAGCAATGAGTCTTCCAAGAGAAGTCAATGGAATTTTACAAAATGCCAAATAAAACATGACAGAAACTGTATTTCGCTACACTACGTTTTTAATCATCAACGAACACGACAAACCACTCGGTGAGTAGCACAGTTTTGAAAATGAACGTTAAGTGTTGTTTTAATGACATGTTTGTTCATGGCCCTTGACTTCCATTCTGAAGCAGTCAAGAGACGCTTCTAAACGAGTCAAAAGGTCAAGACACGCCCCATTGTCAAAATTTCAGTGTCCATCACTGTAGTCATCCAAAACAAACCAGAAATGAGACTCAAAGTGTTAAATATCGGAATTATCCTTTAATGTTGTTCGCAACACATGGAATTACAAGGAAAATGTATGTTCGTCTTGTCCTAACTTGGCTTATAAAGCCGTTTTCTGAGAAGGTTTGCATTTATTTAAAAAGCAGCTAATAAAATATACCAAAACAATATTATGTGTCCATCCATTTACTCGTGACAAGTATAACCGTGTTATAAGAGGGATAATGTACATCCAGCTTACTTAACTGGTTTACGTAGATTACTTGGATCCTACGTAACAAATTGAATCTCATTGTAAAGTTTATTTAAAATCATTAATCATGATGGTAATTCTTCAGGTTGTCAACAGACTCTCAATATGATTATAACCCTAGGTGATTTTTCAGTAAAATAAATAATTGGAAAGCATTTCATTTGTTATTCACTTGTTTGATTACTGTGACCTTTTCTGAATGATAAATTAATATAACATCTTTTCAACATCTTCTAGCAGATGTGATATAGCAGCAGAATCAGGATTGGAGTTTAGCAAAGGAAAAGCTTGGAAGTCATATAAAGTGAATCATTCTGAAACGTTCAGTTATCATTAAAAAAAACAATAATGAGCTGCTATCCATTCTCACGAAATTGTGTACCTATAGTCACGTATTTTTTTGATACTTTTTTGTGATACTGTCATGAATTTCTGTGTTTTTTCGTGTTATTGTCACGTATTGTTTTTTTCTATTTTCAAACCACTGTCGCGTGGGTTTAGGGTTAGATTTGGTGTTTGCGTTATGATGTCACTTTAAGTATTGGTTTACACTATTTTTTATGATTTATTTTTTATATTTTCTGATTTTTAAACCATTGTCGCCTGGCGTCAGGGTTAGGGTTAGAGTTGGGCTTGGGTAAGGATGTCATTTTATGTAAATCTAACCCTAAACCGAAGCGACAATGGTAAGAAAATAGGACAAAACAGTTGAGTAAACACTACATGACAATGACACATAAACAGAAATTTGTGATAAGATCACGGAAAAACGCGGAAATTCGTGACAGTATCACGAAAAATAATAAAAAAATATGTGACTATAGGTACGTAATTTTGTGTGACTGGTTTTGTGTGATATTCCTCCTCAGTCCACGCCCCTACACTTAACGTCACAGAAGCAAAGCAAATCGTACGAATGTGGTCGTATCACAAATTTCTGTTCATGTGTCATTGTCACGTATTGGTTACTCATCTGTTTTGTCCTATTTTATATATATATATATATATAGTGTAGTGCAGGGTATACCAACTTCTTTATTAGATGGCATGGGGTATACCCACTTCTACTTTAAAAAACGGGGGCATGAATTAAGAGTATACCCACTATAGTATACTATAGTAATTTTTACTCTCCAGATTTTTTATTGATTTGCAAGAACAATGCTAAAAATGGCTTAAACTGTTGCATGTACCACCCTGAACTGTCTGTATATTTAATCTAAAAAAAACCCTATAAGCCTAATGAATGAGCTCAAAAAAAGCTTGATCTTTTTCTGCTTGGACGAGATCACTCACTTTTTAATTACCGTAATATGCTCCAAACAGGAAGGATGCCAGTTATGTCCCCTGATATCAAATTTGTTTCCCACCTGGAACTCCACATGTCAGCGTACTCTCCATCTTTCTTCTAACTTCATGTGCACCCTGGCTATGGTTTCAAATACTGCACAACAGATACTGTATACTGTATTCAAAAAGCACTAATATGTCAATGATTTCCTGGAGTTAACTTTGAAGTGTGTAATTGTTTACCTTACACGCCTAATTAAAGTACTTTTTCACTAGTTTGGCTGCCCATTCAGTCTTAATTAATCAAACTTGGCTTGCTTTCCTTGAAGGGAGCTCTGAACCTTTACAGAGAGCAAATCTGATGCTGGGGCTCAAGCCCCAAATTCAACTACCTCTCTAACAGAACTGCACACAGGAAGACAGAAGGAGATGGAAAGGAGGAGGGATGCCGGAAGAATTGCACGGGACTACCTTATATACGCTCTTAATGATGATTGGCAGGCCTCAATGTTTAGACTCCTACATTATCTCCTGTTGTTTTTACTTTGCTCCCATCCTCTTATTTCCAGTTCGCACTTTCTCAGACTTGAAGGAACTCATTAGCTAACAGTGGAAGGTGGCTTCCCTCCAGACTAAAGCTGACAGTGACAATAAACAATATCTTATTATCAGCATCCCAAAATCTGAGGTGAACAAACACAAAAATCTCTTTTCTGTAGCTTTATCTTTTTTTGTGAGACAAAGGATAGTTGTTCATTACAAATGCCTCGCTAATATTCACGTGACTTTAAAGGGAAAGAATTTGCAGAAAACGAACAGCGTTTGCTGAAGGCGTAGTTAGTCTGTATGCTGTTTTAGCATCCCTAAAAGAATTATTAAAACTCAGATCTCTCACACGCAAGATGAGGTACAATGGTGAACCACATCCACTGGACTATTTTCCAGACATAAACAACTCTCTTAAATTAATTTTTTTTACTGTCTACATCTTGGAGGATAAAAATAGTACAACATTATCTCCAGACATGTCTCCACTCAAAAGATGCCCTAACTGAAATGTGCATGCCACGGTGCTATTCCAGTGCAAACAGTATAAATGTGAGCCAGTCTGTGAAAACCCAGCTAAAGGGTCATGTTTTGTGATTTATAGTTTGTACATCAAATCATCCTATATAATATAAAAAACATTCAGAAAATATAATCTTGATATCTTTGACTGAGTAGGGTCATGTCAAAGATTGAAATCAATGAGTGACTTTAATCTGGATTTCACAGACAGTGTCAAAAAGAGGATTGTGGGTGCTTTGCGATAAACAACTGCATGCTAAAGTGACGCAAGTGTGAATTTAAAGGGACACTCCACCTTTTTTGAAAATATGCTCATTTTTTTAAATATGTTTATTTTCCAGCTCCTCTAGAGTTAAACAGTTGATTTTTACCGTTTTGGAATCCATTCAGCCGATCTCCGGGTCTGGTGGTACCACTTTAAGCATAGCTTAGCATAATCCATTGAATCTGATTAGACCATTAGCATTGCGTTAAAAAAATACCAAAGAGTTTTGATATTTTTCCTATTTAAAACTCTTTTGTAGTGCCCGAAAAAAGCCCCTTGCTATTGAAAGTGACCAAGGGGACTATTTTCAGGTGCTGCGTAATATCATTGCGCCTGTTGCAGCCATAGTACAAAAGCAAAGTACTTGATTATTACGCCAGAATGAGAGTATAGTTCATAGCCATATCGGCCTAGAAAAGCTCAACATTTAATTTTCCTTCTGTCTTGGTACACGATGTGGCTACAGAAGAGTCAGGTTTTAAATGGGAAGATATTGAAGCTATTTGGTTATTTTTTGGCGCAGTGCTGGTGGTCTAATCGGATTCGGTGGTTTGTGCTAAGCTATGCTAGAAGTGCCAGACCTGGAGATCAGCTGAGTGGATTCCAAGATGGTAAAGATCAAGTGTTTGACTCTAGGGGAGCTGGAAAATGAGCATATTTTCATATGAGCATATATAGTGTCCCTTTAAAGGTCACGTTCTTTCTGATCCCATTTTTTAAACCCTAGTTAGTATGTAATGTTGCTATAATAGCATAAATAATACCTGTAAAGCTCAAAGTTCACTGCCAGGCAATATATTTTCTTTAACAGAATGCACCTTTTAAAGCCTACAGCGAACGGCCAGTTTGGACTATATAGCACCAAAACTGTTGATTTGAATCGTAACCATAGAATAACCGTTTTTAGTGCCATATAGCACCGGTGAAGCACCTGTGTAGAACCATATAGGGGCCATATAGCACCACTATAGCACCACATTTGGTTCTACATAGCACTAAATGGTTCTACACAGGTGCTTCACCGGTGCTTCACCGGTGCTATATGGCAACGGTTCTTCTATGATTACGAGCAAAGAACCACTTTTGGTGCTATATAGCACCGTTTGTTATACTTCCTGCTTTAATTACATCACTAGAACAGTTTTTTGACTAAACTCCGCCCACAGGAATACGTTAGTCGCTAGCTAAGCTAACGGCAAGATACGCTAACGGCAAGCTAAGCTGCCATCGAATCACAACACACTAAACAAGCTACACAATCAGAACTCGATATGTATTTCTGAAAGAGGGACTTCATAGATCAAGGAAGACATCAGCCTATTTTGAGGACAGTGAACAGCGCTATACAGATAAGTAAATTGTGTGAAAAATACAGCATTTTTTTACAAGTGAAACTTAAACACATGTTATATTGCGCACTGTAAACACAATCAAAGCCTCAAAAACACAGAAAGAACAGGACCTTTAACCTACACTTTTTGAGTATTGCCATGTCTATTGTTACTACTGTTTTGTGCTTTCTGACAGTGAAAGTAATGAAACATTTGGTTTGGCAAACTTTATCCAGATGGGGTTTAATCTTTGCGTGTGAGGGAGAGCTCCCTCACTTCCTCCCACACTTTCGTGCGCCTCACGCGCTACCTCCCACACCTCCCACGCTACCTCCCACACCTCACACGCTACCTCACACACCTCACGCTTTACCTCCCACACCTCACGCGCTATCTCCCACATCTCCCTCGCTACCTCACACACCTCACGCTTTACCTCCCACACCTCACGCACTATCTCCCACATCTCCCTCGCTACCTCACACACCTCACGCGCTATCTCCCTCGCTACCTTCACACCTCCCTCGCTACTTCTCACACCTCACGCGCTACCTAACACCCTTACGAAAAAATAACTATGGTTATATTGTGGTAAAAGTGTAGTTACCATGTTTTTTTTGGTGTATTGATTACTATTAGCAAAACCATGGTTTTACTATGGTTTTTGAAAACCATGATTGTCAAAACCATGGTTATTTCGTAGTTACTATGGTTTTACTACAGTAACCATGGTTTTTTGTTTTTAACTGTAGTAAAACCATGGTAAAAGTGTAGTTACCATGGTTTTTTGGTGTATTGATTATTAGCAAAATCATGGTTTTACTACACTAACTATGGTTTAACTATGGTTTTTGAAAACCATGATTGTCAAAACCATGGTTATTTTGTAGTTACTATGGTTTTACTACAGTAACCATGTATTTTTGGTTTTAACTGTAGTAAAACCATGGTAAAAGTGTAGTTACCATGGTTTTTTGGTGTATTGATTACTATTAGCAAAACCATGGTTTTACTATGGTTTTTGAAAACCATGATTGCCAAAACCATGGTTATTTTGTAGTTACTATGGTTTTACTACAGTAACCATGTTTTTTTGGTTTTAACTGTAGTAAAACCATGGTTAATTTTCGTAAGGGCACACCTCACGCGCTACCTCCCACATCTCCCTCGCTACCTCACACACCTCACGCGCTACCTCACACACCTCCCACATCTCATGGGCTATCTCCCACATCTCCCTCGCTACCTCACACACCTCACGCGCTACCTCACACACCTCACGCGCTACCTCACACACCTCACGGGCTACCTCACACACCTCACGGGCTACCTCACACACCTCCCACATATCATGGGCTATCTCCCACATCTCCCTCGCTACCTCCCACACCTAACGCACTACCTCACACACCTCCCACATCTCATGGGCTATCTCCCACATCTCCCTCGCTACCTCACACACCTCACGCGCTACCTCACACACCTCCCACATCTCATGGGCTATCTCCCACATCTCCCTCGCTACCTCACACACCTCACGCGCTACCTCACACACCTCACGGGCTACCTCACACACCTCACGGGCTACCTCACACACCTCCCACATATCATGGGCTATCTCCCACATCTCCCTCGCTACCTCCCACACCTAACGCACTACCTCACACACCTCCCACATCTCATGGGCTATCTCCCACATCTCCCTCGCTACCTCACACACCTCACGCGCTACCTCACACACCTCCCACATCTCATGGGCTATCTCCCACATCTCCCTCGCTACCTCACACACCTCACGCGCTACCTCACACACCTCACGGGCTACCTCACACACCTCACGGGCTACCTCACACACCTCCCACATATCATGGGCTATCTCCCACATCTCCCTCGCTACCTCCCACACCTAACGCACTACCTCACACACCTCCCACATCTCATGGGCTATCTCCCACATCTCCCTCGCTACCTCACACACCTCACGCGCTACCGCACACACCTCCGACCGCTCATGGGCTATCTCCCACCTCTCCCTCGCTACCTCACCCAGCTCAGGCGCTACCTCACCCACCTCACGGGCTACCTCACACACCTCACGGGCTACCTCACACACCTCCCACATATCATGGGCAAACTACAACATCACCCTCGCTACCTCCCAAACCTAACGCCCTACCTCACACACCTCACACAACACATGGGCTAGCTCCCACATCTCCCTCGCTACCTCACACACCTCACGCGCTACCTCACACACCTCCCACATCTCATGGGCTATCTCCCACATCTCCCTCGCTACCTCACACACCTCACGCGCTACCTCACACACCTCACGGGCTACCTCACACACCTCACGGGCTACCTCACACACCTCCCACATATCATGGGCTATCTCCCACATCTCCCTCGCTACCTCCCACACCTAACGCACTACCTCACACACCTCCTACATCTCATGGGCTATCTCCCACATCTCCCTCGCTACCTCACACACCTCACGCGCTACCTCACACACCTCCCACATCTCATGGGCTATCTCCCACATCTCCCTCGCTACCTCACACACCTCACGCGCTACCTCACACACCTCACGGGCTACCTCACACACCTCACGGGCTACCTCACACACCTCCCACATATCATGGGCTATCTCCCACATCTCCCTCGCTACCTCCCACACCTAACGCACTACCTCACACACCTCCCACATCTCATGGGCTATCTCCCACATCTCCCTCGCTACCTCACACACCTCACGCGCTACCTCACACACCTCCCACATCTCATGGGCTATCTCCCACATCTCCCTCGCTACCTCACACACCTCACGCGCTACCTCACACACCTCACGGGCTACCTCACACACCTCACGGGCTACCTCACACACCTCCCACATATCATGGGCTATCTCCCACATCTCCCTCGCTACCTCCCACACCTAACGCACTACCTCACACACCTCCCACATCTCATGGGCTATCTCCCACATCTCCCTCGCTACCTCACACACCTCACGCGCTACCTCACACACCTCCCACATCTCATGGGCTATCTCCCACATCTCCCTCGCTACCTCACACACCTCACGCGCTACCTCACACACCTCACGGGCTACCTCACACACCTCACGGGCTACCTCACACACCTCCCACATATCATGGGCTATCTCCCACATCTCCCTCGCTACCTCCCACACCTAACGCGCTACCTCACACACCTCCCACATATCATGGGCTACCTCCCACACCTCACGCGCTACCTCCCACACTCTCACGCGCTTTCTCTGTGTAATAAGTCGGTATTATCGATGGTTGCTAGGCTGTTTCTGTTGCATTCTGTCAAAATATTTATGTGAAGCTTGTTTTATTATTATTTATTCATGACTTATATTGGTTTATAAAAGTTCAGACACGCGTGCAACCAAGTATGTTAGAGATGGCCATTTGTAAATAATTTACAGAAGATGAATTGCATTTTGTTGTCCAAGTACTTGGGAGGGCACCTACCGGCAATACTTTAAGATTAGCGAGGTGTTGAGGCTTCCTTGTTTCCAAATATTGTTTAACCCATTTGTGCCTGATTCTGCGCGCTAAAACATTACATTTAATGCTGGTGCACGCAGCATCAGATGCAAATGTGTTAAATGAATTAAAATTAAATGAATTAAAATAAAATATATTTTAGCCTTAAGATACTCAGTCTACCCACTAAAATAAGATGAACCAAATAAAATGAGAAAATATTTATTTTATTTTATTCATAGCTCAAACAAATGTATAAATGGCGTATGACATCAAGCTTGCGGTACTTTGATGTCACATGTAAGACGGCCTATAAGCAAAATGAACCCCATCTAAACACATCTCATCACCCAGAACTGGTAAGAGAGCGGGCTTATTAGACATGAGAGAGACAAAATAATATGTTAGCTTGAATTGGAATAAGCAATGTCCACACCCCAATATTCTTTACATAATAATGTTCATTTAATGAAGAATTCGCAGGTTTACAAAGTTGAACTGCAGGGTAAAATAATGGCTATGGCTTTGACTACTTTTACGACTATGGTAAGAAACATATATCCTGTCACCCGTGCACACATTGACAAACACCCAAACCACCTTAATTTACATTAACAGGTGTTTCAATTTGAACCACAGCTCCCTCTAGTGGTCTAATAAAAATACATTATATGTACATTCAATAGTTCCCCTGCGCATTCAGATCTTAATGATTAATGGTAAACAAACTTGGCTTGCTGTCCTCGAAGGGAGCTGTACAGCTGAGCTCTGAACCTTCAGAGAGAGCGAACCTGAGGCCGGGGCTCGAGCCCCAAGTTCAACCCTTCCTTGCAACAGAAATGCACAGAGGAAGAAAGAGAGCAGTGAAGGAGGAGATGGGGAGGAGGAGGGATGGCGGAAAAACTGCCTTATATACGCCCATAATGATGATTGACAGACCTGAATGTTTAGGCTCCTCTCGAAACTACGTTTGGAACTACAATAAATACACATACTTCAAACATATCAGGTCTCCAAACTTGAAAACAAACTTGAAACAACTACTGCAGTTTGACTACAGTTCCTGCAATTTTATAGAGAGAGACAAAAAATGACAGCAAATTAACATTCTGATGTATTTAATTAGAATAAATGTAACTGTCATATGTACAAAACTAAAAATATACATTTGTAAGAATTACCTAAAAGTATTACATAGTAGAAAAATAAAAAGAAATAGTGGTTCTGTAAATGTCCACAAGTGAGATTACACTATAGGCCTATATGGCAACAATATTTAAAACCTATTTATATGCCCCAGCCTCAACACAGGGCTGGGACAACATCCTTGTGGTTGAAGGTCAATTAAAACCAAGCCGGATCACAAGCTATAAATGACAAATAGGACACTTGAATAAGCATTTTAGAAATGTGTCATTTAGAAGAAAATAAAAAAATGCCAAAAAGTTGACTTACTCCAAACCAAAACTTGTGTGTGTGTTATAAACATATTAAGCATTTTGAAATGTATTACAAATAGTCTATTATTGGTGGTTAGAATAGGCAACTAATATGACAGAACAATTTACCTGTTTTTCGCTAAAAAACATTACATTGTAAAACTTCTTCAGCTTAAGAGAAAATGCGTGATGTGAAAGTAAGTACATCCTGATTGCCAATATCGTGCCATTTGTCAAGCCTTGGTGCAATTTCTAGAAAGGTGAGAGATGTTGCAAGATGATGAATTAAAATTGTAGCTTCATGGCTGGGTCATACAACTGCTCTTTTTATTATAATAATGTAGTTCTCACAAAATACATGGCTATTGATTAAATAACCACATAAGCACTGTAAAAGTTATGAGACTATATGAACAACCATTTGACAGATAACAGTATATTACAGTTATAATATAAATCAATTCAATCCCGAATATTCTGAATATTCAAGTTAAAACCACAAATAAAAAAAAGAAAAACGACTCGTTTTCCATCATTTATTTCCTGAAGTACTGAAAGACAGAGATTAAGTATTACAGATTTTCTCGGTCGCTTTGGTACATTTCTCAAATCAGAATTGAAACTCTCAAAACTCATCAATCATTGTGTCACTTGTTGACATAAAAAAGCAGTTTCTCATTTCTTTGAACAAGTTGCATATGCTTTGGTACATCCATGTAAATGATTATGTACAATTCTCAGCTTTTCCCTACATTATCAGTTGTTTATGTCATGTTGATCAAAAAGTATTATAATGGGTCTCTGTTGAATAGGCTCACCCCCCACAACATGTAGGCATAAGTTCATAGTATAAGTCTTTACATGCAAAATGGTTGAACAAGTTGTCATAATACAGTGTTTGGTCAAACATATTTCTATACATTTCCAATAGATGTTTTTTCTAAATCTGTCCTGAATTGGTAAATTGCTCCCAGGTGAATCTTGACTTTCTCTAACAGACAGAAACGTCCCCAGCAAGAAAAAACCGAGACAGCAAGAAAAAAACGAGACGTTGAAATTATGGCTATAGACCCAATATAGTCCGGCTATGAGTAACCAACTTCTACCCTAAATAACCTTGAATTTGATTACATCATGCCATTTTTGGCAAAATAACTTAAGATGATATTCCAACATGTAAGCAAAGTCAACAGGTGTTCAAGGTGTTTGCTTTCATTTCTTTTACATGTTCTAAAAGTATATTATGCATCGTCTATTTTTTATCTATTAGACTTTCACTGGCAGCCCAAATTTAGCCTTGTTTTAGCCAAACATGCTTGCTGGGTAAGGACTTCAGTGTAATTTCAACAGCATTGTATGTACAATTTACCCTTAAGATTTTGTCCTATGTTCACATTTCTACTTTAGTTTTTTTTTCTTTGTGCTATGCAGTGCTGTCTCTTCCTTTGGGTATGGCAATGACATGGTCTGTCAACGAATTACAGTACAAACAGTAAAAGCGTAAATGTAAATTTTGTCCAGTCTCTTGCAATCAAACTCCCACATAACTTACACTAATTTACAATAACTGTCATCAAAACTTTAGCCATAGTTTACATCAGATTATCCCTCCAGAGTAAGCTGTTATATTGACAACATGTCTAAACAATTTGACTGTCTTATCCGTACACAATGACTTGTCATTCTGATGGCACTGACATGTTCATTGACACAGATAATTATTTTTGAGGGATGACTTAAGGATTTTGAGTAAGAGAGTGGCTTTTGCAGGTTATCCATGGTGTTTTGCTATTTGTACAAATTGTTTTGAGAAATGCACTTATTGTTTTGCAGATGTCGAGGATGATTCGAGAAATGTACCAAAGCGACTGAGGAAAAACTGTAAACACATCTGTAGATATATTTCCTGTATGTTTCAACATAACCTCACATATATTTAAAATATTTCACCATATATTAAACATACATTTTACACTTTATCTTTACATATATTACCAATACAGTTTTGAATATATAAACACATATATATGCATGTGCAATATTTTGTAAGCGGCAATCTTTTGTGTATTTTACAATATATTGCAATAAATGAATATATAATACAGTGCATATTAGTGCATAATAGTGCATAATGTATGTACCATTAATATATTATTCCATGTACAATGTGATGGAAAATAATATATTGCAATATATTACAATACATCTCAAGTACTATATTGGTAAATATATTTCCAGGCGCTATGTTCCCAATGTGTTGCGACTATAATCGTGGCAGCAAGACTTTTTACAGATAAATGTTTTAATCAGCTTGTTACAGAAAGGTTAGTAAAATGTCCTTGTCCTACATTCAGACAATAAGCAAGTGTATTCATACAATAAACCAGTGTTGTATTAATACAGCATACAGCGTGTACACTGATACATTTTGATACGTGTATGTTCTATCAGCGTGGGAAAGAAAGGGAGTGCATGATCTCATACAAGCGAAAGTTAGCAAAACTATCATATAACTGCGGCTTTGTGGCCTTACACAATGATGTTAATACAGTGTGTGATCTAACAGAAACTTTAATATATTCTGCTAATGTTAATATTAGTTTTTCCACTCAAGAGCGTAGTTTGATTTTGACATTGGTGGGGACATAAATAATGTTATTATATTAATCTTAGGTGTCATATTTATAAAGGTAACACATGTCAAATCAACAAATGTAGAATAGGCTTATTTTATTTGTATTTTAGTTTTTCACTTTTTTTGTTATGTCAGTAAAAATTCTGACTGCGCAAGTAAAATAATGAACCATCATATTTCTTCACAATCTGCTCCAGCAGAAAAAAATATATCATTATACTTATTCAACAGCCATCACAAAAAGCGCAAACAATAAATAATTGCTGACTAATGTAGTGCACAAATTATTTCTTATAGACCTTTTGTGTGTTTGCAAACAGAGATGACGTTTTTTGTGGCCGGAGCCCAACTGGTGGCAGAAAGTGACAGCTCCGCAATAGGGGTGTGAAGTGTTTTAGCGTTAAACTGTGATTTTTATGGATCCGGTGTTCTGTAGAAGTCTGTTTCCCCTATATTTCTCTTAAGTGTAATGTTTCTTATAACGTTATCACCAAATTACATTTATTTTTTAAATAAAGTAAAAGTTTAAATGGCTTGGCTACTGATGTGCATGTATGTAATGTATATGTATTGTTCTTTATTGGTAAATGTAAATCAATTATTTTTACAGTATGAATCGCTGAAGTACTTCATGTATTCTGTATAATATAATTTATTAAATATTTCATCATTTCCTATTTTCAATTTCTTCCTTATATTTTTAGCCTACGTGTTTGTTCTAAAACTACTATGTTTACATACAAATTAATTTGGTAACACTTTATTATAATGTTCATGATTTAACATTAGTTAATGTATTAACTAACATGAACAAACCATGAGCAATACATTTGTTACAGTATTTATTCATCTTTGTTAATGTTAGTTAATAGAAATAAAGCTGTTCATTGTTTGTTCATGTTAGTTCACGGTGCATTAAATAACGTTAACCAAATTTTAATAAAGTATTAGTAATTGTTGAAATTAACATTAATAAAGATTAATAAATGCTGCACAAGTGCAGTTCATCATTAGTTCATGTTAACTAATGTAGTTAACTAATGTTAATTAATGAACATTATAATAAAGTGTTACCATTAATTTGTATAGGCCTGTTTATATATTATTAACACTTTACATCGTGTGTGTGTGTGTGTGTGTGTGTGTGTGTGTGTGTGTGTGTGTGTGTGTGTGTGTGTGTGTGTGCTATGTTTATATATTTATTAGTAAACATCATAATTTAGAACAAACAGGAAGAAGACATAGGCTACGATAGAAGGTAAAAAGAAGTAATAGAAAACGAAAAAATATGAAAACTTGGTAACACTTTATTTCACGACCCGCAAAGCACCGCGCAATCAAACCAAATCCACAGCGCACCTACCTGCAACAACAGGGCACCTCACCAGCACGCACCTGTAGGT
Organism: Misgurnus anguillicaudatus; assembly: GCF_027580225.2. Lineage (NCBI taxonomy): Eukaryota > Metazoa > Chordata > Actinopteri > Cypriniformes > Cobitidae > Misgurnus > Misgurnus anguillicaudatus. The sequence continues at coordinate 26,572,411 of NC_073352.2, read as the reverse complement.
CCAAGGAAACAATATTCCAAGTTTAGGGTAATAAGGGGGTAAGAATATGAAGAATTATAAATTATTTATACTCTAAGTATTTTATAACAACAGGGTACCTATTGTAATATTACGTGGTATGTATGACTTAGTCTATGGGGAAAATTATGTTTTATTTTATTTATTTTTTATTGTGAATTTTTCATATTGACTACTGAATGTTGTATACAGTCGATGTCTACGAGCCACGTCGGCAAATAAATATAACAGCACATCACTTTTATTTTAGTAGCCTATACTTGCTTTTAATAACAAAAGTCCAGCTGATTTAATGTGGTTATCTTTTTTTTTAAGGTAAGTACAATAAAAATAGCAACTTATTCCCTATTTACCAGGAAACTCCTACATTTGCGAGCATATTTGAAGTGGTGCTTTGAAATGTATTTACTGTAAACACAAGTATTTTAGCCAAATATAATTTATGCAATGGCAAACCAGACTTAAACAACAGCAGCTCCCGCTAAAGCAAAAGACGACTACATGCGTAGGCTACTGCGCAGGTGTAGAGCGCGCGGCCGTCTGTAGGAGGTTTGCTGGAACGCGATCCTGAGGTGAAATTTCTTTAAGAGGTTTTAAAAACGTTCTACACTGTGGAATACGGCTGTGAGTGATGTTAGCAGGATCCGCATGCTGGATAAGGTGACTGGTTTTGTTAATGCATGACTCACGCAGGTTAGCTAGCACATAAGTTAGCCTAAAGTTATTAACGTAACTGGCTCAGAAAACTCTGTTTCTGTCAAGGCACAGTGAAGAAACATTTACTGAAGGCTTTCATTTATGTTTTTTATATGTGATGCAGAACAGCATTTGTGAGACGACATCAACTCATCATCCAAGTGGACAAGAACACGAACAGAGGAAGCCAAGCCGCAAAAACAATTAAAAATTGTCATGACTTTTTATTTTAAATAAAAGTTATGTGATAATAAACATTAAGTGTTGGCTTAATTATAGTGTTTTAAAGATGTTTTGAAATAAGTTGTTTTAAAATAAAAATAACAATATTCTGTATGTTTATGGTATTTACCCTATAACATTTATTAACAAGAGGTGAACAAAGCACCACTTTAGTTTACAGCCCGTAAATATGAGAGTTACCTGGTACATACACAGAACAATCGGGGAATAAGCCCCACTTTAATTTACAGCCCGCAAATATAAGAGTTACCTCGTAACTCATGTATACATATACAGATCAAAGAGGTACAAGTTGCTATTATTTTTATTGTGTGTTATATTTTATTTGCCCACGTGGTTTGTATACATCAAATTTTGGCTATAAAAAACAATTCATAAGGTAAGTATAAAATATGAAAAAAAAAAAAAAAACATATTACACATAGACCATATTACCCATAGACGTAAGTCACACATACCACGCAACATTACAATAGGTACCCTGTAGTTATGAAATACTAAGAGAACAATTTTCCATATATTCTTACCCCCTTATTACCCCAAATTCAAAACACCGTTCCCTTATAACCACAAGCACGCACTGTAGAGGTACCCTGTTGTTACAAATAGGTACGCTGTAAATTCGGTTTAATTACGCGGTACTTTGCGGGTCGTAAAATAAAGTGTTACCCGTAACGTGATGAAAACGCTATAAGAGACACATAGAGGGAACAGACTTCGACAGAACACCGGATATCTTCTCTAATTATTTTCTATTCAAATTATTTAAAGATTTTCAGATGATTTCATCACTCCAGTCTGTCCGGTTGAGGGCTTATTGCAACCATAAACACCTACGTTTATCTTCAAATGGTGTCTTCGACGACGGATACTATAAAAATGAAGGTCATCTGCCCGCGGACGGTCCGCGCGGTAGCCGATGACCGCGGTCCGCATACGCGGACATTTCTAGTATACCTATAGCGAGGGAGCTCCCCCTGACACGCGTGAGGTGTGGGAGGTAGCGAGGGAGATGTGAGAGGTAGCGAGTGAGCTTCCCCTGACACGCGTAAGATGTGGGAGGTAGCGAGGGATATGTGAGAGCTAGCGAGGGAGCTTCCCCCGACACGAGGGAGCTGTGAGAGGTAGCGAGGGAGATGTGGGAGATGGCGCGTGAGGTGTGGGAGGTAGCGTGTGAGGTGTGGGAGGTAGCGAGGGAGATGTGGGAGGTAGCGTGTGAGGTGTGTGAGGTAGCGCGTGAGGTGTGGGAGGTAGCGCGTGAGGTGTGGGAGGTAGCGCGTGAGGCGCACAAAAGTGTGGGAGGTAGTGAGGGAGCTCTCCCTCACACGCGTGAGGTGTGGGAGGTAGCGAGGGAGATGTGAGAGGTAGCGAGTGAGCTTCCCCTGACACGCGTAAGATGTGGGAGGTAGCGGGGATATGTGAGAGCTAGCGAGGGAGCTTCCCCCGACACGAGGGAGCTGTGAGAGGTAGCGAGGGAGATGTGGGAGATGGCGCGTGAGGTGTGGGAGGTAGCGTGTGAGGTGTGGGAGGTAGCGAGGGAGATGTGGGAGGTAGCGTGTGAGGTGTGTGAGGTAGCGCGTGAGGTGTGGGAGGTAGCGTGTGAGGTGTGGGAGGTAGCGCGTGAGGCGCACAAAAGTGTGGGAGGTAGTGAGGGAGCTCTCCCTCACACGCAAAGATTTAACCCGCTCTCACTTTATCCTTCTCTTTCTTCTTATAGGTGCACTCACTGATGGTGTTCCTGACAGTGAGGAACTGTAGTATCACTACTGCTGCGACAAGATGCAGGACAAATGACCAGGCAGTTCTGGAAAGAAGATAAGTCTGTGAGTACATCAATACAGAGAGAACCAAACTGAAAGAGAGAAAGTGTGTGAGAGAAAGAGAGAGAGGGAAAGAGACACAGAAATAACAAATAAGAACAAAAGTACAAAATCTTTCCTATTCTAGCCAGGGAAAGAAAGAAAACTACAAAAATATACATAGTCTAAAGAAATCATTTGGTCAGTGGTCTGTGCACAAACAATCCTAGGGAAGAAAACATGCGAGTGGCACTGGAGCAGAAGGGCCGACAGAGAGAGATTGTGCAGGTCTGGTGAACATTGATCTGTAACAGCGAGGGAGGAAAAGGGGGCAGACAGAACTTTGTAATGGCCGTTATAAGTGCCACTCTGCTCAGCGAAGATGCAATACATTTCAAGCTGGCTGCTACACCTGAGACAGTGGGAGCTAAATTACACAATTACAAAAAGAACTGTGCTGACCTTAGTATTCAAGCAGATTCATTGTGCATTTGTATTCAACAAGCTGAGTTATTGGTTTGGCCTGTATCAGTGCAGACTCAAATGCATGTGGTGTCTAACACCACAGTAATTATGCTCTGGTACATAAAATGATATTACTGTATGTATTATGTGATTCTAATGTTTTAAATAGCACCAAAATTTATTTTGGTGTGTAAGTGTGTAATGTATTAGTACATGTTAACGATATGCAAAATGTACATACCCCAAAGTCAACAATGATGCGAGTCATCGTCTCCAACATAAATCTCTTTTCTTGGACTATAACAAACACACAGATTGTAGGCAACCGTTTACTTCCTGGGATTGGTGATGTAGTAAAGACCGACATTATCATAATTCCTCACGCTTTGACTCACAGCCTGTAAGTTAACTCCTGTCAGCATTGCATTGTGTGCGAATCTTTTAAACATGGTAAGGAGCGTCACATTTCCGGCTGACGTCAGAGGTATTCGGGCCAATCCCAACGTACAGATTAGCTGGCCAATAAGGGACACAGAATTTTTTAACTCCATGTATTTCTGGAAGAGAGTAAAATCTGGAGCTAAATTTTACGGTATGTAGAAAATAATGTGTTTTTAACCATAAACCATCCAAACACATTGTATTATACCAAATACACAAAATAACGTTGTTTAAGCAATGAAATAAGTGTTTTTTTTAACTATAACCTCATAAACTAATAAACACAAATTAACACTTTTTTTAAACATATACTTGCATATGTCATTCCATACATTGAAAACTACCCAGCAAGCAATTTTGCATTCAAAAGACATCTAATAGTTGTCGACTTGCACAATGGAATATCATACATCTCACAGGATATTTGGGAAGAAATTAAATGTAACCAAATGCAAGAAGTGGGCTACTCATAGCCAGACTACACCCACCTAAAGGATTAATAGGAACACCATACTAATAACTTACCATAGATTTAAATTTGTTATTTACTGGCAACATTTTGTTCAAAGTTAAATGAACATTAAACATTTACAAGTCTTTGTCTTTACAGAATAAAACTAGAAAAGCAGCATCAAGCAAAACATTCTGGGAAACAAAATCTGGGAAGCAAAAAAGAGGAAAAGGTTGATGATGATTTCTGGTTCCCAGAATGCTTTACATGAGGCTGTTATTGTATAGTTTTATTCTTTAAAGATAATGACTTGTTAATATTAAATTTATTAACTTATAACATAAATTTAAATCTACGGTAAATTACTGGCAACCCAGCTGCAATAACACTGTAATTTCTACCTATTTTTTTTACAGTGTACTTGGCATTGGTTCAAAAGGTGCTGAAAGCATTCTTTAGAAATGTTGGCCCATATTGATAAGATAGCATCTTGCAGTTTATAGAGATTTATGGGATGCACATCAAGGGCACGAAGCTCCCGTTCCACCACATCCCAAATATGCTTTATTGGGTTGAGATCTGGTGATTGTGGGGGCCATTTTAGTACAGTGAACTCAAGAAACCAATTTGAAATGATTCGAGCTTTGTGACATGGTGCATTATTCTGCTGGAAGTAGCCATCAGAGGATGGGTACATGTTGGTCATAAAGGGATGGACATGGTCAGAAACAATACTCAGGTCGGCCGTGGCGTTTAAACGATACCCAATTGGCACTAAGGGGCCTAAAGTGTGCCAAGAAAACATCTCCCACACCATAACACCATTAATGAGAAATTGAGTGTGATTTAAACTAGATGATGAAATGATGGCTATTGCTATAGCTGGGTATACTGCTGTGTATGTTGCATTGAAGCACATGATACTGAAAACCTACACTCAACTTGTTTCGAATGACTCTGTTTGGATTGTTTTGTAGTTTGTTTTCCAATTGAGCACAGTGTTGTGTGACCATCAAATCCGCAAAATATTACAAGGCAATCAGGCAACGTGAAGTTGCAGTTTAAAAAAAAAGTAAAAATTGAGAAGACAAATCAATGGCAATTTCAGTTTCGTTACCAAGGCTATGCTGGTACCATAGTGGTTAGGAATTTAACATTCTTGCTATATATTGAATAAGTGTTGGCCTTGGATTTGTTCTCTCTCTCGCTGTTTTGACACAGCATATTTTTCTGTTTCCGTTAGTCTTTCAAGGCCACAAACAAACTGGGCATTTAACACATACAAACCAAACACAAGGAAGAGAAAGCATTTCACAAACATTGCAGTGGAGTCCCCTTAGCTTGTCCATAGTACACTAAGGTGCTAAATACTCCTAAAAGTATTTCACTGGCTCGTAATCATATAGAAGAATCACTTTAAGTGCTATAAAGCACCTTTGTTGAACCATAAGTGTTGTTATAGCACAACTATAGTACCACTTATGGTTCTACATAGCACCAAATGGGTCTACATAGATGCTATATAGCACCTAAAAGTGATTGATTGGGAGCCAGTGAACCATTTTTAGTGCCATTTTTAGAGTGTATTTACACTGTATGTGAAAAGTTCCCAATGCTGGGTTGTAATAACCCAGCAGTTGGGTTAATACTACCCAGCATTGGTTATTTTTTAACCCAGTGGTGTGTTCTATCCAGTATTTGCCCAGCATGAGTTAAAAAAGCCAACATGTTTAGTTGTATTGGTTAACACATGTGGTTAACAGCTTATTCTGCACTGTTTACTGTCATCTCTGATGGCAAAACTGGCAAAATTACATGACATGTGATTGGTTAAGGTGAAATAAATTGAAATATCTTTAAAAAATGTGTGCCTATGAGCAGAGAAACAATTTGGTGCAGTAAAAAAGTTCTCATTCACGGGTGTGTTATTCTTCACCTTTAAATGTGATAAATTTGTTTTTGCATGTTTTCATGTCATCTTATATTAGAATAGCTAGCTGCATTGACATTTTTGAGCTGATCACAGCATGGCTCCCTCACAGCTAGCAGGCTGAATCAAAATGTCTTTAACAAGATAATCGGATAAATGTTTGTTTCTCTTTTTGTTCAGAGATGTATGTTTAAAACAATCATTAAAAGAATTTGAGAGGTAGTCAAATGTCATTGCACATCAAAAGCACCCAGACGTTTTTGTCACAGATGATCACAAATGCAGTGTTATCTGTCGTATATGACACTGCCACATTTCTTCTATCTGTAAGGGCTCTGCTGTCATGTGGCTATTAAATTCAGACATGGTATTCAGCTAGCCATAATATGCTAAAAGCTGTCTCTCTGATAGATAAAGGACAGAGGAGACATAGTGAATGTCTGCCATTATAGGGTGACAGTAGAGGCCATGATGAAAGAGCAAAACACCTTACATGATTCTTCATACATCATTTCTTTCAATCAAAGTGTTGTTCACCCCAGACAGTTTTTTTTCCTATTTGACAGCTTCGAACTTCACCAAATTTGATTTGATGTCATTTTATCTGAAGATGTGAATATACATATGGATGTGTTGATGATGTTGTTTATCATATGAGGTTGAGAGTCTATAACTGATTAACCCCAATTTATTTCAGACACATCTCTCTCTCTACATCAATTACATTGATTTAGAAAGTACTGTAAGCAGCTGCACTGAATTGGCCTATAAAAAAATTAATTTTGAGATTTAACCCATATAGAAAAAAATAAATTTCTCTGGCAAAAAATATATTTTAAATATATGCTAAATACATTTTGTAGATAAGAATGCTCAATTAAATATATTTTTGAATTTGGAAATATATTTAGTTTCAACCTATTAAAATATATATATACATATATATATATATATATATATATATATATATATATATATATATATATATATATATATATATATATATATATATATATATATATATATATATATATATATATATATATATATATATATATATATATATATATATATATATGTAAAAATATATTTTTGTAAACATACTCCAAAATATTTTTCAGCAAATATATTTTTGGCCATTTTTTTGTATATTTTGAAATATCCTTCAAAATATATTATAAATATATATGTTTTTGCGTATGGGAAAACAGATTGATTTGAGTTTATTTGATGTTGAGTATTTTTATGTAGATGGCAACAATCAGGTTAAACCTTTGTGTTTTTTTAAATTCTTAAGAATAATCTACGTAATGGTAAAATTATTATTATTGCGATTGCGTGTTTGGTCAGAATTTTGCTTCCGGTTTCTGTTTGTTTATTGGTCTGACTAGTTGCTAAACTGAACTCTTAAACAAATATCTCGTCGAAACTGTAGGTAATCTACATGTTGTTTATTTTGCTTGTTATAGAAATAAACTACTTTAAAAGAACTTTGTTGTTAATTATTCTTAGCATGAGTTTAGCAGAAGTTACGTGATGACCACGAAAGCCGCTTGTTTATGTTGTTACTGCTGAAACCATAGACGCACAGGCATCTTTTGGACTTAAAATGTTTTTCTTTTCTGGTCAAGATGGTTTTTGAGGGTCATTTAGCATGACCAGCTCACAAGTGCCCGAATTCTACTAAAACTGGCAAACCAGAACAGTCTGATTATTGTGAAAAAGCAGCAAACCATTTCTTTATCCAGCGAAAGTTCTTTTCAGTCGTGCCAAAACAAAATGTTATGCTTATCCACACAATTTGAATATTAATCCTCTTAGAATAATCCTGATGTGCTGATGTAACATCTGATAATAACAGCAGTGAGATAAGTGAGATTGTCAATCTAAAAACATGTCCATTGCCGTCGGGTTCTAGATGATGAAAAGATCCAAAAGATAAATATATGCCTTGGTTCCGCATCAATTTGACAAAAAAATTGGCTAAAAGCTACAGTAACTTTTTTACTAAGTCGCAAAATTAAACCTAAAAACATTATGGCTTAATTAAATGAAATCATCTTTATTCCAGGGCAAAAGAGAGTGTTGGGTTAGATACAATATACAATGCACCTACAGATATGTAAGGGGGCATGCACACCAAAGCTGGCGTATATTTCCAATTGTTTCCAATGGAAGCATGGCGTTTTCAAAAGAGCCAACAGCTGGCATTTTTTACTGCGCTGAAAGCCAACGCTCAACTTTGAGTGAAAAGCTCAGTTTGTCAATATCGGTTCTCACACGGCCGTCCACTCACAGTGTAGCAGAGGCGGGACAAATATCACAACAACCAACCGGTGCATTGTACAACGACTGATAAACAAAGCAGAAGTATCACAGCAACCAAAGCACTCAGCTGAAGAAAGCTGGCAGTCAGCTAAAAAAAGCTGCCATTTTTTGCAGTAATGAGAATATATGTGGCATTGTTTCAAAACTAAAATGCACTATTGTAAACAGGGCATAAAAGTGGCAGGTGGCTGTACAGGAGGGGTGTGGTGAAAAGCATTTATATGCAGATGATTTGACTGTTTATTATGCTAACTACTACTAACTGCGTACACACTTGTCACATTTTATTTATATGCTCTTAAACCATATGTTATCTCACAGGTAGCACACCGAGAGGGAGGACTGGGGCGGATCTCTTTCAAACAAAATCACAGCTGTATCCTCAGGCAGAAAACCTTAATTGGATGTCAGCAAGGAGATACAGACTTTACTCCAGTCTGTGTTACAGGCTTGACAGAGTTACTACAAAACTAACTTGCCATGGACAGCAGGTCCTGGTAACATTTTGTGTAAATATAAAGGAGTAAAATAAAATCATTTAATAAACTATATTGAAAGTGCTGTTTACATGTCAGAAAATCAGTAATTTGTCATTTATTGAAAATTAAAACTGATAACATAACTTCTTCTTATTTAAATAACTTAATTACATTATTACATAATTTAGTGTAGTGTGCTGCTACTATTTTGTTACTTATAAACTTTAAAGCTGTGGTTATTAAAATTTGGTTAATTTGACACATTACCTGAGGCACGTTCAAGTTCAAAATGTTGCGCAGGGTTTTGCTACGGTAGTTGCAATTCTTGCGTTATCAGAACAGGGTGTTTTCAACGCATCACAAAAAGCTCTGCAATGTTTTGTCGGGGCTGATTGCAGCCCTGGGCTGCGTTTCCCGACAAAGTTCTCTCTTAGCGCGCAACGAAGACTCTTAAGTTAAACCTTAACTACAGGTTTACCTTTTCTAGGCGTGTTTCCCGAACTGTACCTTAGCGGGTTTCTTAAGGTATACTTTCTTACGTACGACGTTACCAGGTGCTGTCCATGGCGATGGTGCTGAATAGGTTGATATCGATTGCTCGACAATCAATTGTTCACTTTATGTAATAGGTACTTCGCTGCGTTATGAGAGAGCGGTGTTATTTATTAAAGAAACATTTCAGAAATAGTTCAAGTTACATTCATTAGGAATATCTGGTAAAAATATTTCAAATTGCCAACAACTAAATATAAACCTTGTATATTTTATTTTATATCAAACCCATGCAAAACTCGCAACTTCATGTCCAAACCTATAATGCACAAACTGCTCCAATGCATCCATTATTCCTTCACCTTAAAGGATAATTTCCCAATAAATGCGTTGCACCGGGGAATAAGGTGGGTCGTGCAAGTCACCTGGCTTGGCATTACACTTAAAATATATAAAAACGAATTGTTGTTCATTATTTCACGCGTTTATGTGCTTGGACACTGGATGCGCAAGCAGCGCGTTTACAATGCGGATAATGCTTAATGGACGCATTTCTGGAGTCGCGCCTGTCTGTTTACCTTAAATATAACATAAAAATATATATTATATGATATATAAATATATATTATGATTGTTTTAGATTTTAGCTTTGATTAGTTTTAATGTGGAAAATTTGTTGACCTTATACAAGCAATAATCAAGTGAGCAGTTTCTTTTGAGTGTTTATAAAGAATATGGCATGCAGCTGCCTCAAATTAAAAACCTTGATGCAAAGTCGACTTAACATCAATAATAATATTTAGGAAATCAACAATTATGATTTTGTGATGAATGTGCTCCCGTGGCATGAGATTTTACTTGATTTGTTTTATTGCAGCTAAAATAGCCGGTAAACTAAAGATTTAACGGATTTGAAATGCACAAATGAAATAGTAAGATTCGCTGTGTAGCTGCCTGCCATAGTTTCACCAACTCCTTCACCCAAAATGTTTTTTTAATAGTTTAAAATAACCATCAGTGTAATGATCTCTAATTATGTGAATTTTTTATTCTTTAAATAAAAAAAATGCCTAATTTAACACGGAGTGTACTTCAACTTTTTTTTTTACAGATATTTAGTTATATAGACTGCAATGTAAGCTTTTATCACAGTGATGGCCCCTAGCGGAGTCAAGTGGGATAAGGTATAGCTAAGAGTGCTCCAGACCAACCTTACGAACGAAGGACTTACAGAAGGGATACGTAACTAAGAACGTTTCGGGAAACACGTATTAACGATAAGGTACAGCTTAAGGTACAACTTAAGAACGACGTAGAGCTAAGAAGGTTTCGGGGAACGCAGCCCTGGTACTTTAGAATATTTGAATCTGATTGGTTACTGTGTTCTATGTCACATATTTTTCTATATTAAAGGGGACAGAGAATGAAAAACCATTTTTACCTTGTCTTTGTTGAATAATGGTAGTCTACCCACATTCACAAACATACAAAAAGTGCAAAACATGCTAAACATCTCAGTCTCATAGAAATTCCTCTTTTAGAATTGTCAGCCAGAAAACAGCCCAATCTAAAAAAACTGATGCTTATGCCATCACAGGCATCTAACTGCCCCTCCACTTTAAAATAATTGGCTACATTTTTTGAGTGTCAGCAAAGTCAGCCAATCAGTAATGAGATTGCAATAAAAAATATTAATACATGAGATAAGGGAAATCATTGTGGTGAGCATTGTGGTGATAGTTTTTATTTATTTTGTGTGGCAGCGTTAAACAATTATCATGTAAATAACGATTAAAAATTTTTCATAAGTTTGTTGTGTGGCTGTATTACGTTTATTTTATCTAAATAATAATTAAAATGTTTTCATAAGAAACCTTTATGTATATGAACTTGATTTGTAAGTGTACTTTGGGGTTGAACCTTGCTTGCGTTTCTTGTGTCCGATTTCAAAGCCCCCAAACCCTTTCAGCGTTGAGGGTGGACGCAGCGATGTCCTCCTGTGTGCCCGATTTATGCTGGCAAGCTTGGGATCCCGCCGTCTCCTGACATCATTGTAGTGCTTGGCGCAGCTGATGAGACAATTGCGGCTATTTCCTCTCACGCCTGTTTAACCGACACTGATTTGGGCGGGTTTCTCCCATCCCCATACAAAACAACTTTTCTGTCTTTGACTGCTCTTACAAGAACGTCGGTCTCCTCGGCTGTGAACCCCTCCTGGCGTGCGCCTGGTAAATCTGTCATAATAATAGCAACCCGCCATGGAACTTGCGCCCTTGCGTTTAAAGGGAATGTTGGATAGCGTTCTGATTGGTTTATTTGAAGTTACGCCCAAACCACACCTATGAATAATGAACCTACTTCAGACCAACCCCTTATTGATTTGCGCCCGGCGCAAGACTCATTTTTCCCGCCGGGAAAATAGCAACAGCGCCCAAGATCCGCTCACAAAGTCACATGCGCTTTGCGCTTCGCACTTGCGTTTCAGATCGTTAAAATAGGGCCCAATGTCTGTTTATTGATTTTTGCTATAATTAGGCTGTTAGAAAATAAATTATTTAATGATGATCCAAGACCCTTTGTGATAAAGACTAAATACATTGGTAAAACTTTACTTGAAGGGGTGTTCATTAGACTGACATGACATCTTCATAATCATGACATGACATGTTTCATGAACATGAAGGAGATTTTATGCACATATATAACAACTGTCATTAAGTGATGACAAGTTATGATGTAATGGTTTGTCATAAAATAGATATATGAAACAATGTCATCATTGCAGTAAAATGTGCATAAAATCTCCTTCATGTTCAAGACACGTGTCATTTCATGGTTATGAAGGTGTCATGTCAGTCTTATGAACACCCCTCAAGTAAAGTTTGACCAAATGTTAACTTCTTACACTTTTCGCACTGGGGCCACAAGGTAAAATGGCCTCAAGCTAATATTTTAGGTTTTAATATATCAAGGCATTCAAGCTTATAAAGTGTTGCTTATAGATTTGATGTGTCAACATGCTGTTTGGGTTTCTCTATTCTCTAAATCTTTCCTACCACTTTTCCAATTTGGATTAATTTGGTTTGCAATGTGCCAAGACATCAGAACGCTGAACTCTGTCAATAACAATATTTACACTCACTGCCTGGCCGTACAATGAAATGCTCAAAGAGACCCCGTCAAATATGAATGATAGAAAGAGGAACTTCTGTCAGGTTACATGATGTGGTTCAACATTAACCTGTCTACTGCTGTGTCAGCTGACTGATGTAGAAATTTTGACTTCTTTAATGGCAATGTGACAAACATGAGATAAAGAACAAATGTGTGGAGAGCCGAAACGTTTCAGCACTCGGACAGTGCAGTGAGTGTTTTAAAAAGCATAACTTAAAAAAGGTTCTCATCTCACCATATACAGAGGTACAAAGTCATCATATAATATAAATCCATGGGGTAGCTTTACATTTAAAAATAAATGCAATATTTGCATTTGTTTAAAGCAAAACATGCAATTACTTACCAGGCTACAGGTAAAGCAGCTCTTTACATCTTCTAACGTCTCGTAATCGGTCCTCATTTACTTCCAAGAGATTCAATAATAATCTTTTACATTTTAATCCTTTAATTTTTCATATTTAAGAATGTTTGTGTGCTGCTGCGCATCCATGTGTGTGATAAGCAAACGTGCGTTGTCATCCCGTTTATACGCACATTACAGTACTAACGCTCTCTTTAAATAACAAAAACATTATTCTGCCATTAACTTTAGACTTTCAACCAGGTTTTAATTGATCAATGTCTATTTTAGTTGCCTCAAAATAGCAACATGCCAACAATGCGCCTAAACACACCTCATTTTAGCTATTTAAGCAACATGGCACTGAACAAGAAAATGACATCTGCAGCAGTATTAAACTTGCGTCACACTTTGTGCTGCATTGTGCCTGGTGTATGATAGGGCCCTAGAATTGCTTATTTATGCCATCTGATGATCAGCTTTAATGTGGTACAGTACATTTATACTCAAAGCCAGGTGTGACCTTGACTTCATGCTGTTATGTAGCAAATAAATACCTAGAAGAAGAGCAATATAATATCCCATGTCATATCTTCTCAGTGACACATGCAGATGGTGGGTGTTAAGATGGGGCTGTGCATGCAGGAAATATAAACTGAAGATGTGGATTGACAGACCATGACAACTGTCCATATCATAATATGTTGAAACATCCTAACTTAGACAATATGTAGCATACCATTATAAAGATAAAGAATTAAATGTCCAGCAGATGGGTGAGACAGTGTGCATCTTTCTCATTCACAACTAATGACAATTGCTTTATTTTCTTTGTACAATTACTGAAAAATAAAAATAAAATGTGCATGCACAAAGCTCTGTAAAGGCCATTAGAGAATCTATTATCTATTTTGTTGATGATTAGGTTGTGTGATTATTGCATTTTTACTACTCAAGCCATTTCAATATTTATGCCGAACGTTACACGTAATGAGGTGAATAAAATGATCAATTTTGCCACACAAAAGAAATAAAATACAAATTTGGAACAGAGTGGTTGCTTATAAAGATGCTGAATTTGCTTGGAAATAAAATATTGCATGCCATTTTTAGGCCTGTGCTCATCATCATGATTATATAATGTAATGTTTGTTAATGATAAAGTTTACTAAAATATCAAACATTGTCAGTGTTTTAGGTTCATGCAGAAAGACCAATCCAGAGCGATGAGAGTGATTTCATTTGATTTTATAAACTTAAAGCATTATCATATCATATTTAGTCTTTGCAGCCCTAGACTTTTTTTTTTTTACAAATTTTGCTTGTGTTGACAGTTTCCTTTGTATAAAATTGCACGAAAAGTCATGATTTCTACAGTGTGCATGGACTTTTATCAGATGTTGCTTAATGAAGAGGTGAACCAGCTTAATGTTTGCTGATCTTGTTTTGTGGACATCTGGATGCTTAAGTCAGCCAATAGCTGGATTCATTAGTCTGTCAGGTTTCTATGTGTGAGGTTTAAATTAGTCATCAGCTTTAATTAGCAAATACATGCCTGTGATTCTTGCGTTCAACATCTGTGTATAGTTTTGACAAAGCTACTTAACCCAACCACAATAAAGGATCATTTTCATTTCTGAGCAATCACTTGCTTAAATGCTTTACTGATCTATTAAAATCCTTCCCATTTAGCTTAACAAAGATCCTTTTGTGGCCATAAAGAGAGGCATTTCAGTCACAAGGCTGAATTTCTTTTTATCGTGTTCATGAAATACCTGCCGGGCAGACCGTAATATAATCACAGTGCTTGTGAAATACCTGCGTTTGATATACATATGTTCGTTGTAGAGGTCACACTGCAACTAATCCTAATTGACAGAAATTACAACTTATTTTAATACGTAATTATGAGTAAACACAATCCATGCTCAGTGTGGCCTGTGGCTACTGTTATTTAAGACGTGCATGATCGCTTATTGCGGTTGACAACCTGAATACAGATTACAATATTCCCTGTATCGTCCAATGTAAGAATCATGATGTGTAATAATGAATGCTGTAGTCTGAAAGGACATTATGTGCTATAAAATAAAAACCTGGTAGTTACGCTGTCATCTTTAAAATTTATTCACCATATATTAGCTATTTTAATCGAGTGCAATAGGTGCCTTGCTGTGAAATGTAATGGCCTTTTGAAGTTTCAAAGTCAAATGCTCTGCTACTAGTAAACTTTAGTTGGTCGGTTGGTTGATGTGACAGTACGGGTATATCTGTGTGTATGTGTAAAGTTGTTAAAGCTTTTTACTCAAGACAGCCTCCCAGTCACACTGTAGACCATCTGTTGGTGACAGCAAGTTTAGGACATATGTTTTGGAACATCTGTCGCAGTCTAATATCCGAACGTCTTTGCCGTATTCTGGCGTGAGGTCTTTGCTCTTATTCGCCTTATTCAGCCTGCCGCCATGTTGATTCCAAAACGAGGCTGTGATAGACGTCCAGAGGTTGCGCTTTAAATCTATTGTTTTGTACCGGGATGCTGGTCATTCAGCCATCAAAACACAGAAACCACATAATTTGACAAATTTCCACAAGACAAAGAACATCAGAAATCATGGATTGTTAAAATAAGAAGGGACATATGACCTTATTTTGAGATAAGAGCAGCGCAATGTGTATATAAAATCTGTTTTTCCATAAGCCTGTTGGCTAATCACTAAGATTACTCTTTTTAAGCATTGTAAACAACACTTAAGGCGGGCGCACACTTGACGTGCAGCTCAGCGTCGCACAGCGCCGCGTCGAGTCTAGGACAACTCGGAGGTTTCGTAAACCGGAAGTGAACATTAAATAGCGCAAGCTTAGTCAGATAGCGTCTACTTCAAAATGCAAAATATACATTAGCAGCCAATATTAATCGTTAATGATTTGGGACAAATATGTTATTTAATGTTAAACTATGTGAGTGGTGCTCTGTGCCGCGATAGGGGTTTGAGCAACTTCCTGGGTCAAAGCTGGGCGCCGCGGACAGGCGCCACCTGTCGGCGCCAGTGTACGTATACTCATAGAAAACAATGTGTTACATTTTTTTAGAACGGCGAACGCAGAGCTGCGCATCTGGTGTGCGACCCCCTTAAGGGGGGGGGCACATCAAAGCTTTTTTAAGCGACTGAAAATGCCTGGAGGAAGCCAAATGCCAGCTGTTTTTTCAGCTGATCGGCAGATTTCTTCAGCTGAGCGCTTTGGTAGTTGTGATACTTGAGCTGTGAACTGGTTGGTTGTTGTGATACTTGTCCCGAGCGGCAGCTTTCAGTGTCGGAAAAAACCCGCTAGCTGCGGGCTTTTTTGAAAAATGCAGCGCTTCCGGGCGTAAAAGCTTTGGTGTGCACGCCCTCTTAGTACATATCTCCAATTTGTACAGATTACAAAAACGCAAGGCATAAATACGTTAAAAAGTTTTTAAAGCACATTGACCAGAAGAATCAGGATTCATTTCTAACTAAATAACATTTGTAAGTAACACAACTTTGGGGTTCATATGGGGTTACATATGGGGTTACAACTTGCACAATGAACTTTCAAGTAAATAGCTTGTTATCAAGTCAATCTTACGTTATTAAAATTAATAACATAATTGTATTATTAATTCTATCACCTCAATTCTAAATCTATCACCTTGTTATTTGTACACGGTGTGACTATACAAATCACAACACATAAATAGGAAAATGTTTGCGTTATTTTGTTACTTATTGGGAGCAGTTTGCTAGCTGGAGCCATTCACTTCCAGTCTTTGTGCTAAGCCAAGCTAGCGGGGGCTCAGACAGAGTTACAGCATGCACAGAGATGAGAAATGGACTTATCTAACTCTGGGGGATATGGTGAATAAGCTAAATTCCCAAAATCTGGGCGTGTTCCTTTAAGATCAGATAGTAAGTAAAACACAGCATCAGTATGCCGTCTCAAACATGGCTCACCAGCCCATTTTTCCAGCCCTTTTCCAGAACACTACTAAAAGAAGGGGCTACGAAATCATTAGGGTGGCGCCAAGACTCAATTCCAAAAATCTTGTCCTATAATAGTTTTAAACAGCACACATTTTCTTTGATGGTAAAGCTTCTTTATTTAGGGATGATTAAAACTGCAAAGCTTTTACGTTCTTAAAGTCAAAGCCAGCTTCCTTTATAACAGCAGCTTTTAGCACCTGGAGAATGAGCTTCTTTTGCGAACACTTTTAAGGCATTTGATGTGCAAGAAAAAAGCGATTGGGAATTTTAGCAAGATTTTTTTTCATGCCAGTCAATTGCTTGGTATTTGTGATGGGCTTTGAAGATGCTATGAGTCAAGGAACCCCATGGAGAAAGTGATTGATCTCATTACATTGATGATGCTCGGGCTGTTTGGGTTTGAGAAGATTTATGTATGACTGTGATTAAAGCAGTCATGCCATCCTCATTGATTTGCTGAGTATTTCCATATGGATCTTGAGTAAAGTTTAGATTTCTCTTTTGAAGATTCAAAAAAAGGCAGTTTTTAGCTTTTGATCTATTTAATGTCAAAATTTGGTTTGTTTGATTGGTATAAAAGCTGTTGGAGTGGGGTGCACTCCTACTTTTATTGTAACTACTTCACTTCCTATAGGGACAGCAACCTTCATCCCAGTGATGTGACAACACCGGCCATCATGGCCAAAAAAACCAGACCGTCCCACTGGGAACCCTCCCGGTTCTCCCTATGGCCAATCCGGGCCTGCTGCCAGCATTTAAAAAAAAGTTGGCAGCTAGCACCAGCATTTTTTTATGATTTTCACAAGTTGAATGCATTCCAGAAAATATTCTTCTTTAAATATTTAAACACACAATATATAAAATAAATGAACAGACCCTCTGCTTTCAAACAACAACAAACAAAGTTTCCTCCTACCTTTATTTGTTCTTTTTTTATCACCTCCCAAATATGGTTTCTTCAAAAATAAAAAATTAAGCAAAAAGCTGAGGTAATTGCATTTTTGTGAAGGACTTTTGATAGAGATCAGGTTCATGGCGATCCCCAACACATACACAGAGTTTGAACTGTTTCCCTAACAGGATACTTGGGTAAGAGCGCCACCTGGTGGATAATAGGGGAAATATGGATTGCCGGAAAAACTTGTCATCGGTATTAACAAGTCAATGGCAGGGAAAGAGTTAAAGTGTCTAAAAAAGATGTGCAAACGAAGTTTTATTCATCATTTTAAATCAAGACATCCTGAACACCATGCAGAGTATCAGAAAGACACAGCGGCGATACTGGGTATTTGTCTGCTGAATGCACGGGGAACAAGAGACTTTAGTGCTATATAAGCGTTCTTGCAAGTTTCTTAAATTAAAGCATAGAAATTAATAGGCTATTTGCATTTTGTGCAGGAATAGAAGATCAGATTAATATCCATTTAGCCAAGACTCATTTATGTGGTCGAATGTATGGAACCGTTTTAATAAGTCTATCTATCTGATCAGAAAAGTGACCAGGTGTAAAAAGGGCCAATAATGACTGCTGGAAAAGAAGTTCATTGTAAAATAATGTGAAATAAATCTAGTAAAAAGGATATTCTGAAAATGTAACTTGTGCAATGATGAGAAAAATGGCAAATTAATTAAAAGAAAATGGAAAAAAAGTTATTCAGTACTCAGCTGAGTTTTTTATTTTTTTTCGGCTTTGACCAAGAATTTTCCTTTTGGTGCATACCTATTTTTAATATTGTAAGGGGATTGAATATATTTACACATCTGATTATTGCTGAAGTTCTATATTGAAGAACTACATTTGAGAAATTTACATATTTCGTCAATTAGCCTTTTTGAAGTAATTGTTTCTCTTGCGCTTTCTCTCTCTCTCTACCTCCATCTCAATCATAAACTGTAAGACACTTTAAACAATGAAGTGCGTGTGTGGCAAACAAAGACAAGGTTGTGTTTCTCTTTTTAACACCTAATCCCACTCAACACAACCAAGGTGTAGTGTCTGGCCTGTCTGATGTTTTCTGCACACCAGCGACAGGTCCTTGGGGATTCTGGGTAATGTAGTAAACAAAAGTCAGCAGCTTTTTAGCTCTGCTCACCGAAGCCCTTCAAGAAACCCCTGTGGTCGTTGCCTGCTTCAAATAACAGGAAATAAATAGGAGTAAGCAGTCACCGAACAATGCTTCAAACTCTTTGCTGAAGACGGCACAGCGGTTTGCTGCCTTTACCCGTCTCTTTCATACAACTCTACCCTTCACTTATGGGTGGGGTCATCGCACCTGGCTGAGAGGGAGTTTATTTATAGAATAACAGGAGATAAGACAGAAAGATAAGACTGTAAGAGTCAATCTCCCAGGTGTGCTATCAGTAATCACAACAATTTATCTCCATTAGGTCAGCAGTGGTTAGATTGATGGGACAGTTTGTGGTATTCCAGGTAGGATGATATGCAAGCTCCCTGTGAGGCATGTCAATGAAATATTTTCTTTTTATTACGGTCATGCAATGGGGTCTGCAATACTATCATTCCCATTCATCTCAAAGGCAGTTATAAAAGTTATGCAACCTCTAATGTTTATTTCTGGGTGTTAAGATGTAAATTTCATGTGACTAATTACTCCGAAGCTGCGAGAAAATGATGTCACGTGTCTTGACTGTACAGTAATTGGCTGACGTCACCACAGGAACACATGCAGTCCCAAAATCTTTCACCAGCAGCTACAGTATATTGAGCTCTGACATCAATGGCAGCAGATAATTGTGGTAAAGTCCAGTAGATCAAAAAAGAACTAGACACAAGCACTGCATCTGCTTGTATATAAACAAATGTTTCAGTTGTGTTGCTTGCATTTCTGTTTCCTTAGAATATACAGTCTCTTTTGAATGGAGTAAGATGCTTTTTGTCAGCATAATGGTGTAGTTATGACATCTACCAGCAGGAGATAACTACCTATTATAACCTGCTGTCGTAATGCAGCAGTGACGCATTGGCTCTTTTAAACTTATGAACTCGGAATGTTTTTCACAGAGGCTTGAGTCCTGGCACTTCAAGAAGAAATCTATAACCAAAAGACCAAAATGAAAAAAATTACCACTTTTAATGTTAAACTTGTTTAACAGATTATTCAACAGTACATTGAGTGTGTTTACATGCACAGATAACATTTATCTTACAGATAACACGTAGGGTCATGTAAACGCATAAAACGTTGTTTTTTTTTTTAATCGAAGAAAGCCCATAAATGGCATAAGCAAAAATCGATCAGCTCAGGTAGTTTTTTGCTCATTACCCCGATTTCGCGTAGCATGTAAACACCTTAACCGGCTTTCTCACGGTTTTGTCCATGTGGCATGTCTCCGCGTGTGAAACATAAATAAACGTCACACGTGGAAGTAAGCGCAAAGTAAAGCATAAAAGGCAGAAAAACTGTGAAAATAGATGCTTATGTTACATTTATAGGTTCTGCAGATACGAGAAGAGATAGCTTTACATTATAGCTCAAAGGTCACATTCTCCTGATCCCATTTTTCAAACCCTAGTTAGTGTGTAATGTTGCTATAATAGCATAAATAATACCTGTAAAATGATAAAACACAATGTTCACCCCAGGCAATATATTTTCTTTAATAGAAGTCTCCTTTCAAAGCCTACAGCGAACGTCCGGTTTTGACTACAGCCCTCTACTTCCCAGTTTAATGACGTCAAAGCAAGAGTGTTTGACTTAACTCCGCCCACAAGAATACGTCAGCCGGTGTCATGAGCAATTTGGTCCTCACTGGCAATTTGGTCTCCCCTAGGACCCCCGCGTGATTCCATTGGCTGAAAAACTCCTCATGGGTAGTTTTCTTAGCGCAATCGTACAAAATTGCGTTATGATTTATGTAGTTGTTAAAATTACAATTGATGTCTTTTAAATGATATGTTTCATATAGTAGTATATAAATAAGGCTATAGGTGGAGATCTACACATTGCTTGTGTCATTTAATTATTTAGATTATTATACTGTACCCTTTCCACTTTTGTACTGTGTAAAGTTAATAAATTACTTATACAAAACACGATTACTACATAGTTAAATCACACAATAAAATATAAAATATAATTTATAAGCCATGATTACTACACTTTCACTATTAAAAAATGTATTTTGTAAGGTATGTTAATAATTTACATAAAAAGTATTGTTTTTGTACAGCAGATGACGACACAATTGTACTGACATGTCTGCAACATGAATATTAGTTTTTTTGTTAACTTTTATTTAAAAAAATGTGTATGCTTCTATTTTGTACAACATAATTAGCTTGCTTGTCCGCTAACGCAGACGAGATATCGCAATGACAAATTTTTGAACAGGCATTAGTGCTAGGTACCAATCGGGGTCCTAGGGAGACTGAATTGCCAGGGGGGACCGAATTGCTCATGACAACGGCAAGCTAAGCTCCTGTCGAATCACAACACATTAAACACAATCAGAACTCTTTACGTATTTTTCGAAGGATGGACTTCATAGAACAAGGAAGACATCAGCCGTTTTGAGGACAGTGACAACAGCGCTATACAGATAAGTAAATTGTGCGAAAAATAATGCGTTTTTTACATGTGAAACATGATCACATGTTATATTGCGCACTGTAAACACAATCAAAGCTTCAAAAACACAAAAAAGAATGGGACCTTTAAGACAGATGATTATGTAGGACTTTTATGTACTATAGGCGGTGACGTCACTGCCTGCGAGAAACCTGACAATTCTCCAATTCCCATCTAAACGCAGTTGTCTACATAGCCGGTTTATTGATTTGCATGAAAAGTTTTCTATAATAAGCAGATGTTTAATAGTTTTCCGCTTATTCTGTGCATGTAAATGCACTCAGTGATTCATGAGCGATTTGACAGCAAAGAGCAACTGACAGTTTTAAAAAGAAGACTAGATACAGAAAGGAGGGAGGGTCAAGCTCCCAGTGGTATTGAAACAGCTTGGGAATGATAGAGATGCTTTCTGCTTTGTGTCTCTCTAAGTGTTGTCAGAAAGAAATCTTGGGAGATGTGAAGTACAGAACATGGAAGATCCCACCACACAACAATGTGCTTTCTGTACTCATTACAATCAGAAAGGATTTCATTGCCAGGTCTATTTATACACACAATGAATTGTGTATACACAATACACAAAGATTTTGGATTTAACAACATATATAACAAGAATAGCACTCCTATTGCTATGAATTGGGGACAACTTAATATGGCCACTGCACTTTCAGGTTAAAAGAACCAATCATCAATCAATAAAGTGTGACGATTGTCACGATCATCCCTTTAAATATCTACAGTATTATAACTGCTGCTTTACCTTACTGTAGGTCATTTATAAAGATAAATTTGTCCCATGGCTGCAGCTCATCACAGGGCTGATAGAGTAAAGCACACATCAGTGCACGCTGGCCATTTCTCAGTTAACCGATGCTGAAGTTAAACAAAAGCCGTAATTGATGACATTGGCTATTTCAGCTGCATCCATTATTAACACGAGCAAAATATATTAAGCATACGGCCATGCAGTCTTCCTAGATAAACATAGTCTTACCTTCTTGCTGGAGGTCTCTTCTTGCTGGAGGTCTGGGAATCATGGCCCCTTCTAGAAGAGGATAAGAAATTACAAGTTGAATGAAAGGACAGACATCTTATGGATTTGAAAAGAAATCTCATTTAATGTTTCTGATTCATGAATGTTTGGGTGATTCTCACGAAATCCAGACTTGGAAGGTGTCCATCATCAGATTTTTAAAAAAAGCCCTTGAAGCCATTTTTTTGGCACATATAAAATTAAGGCCTGAACTTACTATAACAGTTATTTTTAGAGGATTTAAAAAATATTTACTATAGAATTATTACATTTTTTTAGATTATCATTATCAAAAATTATCATTATCGCAACATGATTTAACATTAAATATATGCAAACTCATGTTTCGGTAATGAGAACTAAAAAGTTGTCTAGGTACAATGACAAACAAAATTTCAAATTTTATCAATATAGAAAAAATAAGAACTGCTTACCTGGTCACATCTTTAGTGTCACAGTCAATTATGTCCCTTCCAACAATTTTTTTTTAAATGTTAGTTCATCGAGGGCTTAAACAATAATTGAAAATTGTTGTGGAGGTCGAGAAAATTGGTCTGGGACACGTTTATATTCCTTATTATTGTCTCTACATTTACCAATGATCATCAAATACCACATGTTTCTTTACTGTAAATGTTTATAGTATAACATGCACTGAAGCTTTTATTTTTTAGATTTTTTAATTATAAATATTTCCATGTCAAAGAACCCAAATCCAGTGATGGACACGTTGCGGTAATGACAATTTTCCCTTAAAATGCGGAAAAAACAACAAAATTGGTTTGTATGATGTCATTTGAAATTATGTGTAAAATAGTACATGAAGAGATGTTTGTAACTGTAAGCCTCTTATTTTGATACTCTTTGCTTTAAATTTTTTATCAAAATATTTCATGACACCTCATAAGTCTAATTTCGCGAGAATCACCCGTTTGTTTATCCGGAATGAACGTCTACTTTTAACCATGTTTCTCTATACAGATCTTTTGACAACATCTTATACTATAGGAGTGGGCAATACAGCCTCAAAATTATATCATGATATTTTAAGAATTTTTGTGGTAATGATATGTATGACGGTATAGAAAAAGGACACAGGAGTAAGATGGAAAAAATGGATCTGTCTTATTAAATATTAAGTAGTGATGTATCGGCCGCCGATATTTATCGGCCGATTTTTTATGAATTTGAAAACATCGGCATATCGGCAATAGCATGAGAAAGGCTGATACCAATTATTTATTAATTAACTGCATAAAAAAATCCATTATATGTAAAAAATGAGTTAATGTTGTTAATAAAATAAAGGCTGAATAGCAAAAACCACATTTGAAGGTTGTCATGCTGTCTTCTTATATTTGTTTTAGCTTAATTTGTGCCTCTCTTATTATGTTGGTCAGTTGAATGTTAATTAGATCCAATCCATGTTCAGTAAAAATAATTTGATGCAGAAATAAACTAGCTAATAGACCAACTGTATAGTATTGTTTACAAGTGTTTAATATCGGTATCGGCCAGAAGTTGTCTGTTTAAATCGGTATTGCCCCCCAAAAAAATCTGTGCATGAAAATTTTTTGTATTTAAATTCAGACAGTAAAGTACTGTCATCACAGTAGTACGAGTTGGTAGTGTTTTCCCTATGTAACACAACTCCTTAACACTTCAGTTTAACAGTAATTAAAGTAATTTTTCACAGTGATGCTCGTTTGAGTCATTTGTTTACTTTTGGGCTACACACCATATCTACACGTGTTGCTGACATTCTGCTCTTGCTCTCAGGTGTTGTTGCTGTGTGTTAGGGATTGTAAATGAACAATGCGTCATTGCGTCGCTATATCATTTATGTCGTGAAATGACATTTTTTAGCATGTAAAAATGATACCGGTGTTATCATGGGCACACCCCTAATACTAACTAATGCATCCAGGTTTTGTTCCAGAATCAGTGCAAGATCAAAAAAAGTTCTTATTGTATAACAGAAGAGTCATTTAAAAAAGAAATGTACTTTTAGCTGATTCACAGATGCAGCCTTATTCATCAAATCCTCCTACAGTTGGTTTGGTTAATTGTCAGCATTACCACCAATGTCCTTCTGTTTATGTGCATATTATAAAGCCGTCATGCTGTATGGCAGCCAGCCATGCTTTAGCATCTGACTGTTTGGATAATGACTGTTTAGTATTGTGATTGTTGTATTTATATGATTCTCTTTCACTTTGTGGAGTGAATGTTAAAAGAGGAGCCCGCCAAGTTATTTGCTGATGCTGTATACAAAATGGGAGCTCATTTTTCCCTTTTCTCCAGCTGTGCATTTTTATTTTATTTTATGATTCTGGGATTAAGTTAATTATTAAAGAGCACCTATTGTCCGATTCACGTTTTTAAATTTCCTTTGGTGTTTATTATTACATGTTAACGATATGCAAAAGGTACAAACACCAAAGTAAACGATGACGCGAGTCTCCAATGTAAATCTCTTTTCTTGGACTACAACAAACACACAGATTGTAGGCAACAGTTTACTTCCTGGGATTGGTGATGTAGAAAAGACCAACATTATCATAATTCCTCCTACTTCAGACTCATAACCTGTAAGTTAACAGCTGTTAGCATTGCATTGTGACCGAATCTTTCAAACATGGTAAGTAGCATCACATTTCTGGCTGGCCAATCACAACTTTTGAGCAATGTCCATTTCCATGGTTTTGTGCGGACAATCAATGTACTGTAAGAACATAATTAGTTACTGTACATCATTATTAGTTTCTGACGCCATTGGAAATGTTACTTCTGAACCATCACCTGAGTGTGTTACATTTGCACTTTGTTGACCCTTTTATTTAAAGCAACTCTTAACAAAGTGGAACTTCATTCAAACAGATGGTTCAAAGCCATGTTCACAGAGCAGCTGAAGTTTAAGAAAAGTAAGGCAGGAGCTTTGAAAGACTTTGAATTTGTAACTTGTCGTGGTTCTCTTCTGTTTCAAAACTTTAATTGCATGCATGTTCATGAAGCTGCACTTACATTCATTGATATTCAGATAAACATAACAAATTATTGGTTGTTTATCTCATAAGTCCTTCAATCACATTAGGTTTAAAAAGTATTTGAAGTTTTTATTTAATGAGCATATGCTGGATAGGCTGTTAAGTGCCAAAGTTCTCCACACAGCTTGTCTAACAGCTGGATCTTCCCAAACTCACTAGAGCCCCTGCATAGGGGAAAGCATATGAAACATAGGGAGCGGGAGTCTGAGAAATTGGAGAGGGACAGTGTCACTGTCGCTCCATCTATAATTACGGCGACTTGACATCTTTGAGCTCATCCAAAAAAAAAAACATCTGCTTGTCTTTCAGCATGACCAGGTCAGTCTGGCTCAATGGTTTTAGGGGGATTCTGACCCCTTGTTAGCTGTTTAGGTTGGTGAAACAGCTGGCTGGATGGCTTAATCATTTGATCACCAGTTTGGCTATAGGCTAGGAGTCCAATTTTTAACCAGAATATGTGCAGCCATGACACTGCAGCAGTCCTAACACTGTTATTGTACAGTCAAGATCACAATTTTACACATTCTTTGAAATATCTGCAAAAATTAAAGGATCACAATATAAAGGATTAAATACAATCCTATAGTAAATCTTGAACTATATAACTGTATAACTGTATTTACAAAAATAACCCAGTTCGAAAGTTTACATACCCTTGATTCCTAATACTGAATGATGTTACCTGGTTGATATGAGCAGGTTTGACCCCTTTCCAACATTGGCTAAATTATGAGGAAATTCATTCCACACAATTGAGAGACTCATACACAACTATTACAAAAAAATACAAGCATTCACTGATGCTCAAAGGAAAACACAATTTGAGATTCACTGAAAGTTCGGCAACCGAAAATATTTGTCTGAAAATAGCAAAAAACAAATTTTCGGCTTTCGGCCCAAGCAAGTGAAATTTTACTTTGATGACATGATCAAACAGCAACAAGTGCAGAGTAAAAGGCGCACACGCTTCATAAATGCAGCAAACATACAACATACAGCCTTTCAAGTTGAATTTATCACAAGACATCCTGAACAACATGCAGCATTATAAGACACAACGGTGATTCTGGGTACTTGTCTGCTGAATGCTCATACACGGAGAGCGAGAAACTTTAATCATATTATGTTCCGGGTCAATTTGATAAACCAGTTAACCTGTGATTTTATTCTTGAAATTTTGTGACTTTTTCTCATTTATGGCCATGAACATGCATGCAAAGTTTGGACATGCTGATATGTTTTGAAGTGGACCAAAAACATTTTGTAACGATTTTGTTTTGTTCCAAAGCAACTGTATAGACCTAAATTAAATATATATTTTTAGTGTTTGTTGCCAGATTGGTGTTTTACTATCCTGAAATGGGGGTAAAAAGGCTTCTCCTCACTTATTTGAGTACTGAAAAAGACTTTTAAAGACATAGATGGTAAAAGTGAGCTATAATTTCTATTTACAATGTATATGAAATACTACTTAAGTTACTGTTTTCTTCCAGATATTTTGTCACTTTTTCTCATTTAGGGCCATGAACATGCCTGCAAAGTTAGGATACACTGATGTGTTTTGAAGTGGGTTTTTTTCGCACAAATAATGATTTTTGTTGACGATTTTGTTCGCGGGTCAATTTGACCCATATTTGTTTGTTCCAAGGCAACTGTATAGACACAAATTAAATACATTTATTGCGTATATGTTGTTGATTTAGTGAAATAAATATTGTAAAAACGACATTCTAAAAATGTTACTGTACACATGCATTGGTAAAAGAATTGGCAAAATAATTAGGAAAATAAAAAAACATGTTCGGTTGTTCGGTATCTGGCCTTTGACTTTATTTTATTCGACTTCGGGCTAAAAATTTCCTTTTGGTGCGTCCCTACACTGTAAAAAAATTCAGTAGAAATTGCAGCTGGGTTGCCGGTAACTTACTGTAGATTTAAATGTATGTTTTTACTGGCAACATTTTGTTCAAAGTTAAATGAACATTAAACATTTACAAGGTCTTTACAGAGTAAAACTAAAAAAACAGCATCAAGCAAAACATTCTGGGAAACAAAATCTGAAGCAAAAAAACAGAAAAAGATTGATGATGATTTCTGGTTTCCAGAATGCTTTGCATGAGGCTGTTATTGTATAGTTTTATTCTGTAAAGATAAAGACTTGTTAATATTTAAAATTTATTTAACTTTGAACAAATTTTGCCAGCAAATAACATAAATTTAAATCTACAGTAAATTACCAGCAACCCAGCTGCAAAAAACACTGTAATTTCTACGGAAATTTTACAGTGTAAACACAATTCTTTAAGAAGAACAAGGGGTACCATAACTTTGCTAAGTAGCTAAATCAAACTACCGACCTATGCGTTTTGTTTGTAGTTTTATTATAACCGTACTGCCAGTGAGAGTGAGAATAGAGATTTGTAAATTTTGAAATGAATAAATTCTTAACCTCGCACTTAAATTTGATGAGCTGCAGGCAATGAAGCCTGAAGCTAGTGGGGTCAAGCTAGCTTCATTAGCATTATTCCACAGCGCCAGCGGTTATAGAATAGTTTAACAGCCTTGTAAAAATCAATAGTTTTAGCTTTCTGATAATGAGCTACTGGCTGAAACCGGAGATCTTGTTCCTAAACATATCTGATTTATTGAACATCTGGTGAATAGCACCACAGACGCAGCAGTATCTCTCAGGGCATTTAAATTTATTACATTCCAACAAGGAATACTTTGTCAAATTGTTATTCCCGTTTTATGTGTTCCAGCTTCCAGCAAATTGTAACTTTTTCTAGTTTCTAACTTTAAGCGTTTTTAAATACTTATTCTAAAACTTTACAATGATTGTTTATGAAGGATCATTCTATTTCATAAAATGCCTTAATCTATTGGTTAATTGATTGATGTTGCAAAACGTTTAAATACAGGGCTTAAACATGTCAGTATGGCCCATGAATATTAATTACATGGTGCCGTGCAATTAATATTCATGAACCAAGCTGACAAGTTTTCAGATCAGACTTGCAACGTTTACCTTCTTAACGTCGTGGTGTGCAATTATAAGCCACTACAGAAGGCCATTAAAGTGCTGTGTCAGATAGCATGCAGGGCATTATCTTTACTAATGCACATCTTATTTGGAAACCTTATGCCTGTTCTCATATATACTGTATTACAGGCACTGAGCCCAGGTCCCACTCGGTTAATGCTTTAATGTTATAGCCTTGCATCAGGCAAAATCACAGTTTTCTATAATTTGATTACAGCAGTTGAAAGCGATCCTACATTATGTTGACAGAATGCATTAGGCAGCGCTGTCACCATTAAAATAAGTTGGAATCATCTTGAAATAATTCATATGGCAGATATTACTGCGGGCGAGAGAAGAACTTTGCTCTGGTCTCATCAGACATGATGCTGCGTTCACTTATTAAAAGTGTAACGGCGTCCTGGAAATGAGGGTTGGGGATAGATATGTGGATTAATGTACAATTTAGAGCACTACCTCCGTAGCACTTTAAATTATTCAGATCTTTCAGCCACAGGGCACGTCTATGCATACAGAGTAATGAAGCCGGAATACTCAAAAACGTTCAGAGGAAGTTCAGCTTTCCTGGGAAAATTGGGCCTTTGTGATGTGAGACTATTGCAGAAAACATCTTAATGCATTACTGTTTTGAAGTCAAGAAGGGTTGCTCCTGAAAGCTTTATTTTTGGATGCACGATGCGTCAGAAATATAAAGCTTTGCTCTGCACAGCACGAGAGCTGTCTTCTGGTAATAAGAGCTGTAAATGCATCTCTAGAATATACATCCCACAGTGTTTATGATTTGTACAAAAAGGCTATTTTCTCCACGTGAGATGTTATTGTAGCAGCACCAGTGTGGTCCTCTTTATAGCTGCCTGGCAGGAGTTGCCAAAGACAGGTTTTTTTACATAAAGTGATGTGGTTTTGGATATCTTTACATTACTCTAAGAAATCATATTGTAATAATGCTGGTTTTCATAGTCTTATAACCTAAATATATTAATATATTTAGGTTGTTGTTACCAGTTTACAAATTGGTACACTTTTACTAAATTATTTTTTTGTAATTATGTGTATTGAGTAATGCTTTCAGGAAGCATACATTTCTCCTAATGAATGAACGAGCGAGCGAACAATCGAACCATTGGATGGAAGGAAAGCTATGATGAAATGATTGAAGACAGGAAGAAAATATAGACACAATAAACAATACAATAAAAGGTGGAAAGGATAAAAAGGAAGGAAAATGGTATGAAAGAAAGGAAGGAAGGAAAAAAGAAAGAAAGAAAGAAAGAAAGAAAGGTGGATGAAAAAGGAAGAAGGGATAAACAAAATGAAGGAAGGAAGGATGAAAGAAAGGACAAACAAACAATAGCCAGAAGGAAGAAAAGAAGGAGGGAGGGACGGAATGGTGAAAGGTTGAAATAATAGAATGAAGGAAGAAAAATAAAAAGGAAGGAAGAAAGAATAAAATGAAGGAAGAAAGACAGAATAAAAGTAAGAAAGAAAGAATAAAATGAAGGAAGAATAATAGGAACAAAGGATAAAAAGAAGAAAGGATAAAAAAGAAGGAAGAAGGGATGAAATAAAGGAAGGACAGAAGGAAGGATAAAAAAAGGAATGAAGGATGAGAGGGAGGAAGGAAGGAAGGAAGGAACGAAAGAAGGAGGGAAGAAATGGTGAAGAATAAATGCAAAAATGATGCAAGAAAAGAAAGAAAGAAACAATATGACTGAAACAGTAATGAAACCCATTTTGTAGAACATCCAATTCCTGTTTTCTAGCTCGTCCTGTTATCTTCTTATTTACTGTAAGAGGACATGTAGCCTCCTAAGGGGTAGATAAAGATTGTAAAGGAAGGGTGTAGACAGGTGACCCTGTCCTTATGATAATGTCTCCATTCAATTACAGCACTGACCTTCTACTGTCCAGAGAAATCCAGTAAAAAACATAAAAACAAAGCAAATATAAAGCGCCTCTCTATCAAGTCTCATAAAAACACCCTTGGGCAGAGGTGCTGCTAGCCCAAGCATCAGCAAGCTGACCTGAGATCGTTTTTACAGCAGACTTTCACTTCACACAGTGACTAAGGAGTGAGATGGATTTTCGCGTATCGGCTCTCTCTAGGTACTTGCCATCATCCAGCAAACACTTGTGCCATCTTAATTACAGATGGTTGCTGAGCAACACATAACATTTTATTTACAACTAAATGCAATGCATGTCTGTTTGTTGGGATGATAATTAATATGGTTATGGGCCATCTGCTAAAGCGCCAAGTGCTGTTCCACACATGATGAAGGAGATGCAATGTTTGTTTATAGTGGAGACTGGAAAAGCAAGAGTGGATATTATTTTGGAAACAAACAAAACTGTAAAAGTAATTGTTTTTAAAGTCCACACGAAATCAAAATTGACCCTATTGTCAGCGCACATTAGTTTGTGGTGAATGAATCATCCGCGCAAGTCTATTTACAAAAAGACAAATGTGACCCTGGACCACAAAACCAATCATAAGGGTACATTTTTGTAAATAGGGATTTATGAAAGCTGAATAAATACGATTTCCATTGCTATGTGGTTTGTTAGACCATATTATGCTGAGATATAATCTGAGGGTGCAAAACAATTAAAATATTGAGAAAATTACAAATTGCCTCCGCAATCATTAATCAAAATCTGAAAATGTACTCTAATTACAACACTTTGACAGATTGGAGGTAATCTACTAACCATCAGCTTGCTGCGAGCTGCATTTCTGATTAAAAGCTTGCTTTTCTTGATAGTCGATTCAAAGTGAAAAACAACCCACACTCTTAATTTTTCTTTTTTAATATCATATAAATTTTAGCATATTTGCATTATAGTTCAATTCTATAACATTTTTTGTTCTTTATACAGTGACCAACCAGCTTATGATTACTGCTTCTTTTACTCGCCAAAGCCATTTATACCCATGAATGGAGTTTTAAAGCTCATGTAACACACGCTGTTTCTGCATTTCTGATGTTAATCTGGAGTACCTATAGAGTAGTATTACATCCTTTATATCTCCGAAGAGTCTTTAGTTTCATTATAAAAGAAAGATTAGGTTTACCGAATCTTTCCGATAACGTATGAAAAAAATGAAGAAGGAGGAGTTATACCACGGGAGGAGTGAGTACGAGTCATGCAACACTATACAACACTTATAACGTATGATTCACTACATGTTCATGTCATTAATATAATATGCACGCGCTTATTTCCAACATAACACAGAAGTCTTACTTACCACGTGCATCTCGTCATGACCCGGTTGGGAAAATCCAGTGCATCAAACACACACGCAAAACTCCACTGCTAACCCGGATAATAAACTATATCCATTGTTTCCATAAGGCTGACTTTCTTCTCCTTACATACAAAAACTCACTTCTTCTTTCGTGCCTTTGTTGAGTTTTGAAATTAAACAAAGCTGTCACGTGATAAGATGTTTGCAAGTTCTAGCGTCTCCCGCTGATTGACGGGTGGGCGGGTTTTCCGGGGGAAGTGCCCATATAAAGAAGTGATACGTCAGCTGGACCTGTAATCGAAAAAAACTTTCCAAAACTTGTACAAACCCTGGCGAAGTGCATTCGACACAGAAATACTCTGTAACACGCCTAACTGCTTTTTTGAGGAAACAACTCTATAACTGTGTTAATAAGTCAGAATGCTTGAAATACCATTGAACTACCCCTTTAACTATTCCGATCAATAACATGGGTGGGTCACTATCATCACTGCAGTGGTTCCAAAAACACTCTCCACTCATACATTTTTACACCTAACTTTGGTCTTCAAGGAACACTGGAACACAACACAAGATTTAAAAAATATTTATTTTCATCTTTAATTTATACCCAAAAGAGATGCTTTAAAGAAATTTGGTAAATATCATACAGGTATGTAAGACTCTGGGTCTTAAATAACACATCTTGCACATAATTGATCAGTATGGGTGGCTGTAATCTGTAATACTGGTATCTGTGTTACTATAAAGATAGTCAAACAATAGTTTTATCATCATTGCCTCATCATCATTTCATTTACCTAAACAACTAAAAAGCGTCATTGCACACGGAGATGCCCTCAAGCAATACTGAGGAGATAATGTGTTTTCTGTAAATGAAAGACACTTCTAATGTATTGTTAGGTTCACTTTGTTTTGCTGACAGAACATACAAAAATCAATATACTGCAATCTACAAGCCGAACCAGGTGCTTTGTCATATTTAAGCTTAAGTGAACGAAGTTTTGTTTTGATGTAATTTTTGAGAAATGCTTTGTTTTTCTCAATAGAAAGTAATAGGAGTAAATGATAACTGAAAGACAATGTTGTACATAACCGGGTTCTTGTAAATAAATGCTTCGGTAGGATACAACCACATAATGCCTGTTTCAAGATACGAAATCGAACATATATTACTTACATGGATAAGGTCGGAGAGGTCATTTACAGCTATGGAGCAGTGAGATTTGGAGTTAAAAGTACAACCCCAAACCTTGGGGCGCAGAAGAACCCATCAGTCAAGCTCAAGTCCAGAAGACAACAAGAGATTGAGCGACTGGTGAAAGAAAGAAGGAACCTGAGAAAACAATGGAGGAAGCCCACAGATGAGGAAAGAAAAGGAATTGAGGCACTACAGGGTGACATCAAGCAGCGTATTGCAACACTGCGAAGAGCAGAATGCCTTAGAAAGCAACACAAGAAGAAGGAACGAACGAGGACTACCTTCTACAGAGATCCCTATAAGTTTGTCAGAGACCTATTTGTCAAAGAGAAAACTGGGACCCTCAAAGTACCTTTACGAGAACTAGAGAAGTACCTGAAGAAGACCTACTCGGACAAACAGATGCATGTGCCAGCCAACATTCCGGATGATATGCCGCCAATTCAACCACCTGAGCACCAGCTAGAAGCAAGACCTCCTACCTGGAGCGAAGTGGAGAGCACAGTAAGGCGGGCAAGAACAGCCTCGGCCCCTGGGCCCAATGGCGTTCCATATAGGGTTTATAAGAACGCGCCAGGGGTCTTGAAGTTCCTCTGGAAGCTCATGAAAGTGGCATGGGAAAAATAAATTATACCAAAGGCATGGCGACGGGCAGGAGGAATCCTGATTCCCAAAGAAAAGGATTCCTCAACCATCGATCAGTTCCGCCAGATAAACCTCCTGAATGTGGAAGGAAAGATATTTTTCAGTGTTGTAGCCCAGAGGCTCTCTGTGTTCTTGCAAAAGAACAACTTTGTTGACACCTCAGTGCAGAAGGCAGGGATAAGTGGATTCTCAGGATGCCTGGAACATACAAATGTCATCTGGCACCAAATACAGACAGCCAAGAAGGAGAAGAAAGACTTGCATGTGGTTTTCTTGGATCTTGCCAATGCCTTTGGGTCAGTGCCGCATGAAATTCTATGGACTGCGTTCAAGTTCTTCCATGTACCAGAGGGTATCACAAGGTTGGTCAAAGCCTATTTCCAGGACCTTCAGTTCTGTGTGACAGCACAGACTAGTACAACTGCCTGGCAGCACCTCGAGATAGGCATAATGGCGGGCTGCACAATCTCTCCACTGGCGTTTACCATGGCGATGGAGCTCATTATTCGGGCATCCCGATGGGTAGTAGGAGGCGAGCGGTTGAAGAGTGGGCTGCGTCTTCCTCCAATCAGGGCGTATATGGACGACATGACGACAATAACAACAACAAATGCATGCACTAAACGCCTGTTGGACAAACTCCAGGGAAACATCAAATGGGCAAGAATGGAGATTAAACCCAGCAAATCCCGCAGTATCTCCATTGTCAAGGGCCAGCTTACCAACGAGAGGTTCCAGATTAACAACGAGCCAATACCAACAATTCTGGAGAAGCCCATCAAAAGCCTCGGCCGCTGGTATAGCGCAGAACTCAAAGACTTGAAGCAGGTGGAACAACTCAGACAGGATACAATCAGCGGCCTCAAGAAGATCAACAACACTGCTCTTCCAGGGAAGCTGAAGCTGTGGTGCTTTCAGTTTGGGCTGTTGCCCCGAATCATGTGGCCAATTTCTATCTATGAGGTCACACTATCCCATGCCATTCGACTGGAGAGATTAGTGAATGCACAAGTGAGGAAGTGGCTTGGACTGCCAAGATGCCTTACCAGCATTGGCCTGTACGGCAACGGAGCCCTCTCCCTGCCAATCTCAAGCCTGGTGGAGGAGTACAAATGTGCCAAAGCAAGGCTGGAAATGACTCTGACCGAATCCCGGGATCCAGTCGTCAGAGGCGCTGCTCCTACCCTGGCAACGGGGAGGCAATGGAAGCCGGCAGCAGCGGTTGCGGCGGCAAAGGCTGCCCTCAGACACCGGGATATAGTGGGGCATGTCCAATATGGCAGAGCAGGCCTTGGATTGGAAGCAGCAACACCCACGTGGCAAAAGGCTACTCCAAGCGAGCGGCGGCACATGGTGCTGGAGGAGGTGCGCCACCAGGAGGAAGCAACCAGGTGTGCCAAGGCTGTCTCCCAAGTCCAGCAAGGTTGTTGGATGAAGTGGGATGGCGTGGAGAGGAGGAAAATCACATGGAGTGAGATGTGGGGCATGGAGGCTAATAGGATAAGTTTCATCATCGGAGCCACTTATGATATCCTGCCATCCCCAACCAAGCTACATCTTTGGTATGGATAGGACCCAGCTTGTCCCCTGTGTGCAGCCCCAGCAACCCTCAAACACATCTTGGTGGGATGTAAAACCAGCCTAACTCAAGGAAGGTACACCTGGCGCCACAACCAAGTACTGAGGTGCTTGGCGGCCGAACTTGAGAACAAGAGGGTAACCACCAATACCATGCCTCTAAATGCCCAGACTGCCATTCCACAGAGAATAACTTTCATGCGGGAAGGGGAGAAACAGTGGACTAAGCCATCACTCCCAAACTCTGGCCCCCTGAACGTAGCCCGGGATTGGGAAATGCGGGTAGACCTTAATCAGAGGCTCACCTTCCCACCCGAAATAGCAACAACCAACCTGCGCCCAGACCTTGTCCTCTGGTCCAAGTCCTGCCGGCGTGTTTTCATTGTTGAAATGACTGTCCCATGGGAGGATGCCATCGATGAGGCATTCGAACGGAAGAGGCTGCGATATGCCAACTTAGCAGCTGAAGCAGAGGGGCGGAACTGGAATGTGAAGGTGTGGCCAGTTGAGGTGGGGTGCAGAGGTTTTGTAGCCAGCTCTACCACAAGGCTTTTAAAGGAAGTAGGGATCAGAGGGCAGTCCCAACGGAAGGCAGTCAAAGAACTTGCCACTGCAGCGGAACGGAGCAGCCACTGGCTGTGGCTGAAACGAAGGGATGCAACATGGACTGCCAAATGATCGCTTGGTGCCACCATCGTGCGACACACACCCGGGTCTGATCAACCCGTGGTGGGCCAACCCCGGCAGAGGGTGTCTTGTGATAAGTGGCCGAAACACCCAATGAGGTCGGGCACACAACTGAAGATGTGTCGCACTGGTGACACCATGAGTTCTGTGAAAATTCCACTCCACCCAAGATGACATCAATTTTGTGCTGAAAGTTAGGGATTTTAACAACCAGTCCTAGTAAGAATCAAACATGTAGCAACCTAAATCAAAGAAATAATTTTGTACTATATATGTAACAAGAAAAATCTTTAGGGTACACAAAGCTAAGTGAAGTAAATAGACCCTTTTAATGTTTGTATACAATGATGACGTGGTAAAATATGCACGTGCATATTGGCAAGAATCAGCAGTGAAGCAACACAGACAGAGAAATTTATTTAAAAAAGTTAACTTTATCAACTTTAGTGGAGTGATATAGTAAAATAGTGGAGTGGATAGAAGACGTTAGCAGATGGGCAAATATAAAGTTGCGAGATATACCTATATTAGTATACTATATTCGTGCAACCAAAAGCAACAACCAGACATTTTGATGCCATTTTGATAAACTTTCTGAGTTGCTAACACGTTAGAACCACTGGGGAACAACACCACATCTGTTGCCAAATGTGCGCACAGGCTATTTGATCACGTGGGCTGTAAAAGCATCTATTGATTGTGAAGTATTAGCCCATACTTGAAATGTGACCTCTGCATTTAACACACACACACACACACACACACACACACACACACATGCGCACACACACACACACACACACACACACACACACACACACACAATTCAAGTCATGAACACACAAACACACACACAGACACGGAGCAGTGGGCAGCTATCACTGCAGGGCCCGAGGTGCAATTTGGAAAAAGTTCTTTGCTCGAGGGGTACCTCAGTCGTATCCTGAAACGGAGACCTTCAGGTTACACCTCGGCTCTTACCATTAGGCCACAACTGTCTCAAAGTGCTTGTGGGTGAAAGATTCTCAGACAGAACCTACAGATGCCTATGCTCCAATTTTTATGCTTGTTTTTCTTACATCAAATCTTATGTCCCTGTTAGTGGTTTGCTTCTTTCAGTATTTACAAGAATATGACATTAGACGTAGAATCAAGGGACATAAAATGGGTAAATTACTAGAGGTCGACCGATTTAGCGGCCGGACGATTAATTGGCCGATTTTTGGCATATTTAAAAAATCGTCTTTGGCCGATTTAGCTGCAAAATTAGGCTGATTAATATGCAGGCGCATCTGCGGGCACCTAAGCGCTGTTGTAGAACTCGTGACGCTGCCTCTTGCTGCAAGCAGATCGCTCTCGTGTGTGTGCAGCCGTGCCTTGTTCAAAAACAGCTTTAGTAAACGATGGCGGGATCGCGTGAATTAAGCAGCCAGTACAACAGGGTGACGGGCTTATGTCTCGCGGTGTACTGTCCGTGCAAAATAAGGCTCATTTCATGTGATTAATGAGTGATGATGATCTTTGTTTGCGTGATAGAGAGAGCAGAGCCGCGCGGGCGCGCTTTCTGTCTTTAAACTGTCTCCGTGCTTTTATTACTCAAAACAAAACTGACTCAATGGCGAAAGGTCGGAAGACCAAATCATATTCACCGAGGAAATGTTTTTCGTGTTGTTACAGTAACACTTTGTTTACAGTTTTGCGCTGCTCAGCCTGGGTTACAACACCACGCGTCCGATTCGCGAACTGATTCCTTTGAACAGATTTGTTTGAATAAACTTTTGAAACAACAGATCTGTCCCAACACTAAACTCACAAGACGTCACTGTCAGCACAATCAGTCACTTATAGCGCCTCAGAAATGAGAATGTAAATGTGTTTAGAAAGATTTGCCCTAAATAACAGTCTCAACTAAAAAACATAGACATTTACTATGTTAACTTTATGACGAATAAATAATTTATCAGGTCTACCAAATAAGGATTTTATCCTACAAAGCAATAAAAGCCATGGTAAAAAACTGATCAAAGATGATGACAGTGTGTAAGGTCATATCTGTGTCTGATAAATGCATGGTGCAGAGGAGGTTGTAAAACTCTTCAGAAAGACCAGTCATCATTTTTTTAAATACTTTGACTTAAATAGTGACATTTTTACATTTAAAATATCTGCTAATGATGAGAGCATTTTGATTATTATGTACATATAGAAAATCTGCCAAACATATCGGCCATTGGCTGCCCTGATTTCTAAATATCGGCATCGGCCAGAGAAAAAGCCATATCGGTCGACCTCTATGAATTACATTATTTATAGTAATACTTTTCTTTTTTTGTGCTATGATTTAAATCAAAAGGCACATCATTTGTGTTTACTTGGAGGAAATATCGATGCATAGTACCCTGGCAAACAATATCTCATGGTTGGCTGAAGCACCTTTTTTCCAGAGCGTTCACATTAGAGCTATTTCTTAGAAGGGTAACAAGGTTAAACTAGCTTGAAAATGACTTAATCTTTCACCTTAGGAGAGAGCTAATATATTTTGCTTATAATGAAGAAATATCAAAGGGGAACTGGCACCAATTCATTTAACTTCAAGTGATCTGTATTTCATGTCTATCAGCAGTCATTGAACATTATAAAAGCGTAATGTGACAAGTTAAAACTCAAGCAGAAGTGTTCTCGATTAAGCCCAGTTCACTGTCAGCCATGAATAGGAATGACACCAGCATGAATATTTCATGTTCTGACTGCTAAAATCCTCCTGGGTCTTTGGGCTGAGGGCAGCTCGCTGAAGACTCGCATAATGGAGGCGATACATCATGCATATAGTTCATGGACCGCACTATTTCTGCTGTAATGCATGCATGTGGCTGTATGTGGGTGTGAGTCGCTAGTGTCAGGAGTATGTGTTGAATCTGATATATTTGCACACATGGAGATGTGTGTGGCAGGTAGCTGAAGTTCTATTCAGACGTGATGTTATTTAAGTTGAAGACCCCATAAAACTAAACCTACAGTATCTTTACCTCTCATGTCATGTAACGCTATTTAGTTATAAAACATATATCTATAGGTTTAAAAACCACTGGATTGCGTATTCAGGTGGCTTTCAATAAAATCACAGCATGTAATTGCTTAAACAAATGTTTCCTTATTTGCACACGGCAGATGTTTTCTGCATATCTCCCAGTATTGTGAGGAGGAGGACACAGATGTAGTTCTTTATGCAGTACTTATCGTTTTATTAATGGGTCAAAGAACAATACAGCCCACCTACTCTTCTTGCGTAAGGCTGCACATCGTTCTCTGCTCGGTTTTATCATGTTAGAAAATTTACCAATTACAAGGATGTCACTTTAAAATGTTTATTCAAAGCTAAAAAACTAAAGCTGTTATTATCGTAAAAAACATCTCAGCAGATTCTTTATTGGGTTGAGGGACATGACTTACCTGTCGTAGAAATAATTTTTTGGTTTTGATGATAAGAATGAAGTCAGGCCCTGACAAGTGACAATATGACTGAAGAACAAAAAAAAAATGTGTAATTGTCATGAAGATCAGTTTAAAAAAAGGCTAATTCACACTCATTTGGCAAATGTTAATGCACACTGACAAGTGCTAACAAACACTGAAAAACAGAAACAAACACTGACAAACACCAACAAACACTGACACATGATGACAAACACTGACACATGACAACAAACACTGACACCCACCAACAAACACTGACACATGACGACAAACACTGACACATGACGACAAACACTGACAAGCACCAAGCAAACACTGACAAATGCCAGCAAACACTGACATGCACCAAACAAACACTGACAAGCACCAAACAAACACTGACAAATTTCAACAAACACTGACAAATTCAAACAAAACACTGACAAGCACCAAACAAACACTGACAAGCACCAAGCAAACACTGACAAGCACCAAACAAACACTGACAAATGCCAGCAAACACTGACAAGCACCAAACAAACACTGACAAATTTCAGCAAACACTGACAAATTCAAACAAACACTGACAAGCACCAAACAAACACTGACAAATTTCAGCAAATACAGACAAACTCAAACAAACACTGACAAGCACCAAGCAAACACTGACAAGCACCAAGCAAATACTGAAGAGCAACAAGCAAATACTGACAAATGCCAGCAAACACTGACAAGCACCAAACAAACACTGACAAGCACCAAGCAAACACTGACAAGCACCAAACAAACACTGACAAATGCCAGCAAACACTGACAAGCACCAAACAAACACTGACAAATTTCAGCAAACACTGACAAATTCAAACAAACACTGACAAGCACCAAACAAACACTGACAAATTTCAGCAAATACAGACAAACTCAAACAAACACTGACAAGCACCAAGCAAACACTGACAAGCACCAAGCAAATACTGAAGAGCAACAAGCAAATACTGACAAGCACCAAGCAAACACTGACAAATTCAAGCAAATACTGACAAGCACCAAGCAAACACTGACAAATTCAAGCAAATACTGACAAGTGGCAAGCAAACACTGACAAGTTCAAACAAACACTGACATGCACCAAACAAAATACTGACAAGCACCAAGCAAACACTGACAAGCACCAAACAAACACTGACTAACACTGACAAGCCCCAAACAAACACTGACAAATTTCAGCAAACACTGACAAATTAAAACAAACACTGACAAGCACCAACCAAACAGTGACAAGCACCAAGCAAACACTGACAAGCACCAAGCAAAAACTGACATATTCAAACTAACACTGACCAGCACCAAGCATTCACTGAAAAGCGCCAAGCAAACACTGACAGGAACCAAACAAAAAATGACAAAAGCCAACAAACACTGACAAGCGGCAAGCAAACACTGCCAAGCGGCAAGCAAACACTGACAAGCACCAAACAAAAAACAACAAATGCTAACAAACACTGACAAGCTCCAAGCAAACACTGACAAATACCAAGCAAACACTGATAAATGCCAGCAAACACTGACAAGCACCAAGCAAACACTGACAGGTGCCAAGCAAACACTGATACATGGCAGCAAACACTGAAAAGCACCAAGCAAACACTGACAGGTGCCAAGCAAACACTGATACATGGCAACAAACACTGACAAATCCCAACAAAGTAATTCTTCTAAATCCATTAAGGATGATGGTTTTGCTAGTCGTTGTCTGTGTTTTTTGGTGTTTGTCAGTTGGTGTGAATTAGCCTCAAGTGATGCTGGATTATTTAACCTGTATGTTGCAGTTAAGTTTGTTTGGCAATGCTCCTATTTATAATGACTTCATCTGTTATGCAATAATTCAATACTCTCAGTAATCTTATAACAAGCTGATTTTTTTAGACTGACAACAGTCAATGGATAGCTCAATTATGCGTTCAAAGAAATTAGATATTTGACTAATGTCTAGTGTTTAAAATGTGTATGATATTTTTTGCTTACAGCATTTGTGTAACATTTTTATTATTTCTTAAGGAGACTGTGAGCTGTAATTTTGTGTCCTAGCTAAAGCCCAACTGACCACTAGCCATTCCATCTCTTCATATCATATATATCACTCACACAAATTCCACAAAGGTCCCACACTAGATCAGCCTTTCAGCCTACAGTAGCAATTCCACAGTCTTTTACTGTAATCTATAATGGCAATGTAAATATAGCTAAGGATTTGCTGTTACCTTATTTGACCTTCGAGTGTTCTTCTATGAATATTTAATCTCTGTCTCTTTCTCTCTCTCTCTAGCTCTTTCGCTCTCTCCATCTTGCTCACTCTCTTTTATCATCTAATCCCGTTAAAAATGCATTTTAGACAAAGGTCTTACCTTAATGTGTTCTCTATTGAGTTTTATGGGTTCCTCCATCCTCCTGTAAAGTAGATTTTCATGTTCCCATCTTAAATCTGGATATAAGTTTAAAGTTTAATCAGTCATTTTCCAGGTTTCGCCTTACTTTTTCTCACTTTTCTGTTGTATAATCATTTTTAAATCAAAATATATTCTTTAAAATACTGTTTTAAACTTTGTTAACCTTCCCACCCTGCTTTCTGTTTGTAATAATATCCCTTTAACGAGCATAAGCCAGTGTTAGCCATGGACTTGATGCAATCTGTGTATCAGTTGATACTGTATGTGTAACCGTAAAACCTTCATGTTAGTGTTATATAACAATTCTGACTTGTAATTATGTACTATATATTATGAAGTATTTAATAAAAATACTATAATAATATAAAGTATGTTAAATAATAAGTTACAGAGGTTTATATGGTACTGCATAACACAAATTAATCTTATCTTCAATGTGAAAAACAATGCAAGTTCTAATAAAAATAAATGTATTGATATAAACCTTAGAAAAACTCTCCTCTATGAAATGCCTAGCAGATCCCTGCAGAGGGATTGCTCTGCTTTATAAGACAATCATTCAGACACTCATCTGTTTTAGTGTTCGTCCCATCTTGCACTAAATAGAAAAGCAATGAGATTGGCTCTCATTGAGTGATGGGATCTTTTGCTTAGAATTCTGGGAAGGGGAATGACTTTGGCGAAGCCTAACAATGTTGAATCAATCAATAATTTTAAAGCTTTGCTGTTAAGAAGTGGACTAAGATGTACCTTATAATAGTATAGGAAATCTCTTTCTCATGCTGTGTGGTGCTTTGCATTATATTTAAGCAGGCTTTATCTTTCATGGTCTTATTTGGTGTGGATAAATTAACATCATCATAAAGGTGTTGTAAGGTTTTTTAATAACACACTAAAATGTCCCTATGATAGATATTACCATAATGCAGTGATTCTCAACTCCAGTCCTCGCACCCCCCTCCCAGAATGTTTTGGTTTCCTCCTTATGAAACAACCGTTTCCACTCATCAGGCTCCTTCCAGAATGTTTGAAATGTTTCATTAATTAACACCCTAACAAGCTGATGAACTGAATCAGGTGTTTTATATGGGGAGACATCTCAAATGTTCTTGAGGACTATTGGGTGTCCTGAGCCTAGATACGTAATAAAGGCTAGATGTTTCGTCCGCGCTGCTGGCCAGTGGAGGTTGACGTCCGCACCTGGCGGCCATCTTGTCACAGTCAGCTCGCTTTTAGTGATGAACAAGTTTTATTGATGAAGTACATTTTTCAACATATGTTTTTTTTTTGTTTGTTTCTAAGTTGGGTGTGTAAGATACCATATCCAATGCTATGTCATATTAATCAGTTTCTTGTGACTAAAACATGGCATTGTTTTGAAATATAACTGCAGCTCTTAGCAACTTTTTTGGTGGGCTTGAAAATATTTCGACCCAGCGGGGTTAATTGTAACACTGTGTAACTAACCCCTCAGCACTTACGATATTAAAACCGCTAATGTTAGCGCAATTCTTGCCGTTGTTTTAAATAGGATACATATGATTGCTGATTGATTGCTGGCTGC
The DNA here is from genome assembly GCF_027580225.2 of Misgurnus anguillicaudatus. Classification (NCBI taxonomy): domain Eukaryota; kingdom Metazoa; phylum Chordata; class Actinopteri; order Cypriniformes; family Cobitidae; genus Misgurnus; species Misgurnus anguillicaudatus. Next base: position 26,529,008 of record NC_073352.2, on the reverse strand, counting down.
CAACAAAATAAATGTGCCTGTCTTATCAAAAATTGTGTGTCAAATGTATTTTTGTTCATATATTTAATATTGATTGAATAAGGTCATGTCAAAGATTGAAATCATAATGAAATAAATGGTTAAAATCGGACTTTGATGCTGATTATCTCAAAATTAGATTTTGAAACTGCAGTATGGTTATTACAGACTGGTTCACATATAAAAAAAATGTTTTGTCATAATTATGCTGCTTTTCTCACGTATTTAGACATTTGTATCCATTTATAATTGAACTATTGTTACATGTAGAAAAGGGCTGGATGAATGAATACAGTGTGGATACCTGTTTATTATAGACAGATATATAAACAATATCCACTTCAAGTACAGTTGTGTTCAAAATTATTCAACCCCCCAATGCTGTTAAGGGTTTTAGGGAATTTAGTGTACATTTGTAATTGTATTCAGAATGAAATCCTACAACGACTTCTTAAAGAACCATATGCAACTAAAATGACATCAATTGGTTTTGTAATATAGTAGTAAATGTTTATTTTGTGAATTCTTCATTGACACAATTATTCAACCCCTTAAAGAACTACCACTCTGAAGAACAGAGGTTCATTGAAGTGTTTTCAATCAGGTATTTAAAACACCTATGGATGTCAGGGAACAGCAATAAAGCCTAATAAGCACCAATTAGGCAGCTTTAAAATGACTGTGATACTCAACTCCTTCTAAACATTTACTGGTGTGGTTACAAACATGGTGAAGTCAAAAGAATGGTCCAGGAAGACAAGAGAAGAGGTGATTAATCTTCACAGGAAGGGCAATGGCTATAAGAAGATTGTGTAAGGTACCACCCACTAGCCCAACGACGGATAGAAGTGGAGTGGTTGAAGGGGACTCGTGTTCGTTCCTTCCTCAGCGCTTCTAGAAGAATAATTCCATATCATGATTAAATTAATTTCTTTGATCTCTGTGTTGAAATTATAATCTGACTCCAATTTAATATATTAAGAATTTAGTGCATTATTCCAATTATCTGTTCATCATAATTTAGATGTTTGATTATTTATAAATTCCCATAGTCTTAATTATTAGGGACCCGATATCGCACAGGATATACGCCGGCCGTTTGCGTACATCTCACGGACACAAAATTGCCAGTTCTGATCTTAGTCAGAGGTTGCCGGGTAAACTAATATTTTTATGTCTGGCCGCCCCATGCTTGCTCCGATCATAAAAATAGTTACTTTAGTCACGATCATGCAACTTGCTAAGGCAGGTGATAGACATAAATCTAAGAGTCCTGGTGAATGTGCTACCTGCTCCATTCAACATCAAAACACCAGTGTGATCAATATCCTGACATACTTATTTTGCGGTAATAGCAGACTCCTTCTAATCTACTGGAAATAATAATTTCTGAAAGAATTAAAATAAATCAATACAATTCCTGAAGAATTCAGATGAATCAAATGTAACAATTTATTATACCAGGCAGGTTTCAGCTTCAAACATAAATTAAACAATCTCATACAGAATTTGATTCAATTCCAATTAATTAAAATGATCAACAGTTGCAAAAGTTACAAAGTCATACCCGGCAATAGACACTCTGGATACAGAGTACTTCCATCATGAATATAATATACCCAAAATGGTGTAAGAAGATTCTGTTAAAGATTTCTCCCATAATATTTGAATACACACACAAAGTGTGGGGAAGTTTCTTGCTAAAGAATACTTCCATAATATCTGAATACACACACCCAAAGTGTGGGGAAGATTCTTGCTAAAGAATACTTCCCAGAGTCTCTTGCCAAGCCACCTTATATACACAGAACGAGACAAAGAATAGTAATATCTCAATCAGGATTTGGTTGGTCGGTTCTCGTGACCTGAAGAGGAGCACCAAATGGGACTGTTAACCATCTGTAATCTAGATCTCCTCATGAGTTGACACCCATCACAGGAGTACAGATTATGTCTTAAGTTTTAAACTTTGATATACTTTCTCCTAACATTATAGAAATTAGACCTTTTTAACCATTGCACCATCACCTTTAAAACGAAACCAAACATGAAGATGAAACCTTTGTAGCATCACACCATATGATATACCCAATGTTACATGTGTTTAGTATATTTCCAGTAACCAAACCCTTAAATGAGAAGAGAGAGGGGGTGAAATACAGATCAGTTCCTGGGTATCTGTGACCCCTGAGGAGAGAGACAACAGGTCTCTCAAAAATAGACACACAATGTGGTTTTTATTGTTTTATGGTCATGCTCCAAAAACAAAACTTGTCCACCTGTCCTACAATTGCAAAGATGTTAAACATACCAAGAGACACCATAGGAAGCATCATTCGCAAATTCAAGGCAAAAGGCACTGTTGAAACGCTTCCTGGTCGTGGCAGAAAAAAGATGCTAACTGCAACTGCTGTGCGCTATCTGAAGCGTAGAGTGGAAAAAAGTCCCTGTGTGACTGCTGAGGAACTGAGAAAAGATTTGTCAGATGTGGGTACTGAAGTTTCTGCTCAGACAACACGGCGCACCCTGCGTACTGAAGGCCTCCCCTTACGAAAGGAAAATATATTTACCAATATATTACTTGAAATATATTGTAATATATTGCAATATATTATTTTACTTTCCATTTTCCAATATATTATACATTGGCAATACATGGAATAATATATTGATGGTACATATATTCTATATATGTGTAATATATTGCAGTATATTGCAAAATATACAAATTATTGCCACTTTCAATATATTGTACATGGATATAATATATGTGTTTATATATTTAAAAATATCTGCAATATTATATTTATAAATATCTGCAATATTGTATTTTGATTTATATGCGAAAATGTCTTAATATATGTAGAGATATAGTTTCACATATATGTTTACTATATGGTAGAATATATTTCAAATATATGTAAAATTATATGGACATATACATGAAATATATGTAGATATGTGTTCGATATATTGTGGAATACATTTTAAATATATGTAAAATAAGATGGGAAATATATGTGCATATATGGGAATATGTATTAAAAATATATGTACAGATATAGTGTCACATGTATGTTTACTATATGGTAGAATATATTTCAAATATATGTACAATTATATGGAAAATATATGTAGATATGTGTTCGATATCTTGTGGAATACATTTTACATATATGTAAAATTAGATGGAAAATATGTGGAATATATGTGCATATATGGGAACATGTATTAACAATATATGTACAAATATAGTGTCACATGTATGTTTACTATATGGTAGAATATATTTCAAATATATGTACAACTATATGGAAATATATATGTAGATATGTGTTCGATATCTTGTGGAATACATTTTACATATATGTAAAATAAGATGGAAAATATGTGAAATATATGTGCATATATGGGAACATGTATTAACAATATATGTACAGATATAGTGTCACATGTATGTTTACTAAATGGTAGAATATATTTCAAATATATGTACAACTATATGGAAATATATATGTAGATATGTGTTCGATATATTGTGGTATACATTTTACATATATTTAAAATTAGATGGAAATATATGTACATATTTATTGTAAATGTATGCACAATATGTGTACATATATGAGAACATGCACATACAATGTATAAATATATTTGGGACATATACAGTATATGTACATGAAACATCTAAAATATATAAATACTTAAATATGCAACCTGCAATATACAAACATTTACACCACATATTAACACAGACTGATGGGTAATCTATCAAAAGCCACCTTTATTTTCTTTTAATCAGGCACAGATACTAAACTCAATTTGAGGTACAGAGCTCTATAGGCCTATTAAAACCACAAGAGGTTTTGCATATGGTCAGTCAAAGGAAATGTGATTGGCTTTACATTACATTACATAAATGTGTACCATTGCATTTACATAAATTACATTTTAAAAGAGTGCCATTAAACAAAAAATATACAAAATATAAATTAAAGCAACTTAAATGACCAATGTTTATTTCAAACTTTCAGCAATGCCATTATACAATATAAAGACAATATCAATAAACAAAATGCACAGACAATAACGAACAAATAAATAATAAACAAACTTTCAAGAAGTTTTGGGAACCGTGAAAAAGCAAAATAAAAAAAAAAAAAATTGCCAAAAGAACAGTCCATTATCCTGGTTAGGAGTCCACCTTGGTTCTTCACTGATGTAAACCACTTACATACCCATGCTTTTTCTCTTCACCTGGTGTCTTAAGGCATAAAAAAAAAATTGTTTGGTTCCGGTTTCCGACCGACCCTGCCAATTTATGTGCGACCCAAATTTATTTTATGAGCTTGGGGAAGAAATAATACACATTAAATTTATACACAAATAAAAAAACTTTGAGGCGAACTATAATTTACCTTTTAGTACAGCACCGTTTTTGTAAAGCACGCGTCCTCCAGCAACAAACAAAGCAGCTACACGGTCGTTAACATAATAGTTCACAGATCGTTGTCGCCACTTACAAAGGCACTGGTAAAGTGGTAATTTTTGGTGTGCATTCGAGATGCTGTTTCGTGCACAGCAACGTGATCTTTTGCCCTGCCGAAAGTTGTAAATTACAGACAAAAAAAGACGAGCTGAACAACGATATGCAAGTGGGCTTTTCTCTTCCAGAGAGCACAAACCAAGGCTCATTTTTGCTGGCAGTAAGTGAATTATAATATTTGAATTTATGGTATTATGACCAGGGCTTGACATTAACACCGCCAAACGCGGGTAAGATCTCGGCCATAAGGCGGGTCTGTTTTCTTAAAAGTTATGCGAAATGATAAACAATACGCAATGCGACACTGGGAAACTACAACTCCAATGAGCATTCTGCACCCAGAGCAACGCACAGAGATCTGTTGAGAGACGCGCACGCGATCAGCGGGGCGTTGCGGACCAAAGCGTCACCTTCCAGAGAGCGCGCGAGATCTGATGGATTTGCGAATGCACAAGAGGACGCAGTCTGAGCGCATACACACTTCGGGAAAGATAAAACAATTGCATGGAAGTGATTGAAGAGATATAAATTGCGTGCACACTCTCAGTGCAAGAGCGAAGAGAAATTCAGCGCATCTGAATGCACACGAAATTTAAAAGAAACCCGCCATCGAAAGGTTCGCGCATCATTTTAATGTAACAATAATGCCCTCCCGACATTTGTCATTAAAAGTCTTAAATGACTCTTATCAGAAACCATTTAGCTTATAAAATACATCTGCATGACAGTAAAATTAATGTACATATCTTGACAGTATTTACTGCTGTTTTTAATAAATATTTAAAGTGGTTATCGATGGGTTTTGTGTTTATCTTTTCAGTTTAGAATTAGTGTTTCTTCTACACCCCTGTTCTACTTTTAATATATTAATTCAAAGTTAATCTATTTATGCCTTACTTACTAGCATGTTTTTCATGCACCTTATATGATCTATACTGATATACCAGCTATATACCAGCTAATAAATGTTGTCTTAATTCGGGTAGTCAGACTGCATTTGAAATTGAGTCTGCATCTAATTTAGCAAGTAAATTTGCTCGAATTAAAGTCATTTTAGGATGCCAAAGTAAAATTTAATCATATAAAATTTAACTTTGGCTAGTACCTTTGAAAAACAACTAGCCACTTTGTCAAGCCCTGATTATGACATTTGTTAAAGAGTTCCACTTTTATACTTTAGCCACAGGCTCACGTAAGATATTTTTCATATCATACAGTGTTTCCCACACATAAGTTAGACTAATTCTAGTTAGACAGATTCAACACCGGCCTCCACATATTGCGTTTCGTTATTTATTTATTTTTTTACTTTAAGCAGTGTATTCGTTCAGCTGCATTTACTGTTCCTGCTCTCTCTCTCTCTTGCTCTCTCTCTTGCTCGCTCTCTTTCTCTCTCTCTCACACACACACACACACAATTAAAAAGAGATAATCCGTGGAGATACGTGGCTCTGCGCTGCGTGAGACAAACACGCAATATGGCCAAAGTCACCTCAAATATATCCGCTATTCAATTTAAATATTTAACAATTTCCTACCTATCCCTTTCTGCCACTGTAAAAAAAATAAAAAATAAAATAAAATAAATTCCCTACCGACCCATGACCTAAACTGACAACCAACCAGAACCAAACTTATTTTTTTTTATGCCTAATGCCATTAGCTCGCAGATTCTACTGTTGATAGATTTTCTGACATCAGCTTCCTTGGCCTTATAGGAAACTGTTTTAAAACAGCATCTGTGGAGCAGAACAAGTTGTTCACAAAAATCTCTCAGAGATGCAATAAAAACTGAAAAGCACCAGCTCTGAAAACTATATACCTTTTAAAACTTGAAGCTTTCTTGGAGCCTGCTGACATCAGCCTTCTTCTTCTTCTTCTTGAGTTTTACTGGCAGTTGGCAAACAACTTTTAGTGGCATTACTGCCACCTACTGATTAGGAGTGTGGGTCAGGATCATAGGTCAGGACCTATCTATCAGCCTCCTTGTTGCTGGTGTCTGTTACGCATATATATATATATATATATATATATATATATATATATATATATATATATATATATATATATATATATATATATATATATATATCGTCTATGCATATTGCAATATATCAAACCATATAAAGACAATCTATTACATGTAAAAAATATAGTGCCCTTTTTGTTCTTGATTGCAATATATTTTGTATCATATATAAATGTATGTTTCATGCATATATTGCAATATATCAAAGCATATAAAGACAAACTATTACATGTAAAAAAAATACAGTGCCCTTTCTGTTCTTGATTGCAATATATTTTGTCTCATATATACATGTATGGTCTATGCATATATTGCAATATATCAAAGCATATAAAGACAAACTATTACATGTAAGAAATATAGTGCCCTTTTTGTTATTGAATGCAATATATTTTGTCTCATATATACATGTATGGTCTATGCATATATAGCAATATATTTAAGCATATAAGGACAAACTATTACATGTAAAAAATATAGTGCCCTTTTTGTTCTTGATTGCATTATATTTTGTATCATATTTACATGTATGGTCTTGGCATATATTGCAATATATCAAAGCATATAAAGATAAACTATTACATGTAAAAAATATAGTGCCCTTTTTGTTATTGAATGCAATATATTTTGTATCATATATACATGTATGTTTTATGCATATATTTCAATATATTGAAAAATATAAATATTAAAACACATATATTTGAATATGTTTCCTAATATATTAAATGATATTTTCAAATATACGGCAATATATTTTTGTTTCGTAAGGGTCCATGCCAGAACTCCCAGGCGCACCCCCTTGCTGTCTCCAAAGAATAAGAAGAGTCGACTGCAGTATGCCAAAAGTCATGTGGACAAACCACAGAAGTTTTGGGATAGTGTTCTGTGGAAAATTAGAACTGTTTGGGCCCATGGATCAACGCTTATTTGGAGGAGGAAAAACAAGGCCTATGAAGAAAAGAACACCTTGCCTACTGTGAAGCATGGTGGGGGGTCAATCATGCTTTGGGGCTGTTTTGCTTCTGCAGGTACAGGGAAACTTCAGCGTGTGCAAGGTACCATGAATTCTCTTCAGTACCAGGAGATATTGGATGACAATGTGTTGCAGTCCGTCACAAACCTGAGGCTTGGGAGACGTTGGACCTTTCAACAGGACAATGATCCCAAGCATACCTCCAAATCCACGAGAGCATGGTTGCAGAAAAAAGGCTGGAACATTTTGAAGTGGCCATCGCAGTCACCAGACTTAAATCCGATTGAGAACCTCTGGTGGGACTTAAAGAAAGCAGTTGCAGTGCGCAAGCCTAAGAATGTGACTGAACTGGAGGCTTTTGCCCATGATGAATGGGCGAAGATACCCGTAGATCGCTGCAAGACACTTGTGTCAAGCTATGCTTCACGTTTAAAAGCTGTTTTAACTGTAAAAGGCTGTTGTACTAAGTACTAAGATTGAATGTCACTTGGGGGTTGAATAAAACTGATAATGATGTGAGCACAGAAAAGACATTTGTGGTTATTTCATTATAAATGTTATGTTATATTTGTCTGACCTACACATGCCTCTTTGATGTAATTGTAAGCAGGATGACTGAATGATCAAAATCAATGTCAAACCGGCCCAAACAATCAATTTCAGTTGGGGTTGAATAATTTTGAACACAACTGTATATAAACAAAATAGTATTGAAATATTTGCTTGCAAACTTAATTTTTAGCAAGTGTTACAACTAACTCCCTGCCTGTTACAATTAACCCCACCTATGGGGTAAGTTATAACGTTTGCACTTCTGTCACTTTTGGTGTAATTGTCCAAGAATGGTAAGTACTAGAAACAAACTTCAAATGTTAATTTGTAGCAGAGATGTTTGTGTTGCTTGTGTAAAAATATAATGAATCAAACTCAAATATTCTTTGAATGATTGAGCCAAAAGCAAAAAGCATTAGGTTGTGCCCCGCTTTCCCCTACTATGAATAATGTTAATGAAACATGTTCAAGCATCCAGAATTATAGCCACGTTAATAACGTTTGTAAGACACCAAACCATGTGTAAATCCGTCAAGATTTCAGCAAGATAAGAGTATTTGTGTTCGTGCAGATAACTCATCTTACATCAGGTACCACAGACCATCTCATTAGAAAGCTTGCCTGTGACAAGATGGCCGCCGGTGATGACGTTATAGACTATGCCATAAGACATCTAGCCTTTATTATGTATATCTATGGTCCTCAAATATTGCCACAGTCCTAGATTTAACAAATTTTAAAAACTAGCCAACCATAATTGTTCTTAGCCTGTAAATGATTTTGTTCCAACATGAGGTTGGCTGATGTCTCTTTGATAGGCGAAAGTTTGAGGAGTTGGTGCGTTGATAAGGTTATGGCAAATAAATAAATAAATAGTGTCACAAAATTGAGTTTTGATTTTAATAGTTTCTGCTTTCTCATTTCTGTCAGCTCTAGATGAGTTTTAAATGGAGCTGAAGGGGAGGAGATGGTACGCTCGTACACGCGTTCGACAGCCAGCAGTTGTTTAGCAAATGAAAGACCATTTCCATTTATTACAGTCTAACAGTGAATCACTTTGAACCTCTGGGGAAACTGTTTGACTCAGAAAATAAAAATTAGCTAAGCCTATGTTGCCTGCTTTTATACACAACAATTTGTATCCTATTAAAGTATTTTTGAAGACAATTTGTTAGGAAGATTATTTGTTCATTATTATTTCTGTATTTAACACCCAACAATTTCAAAAGATTAGTGGATGCACTCTTAATTTGGCTGGGTTGTTTTTAACCCAATCCTGGGTAAATATTGGACAGAACCCATGTTGCGTTAATAAACAAACCTATGCTGTGTTGTTTCAATGCAATGCTGGGTTGTTAACAACAACCCAGCATAGGTTTATTTATTGGTTGCATGAACTGCTTAGATTAGTCTTTTTCTTCAAGTCTGGTTTTAAGTCAATTTATTGAGTTAGTCAGACTAGTTCCTAAAACACAGCCTAAACTTATTGGCCATGTTTATGCAGCTTGTCACAGGTGCTGTTGTAAAACCTTGTTCTTTAGTGTTGTCCTGGCAGCCAGGCCAAAGGTAAGCCAAAGACTAATGTGAGGACATGGCATTAAAGTTAGAGCAGTAAAATATATAAAGATCTCGATTTAAAGTTATTCAGCTGGAAAAAAGAGATTTTTTTTAGGTGGCTGACACACCAGACTGCTTTGGCCAGATGACTGATCAATAATTGATCGACCCTGCTTGATTTGTCAGTCACGGCAGGATCCTTTGGGAGGTCGTGATGGGTATGTAGACTGTGGGATTAGGTAGATCAGGACTCATCAACTAGTGACCCGCAGGCCAAATCCAGCCAGCCGATCATTTTTATGTCCCTTGCTATTGATTTGAATGAAATTGCAGTGCTGCTTTGCTAGATGAGCTGCCTGTCCGTATACTCACTTGAGTGTTTGACTTTTCCAGCCATACTTAAGCGATATTATTGTTAAGTTTATAAGACCTGCAGAGAGCTGTCTTTTAGCATGGGCGCATAGTTTAGAAAACTTGTTTCTCCAATTGCTTGAGCTGTGAATGTCATGTGACTATTTGCAGTGATGGCCTGTCAGTGATTATTGGCTGAATGGTATGAATGTGGAAATCGTTATATATATATATATATATATATATATACAACAGTTCTTTCTGGTTCTCGAATCTGATTGGCTAAGAGCCATACGATATTGTACTGATAACGGCACAGTAACTGCTTCACCTTTCGTATCATTCCGCCACCTAGTGAATGGAGGTCCTAAACAGGCTCATCTCTGAATGGAAAAACACAGACGCCCTGTTTTTAAACACTCTCCGTGTGTCTCATTAGTTTACTAGCTCATAAATCAGTCTGTGAATCCCCAATCGGAAGTTATTATTCCGTCAAAGATCAGCGCTCTTGGATGTTACGTTAAAGTTAATGGGAGTAATGTCTTGTCACATCGTGTGGACGATTAACACTTGGAAAGAGGAATAAAAACACTAATTTTTTCTGGAGCTATATCTATCAGAACGCGAAAACACCGTGAAACTGCAGGTAAGCACCGCAGCTTTTAAATGTGGACATTGATCATTTACTTTATCGTGACGTGACTATTAAAACATGTTATGAGATATCGCCACTGATATATTTATAAGTAGCATGCAAAAACATCTCTCTGACACTTATAAAAAACCGTTTTATATAGTACTGACAAGAACAAAGTTTAATAATAATAATCGAGTGCTCGTATCGCGTTAAGAATAAATGAGAAAGCAATAGTAACGTTATACAAGTATAGTTTTATTAACGTTTACCTCGCGCCAAAACAACAACAACACAAAAGACACCAAACATGAACAAAAAAACAAGCACAAGTTTGATCACGACACCAAACACTGCTGACTTGACCCCACCCCGACGATCACAAACAAACAAGGCCAACATGAGAGCCAGGGCATCCCCACCAGAGATGCAGCCCAGAGAGGGCGGCGGCCAGCGGGGCGAGCGAACACCGACGTCCGCCCATGCCCCGGCTCCCATCCGTACCGAATCTCACCAAGCAAACGTCCAAACAGGCGCCATCTCCACCAATCGACCGCAGATTCAAATATAATACATATACATTCTCGTTTGAACGAATCTTAAAACTACACTTTGTGACCAAGAAACAGTAATATAAAGAAACGGCTTTTCCGTCCATTGAGTTGTTATGAGATTCAAAGCAGCCGAAAGTGTTACCTGTCATTCTGGCCGCCCTCAAATCCGTGGCGGAAGAAGTAGTTCTCAAATAAAGAGGCTTTTAAAATAACTCCGTTGTTGTTTTCTAGTTTTCGTTTTTCAAACGTATGCCGTCGAACTGTTGTATAAAAGCAATATCGCTCTCGGAGTCGTGTGATATAGCTCTATATCATCAGGGCTGTGATTGCCTTCGGCACTTGGCCTACGGCCTCATGCCTCTGGCCTAATCACAGCCGTGATGATATAGAGCTATATCACACTCCTACTCGAGCGATATTGCTTAAATATATATATGAAGAGTTTGGTTCCAAAACGCAATAAATCCATTTTGACAAATTTCGGTAAAAACGTGTTTTCTATACCAAGAAAGTGACAAGATGAAAACCAACATTTTCTGTTACAAACTTTCACATAGCATCTTTAGGTTATAAAAACATAAAAAATTCAAATCCATAACTTGATTTTCAAAGATTTATTATAAAAACGAATTCTTTTTTCCACAAAATGCAATAAATCCATGATAGTTTTTTATTTCAAAATGCTATAAATCTATTAAATCAATGTATAAATGTGCATTCATCTTTACCATTTTATATTTATTTAGTTGACTAGTGGTATACAATGATTAAAAAATAAACATTAATGGCATTAACCAAAACACTTACTTTGTTATATTAAGAACACAATGTTTTAGCATGAGAAGCTTGATGCTGTCTGGAGAACAAGCAACCGAGTGCCTCTCGCGGAAATTATTAGCTGTTGATGGCTTACGTTTCTTTCCCGTCACAGAAAACCATCACAGGTTTATGAATGCTATTAAAGTATTATTTTGTTTTGTTGTTGATCACGAAGTACAAAGTAGATGAGGAAAACTAGGACTCCGTGTATTCAGCGCGCCGCCATGTTTGTTTACATTGCGTGAATGGTCCGCTCGCTGTAATATCAGGAATGGATTTATTGCGTTCTGTAAAAAAGGAGCAGTGCCGTTTGTCGCATTTTGGGAAAAAAGATGACAGAATATCACGGCGGGTATTGGATTTTGCGTAAAATTAATTATTTACTTTTAACTACTGACCTGATATAATACTGATTTTGGCAGTAACTCATTTTTTTCAAAAATGGCGTTTATTGCGTTTTGGAACCAAACTCTTCATATATATATATATATATATATATATATATATATATATATATATATATATATATATATATGAATACTATTTGATGTAGGTGATTGAATGCTTTGCAAATATGCATACAGTATGTGTGTGCATGTCTATGTACATTCACAAAAAATTACAAAACATGCTTAATCTGCCTGCCATCTACTTATCCCTAATATTTTAATTGACACTGATGCACAGGACTAAATTTACATTTTTGAGTCTTCTCCAAAAACCATCCCGCAGAAATTCTGCACCAAATTGAGTTCTCTTGGAAAGTCTGCTGAAAACTGAATAATGGACATGTCGCATGCCCTAAAAAGACGCTGATGAATTTGGTGGCCCATGCTCAGGTGTTTGTATGAAGATAAAGGAAACATTTACGCATGAGACTGTTGTGCAGACCAGACAGGAGTCAGCGCCCTGCCTTCGTCAGGGTTTAATTGATCTATTACATAATGTGGACCCTCTGCATGTTGCCAGGACTCGCTCATGGATACAATGAAAGGACTGGAAATTGAACGGCTCATTAAAGCTTTATCGTATCCTTAGAAAAGCAAAAAACCCATTGCTGGCATCTGACCGTGTTGGTTAGTAAGCTCCCCTGCTGCAATAGCTAGTCGATAAACATTTAATTAAACTGACACGCTAGCTTGTATGTGTCTTGCTGTCAGCATAACTTTGTCGTGTGGTGGTTGTTTTCTGCATGCTCACACTATGGGTTATCTTCAGTTTCATGTTAATGAAATGAAAGGGACTCGGTTTTTTTAACAGAGCACTCTTCATTCTTTTCTCTTGGTGTCTGATATCTAGAGAGACCAATATTTTTTGTACACACACCACTTGACTGAAAGAAAACAACCTCTTCTTTATTGGTGAACAGGTGTAGAGTGAATTCTTAAACGATTCAAGATTCAAGAGCATCTGCATGATAAACAATGAGCCGACATGCTCAGGGTAAACAGCGCATAGAAAGAAATTACTATAAGATAATGATAATACTTAATCATTATTACTAATCTGATTGCCTTGAAAAACAATATTTCATCTACACTCTTAGAAAAGATGTGTACATCTTTGTGCGTTAAGCTTTTAACACATTATGTGTAATTTTGGGTTGATTTTGTGTTAAAATATAACACAAATTGTGTTAAAAGTAAAATGTGTTGTTTCAATCAGGGCTGGAGTGGGACTTATTTTCAGCATTGGTGTTTCATGACTTAGACCGGCACATTTTAGTTCACATCTGACTATATTAAAGGTCACATTCTTTCTGATCCCATTTTTTAAACCCTATTTAGTGTGTAATGTTGCTATAATAGCATAAATAATTCTTGTAAAATGATAAAGCTAAAGTTCACTGCCAGGCGATATATTTCATTTAACAGAATTCACCTTTCAAAGCCTACAGCGAACGGCCGGTTTGGACTACAGCCTTCTACTTCCTGCTTTAATGACGTCTGTAGAACAGTTTTTTGACTAACCTCCGCCCACAGGAATACGTCAGTCGGCAGCTAAGCTAACGGCAAGCTAAACTAACGACCAGCTATGCTAATGGCAAGCTAAGCTGCTATTGAATCACAACACACTAAACAAACGACACAATCAGAACTCGATATGTAGGAGGGACTTCATAGAACAAGGAAGACATCACCCGTTTTAAGGACAGTGAAAACAGCGGTGTACAGATAAGTAAATTGTGTTAGAAATACCATGTTTTTTACACGTGAAACATGAACACATGTTATATTGCACACTGTAAACACAATCAAAGCTTCAAAAACACAGAAAGAATGAGAGCTTTAAAATAATTTAACTTCCTGGGGTCCAAAAACGCGGCGCCGTGTTTTGACGTGTTCACATGGTAATGAATAGACAAACAGTTCAAACAGTGACAAACAAAACATACAGTTTTCTCAACGTTTTCCGCGAGTGACATGGCTCTCTTTCGTATGATTTCGAATCGGCTTTATGTCTGTCACGCTACCTTCAAAAGTGCATGACAGTCAATACGGTAGGTGATGTATTGATGCGCGCAACACAGGGGCGGAGCGGGGGGGTGGCTTTTGGGGCTCGAGCCCCGAATGTTTTGTAAAAAGTCCCGAATCTTTTCAGATCTGTAAAATGAATTCATCCAGGACGCTAGGTGGCGGCACTCAGCTTTAACTCTCCGGTCCCCCACTCAACTGAAAATGAATAAGAGATGCGTGAAGGCAAAATAATATGCTGAATCTCCCCACAGTGAACGCATTTTCAAAGTGTCTTTATTATTACAGTGCCTTCGTTATTACTGTAAGTGTATATTTATAGTTATGTGATGTAAATACTGTTAAATAGCGTCAACTGATATATTATCTGCATGGCTAACGTCTAAGTTACTGTGGTGCTCTGGTCTTGTCTGCCTCATTGGTCATTGGTAACGTTGTATTTAAAGTACATTTAAAGGCGGAGTCCACGATGTTTGAAAAACGCGTTGGAAAAGGAGACGGGCCGACTACCAAAACACACTTGTAGCCAATCAAATCAAATCAAATGCCGGGTTGCGTATGTGTGGGGCGGGTCTATCAACAGAAGGTCCAGATTCTATTGGGGTAGGGGCGTGTTTGTTTAGGTGATTTCAAATATCAACATTGGCTTTCAAACATCATGGACTCCGCCTTTAATAACAGTGAATTAAAACTTTGAAAAAACTTGCTCATTGTTGCATATATACTTTTTTATAGATGGATATACGATTTATATTTTTAAAGACGTCAGAAGTAAGAAGGTGAGAAAGTATATAGTTAGTTAGGTAGCTTATGTTTTGTCCATATGCATTTGAAATTCGCAATGATTTTACCTCAGAAATACATTGATAGACAGTTATAAAATGTGAATTCCCAATCTCTTACATTAAAATATCCTTATGTGTGATAACTGTCAGTGCAAATAGGAAGAGAGGAGGGTGGAGAGAGATCACAGACAGACAGATAGACAGAAAGAGAGAAAGAGAGAGAAACGCTTCCATAAGCAGGTGAGAAATTGTTCTGTCAATGAAGTCAAAAATTGTTATTCTTATGTAGCTTTATAGACCCCTTCAAGGTTTGTAAACATTGAATGATTATCGGGTGCGCGCGCAGCACGGGGTCGAACTGTTCATCCAATTTAGGCTTTATAATTTAATCTAACAGTGCTGAAAAATGATGACTTACCTCAAATGAAGTGAGCACTACAAACACAAGCCTCTTTGATCTTTGCATTGTCTCAGTCTGCACGTTAATTGCTTGCAGACGCAGATGTTGTATTTTTTTGTTTTTGAGATTCTGCATGAATCGCGAAAACTTAACGGAAGACCTCGTGCGATTTTCACAGCCCACGACGTAAGTAGGCATTTTTGACGATACCGAATAATACGCAACTCAATCAGCTGTAATGACTTTTCTGACCCCGACATGCGCAGTGGGAACTGCCTGTGACGTGAACCGTGAAGGGGTCTATAGTTACTGGATTAGCCTTCAGCAAACATGTTTGCCTATTTTTGGATAAGAGAAGTTAAAGTATTATTGTCAAAATTTGTTATGTTGCAGTTTCAAAATGACAATACCAGTGTTGGGTAAGTTACTCAAAAAAGTAATTAATTACTAGTTACTAATTACATCTTCAATCATGTAATTAAATTACTTTACAAATGACTCCAAAAAGTATTTAATTATTACTAATTACTTTCTAAATCATATTTAGTACATGATACTAGGAGAGGCTTGAAATGGCTCGAAGAAACAATATATAAAAGTACATCAATTATTCTGGTCCCACTTTAGGGTTCATTTCTCTCTACTAATTAACTATTAACTACTTTTGCCTCAATATACTCCAACTACTGCTTATTAATACTAAAGTAGTTGTTTATTTTAAGTATTTGTAGAAATGGGGAGGGTTAAGGATGTAGAATAAGGTTTTGCAGAATCAGGCATTAATATGTGCTATTTAAGTAGGCCTACTAAAAAACAGTCAACATCTCAGTAATATTAATGCTAATAATCAACCAGTTAATAGTGAGAATTGTAAACTAAAACCATGTTAAATCCACTATTTATTATAGTATACATAATTGTTCTACAGTCCATAGACAGTTTTTAGTTACATCAGAAGTAACTGTAATTCGATTACAAGAAAAATAAGAGTAATCCCTTACATTACTTTTTCAAGTAATTCAATTACAGTAACAAATTACTTAGTAACTAGTTACACCCAACACTGAACAATACAGAGAACACTTAGATTAAAAAATAGTTTATAAAGCTGCCGTAAATGGAGAAAAAATATCAACAGGGGACCAAGCTTTGAAACCCCTAGATTTGGGCTAAGCCCCCAATGTCTACAATGTCTGGCTCCGCCCCTGGCGCAACACCAGGAGTTCATAACGAGATATTTTAAACCAGCCTGATCTCAAGAATTTCCGTTGGATAGTCACGTAATTTTTTGCTCATTTTTCCGTAGCATTCTCACAGATCACCACACTTTTCCGTGGCCCTGCTACGGACTGTCTTTTTCTGTGGCATTCTCATGGATTGGTTACTCAACTGTTTTGTCCTATTTTCTTACCATTGTCGCTTCAGTTTAGGGTGCAGACATGGTTTTAATGTTTTAGTATTCTTACCTTACCTATCTGCTTCGTCCTGCTCAAGCCGCGCTGGCCACGTTGATTGATCAGCTTGGTCAGCTGCATTTTCTGAATCAGATTTGGCTAATCTTCCAAACATGGTAAGGAGCATCACATTTCCTGGTGACGACAGAGGTATTCAGACAATGTTCTGGTCAGTTGGCCAATCGGAGAACACTGCTCTTTTTAGAATGATGAGCTTTGTATAAAATCAAAGCGTTTCAGGGAGACAGGGCATAGAAGAGCAACAATAAGGTACGGTATGTGGAAAATAATGTGTTTTTGAAAAATAAACCACGCAAACACATTGTATTACACCAAATACACAAAATAATGTTGTTTTTAGAAACGTAATAGGTGCTCTTTAAATCAATTACATTGCCAGATAACGTAAGGCAGTGGTTCTCAAACTGGGGTCCGTGGCCCCCAGGGGGGCTGCGAGATGGGCCAGGGGGGCCCCAGTTTTATGACATTTTATAAAATACATTCATTTTTCATAAATTCTGTGTAATTAAACCTAAAAAAATAAGGCTACTAACCAACAGCACTACTTTGTATAATATGTTTTGTCTAATTAAAATGTTATGTTTTAGAACAAAATTGTCATAAATTGTCTTTGGGGGGGCCGCGAAGGAATGCACCGTACACAAGGGGGGCCGCACGCTGAACCACTGACGTAAGGTACTTTTTGTCCAAAAAAAGAACAAATATATAATAGACTTTCAAAATGTAGTTTAACATATACAAATGTCATATATCATATAAAAACATATTGGTGGTCCTCCATTTTTTCCGCAGCTGTATGTGTGGCTTTATAAATGCATTCTGTGCAGTTTCAGTTCAAACAGCATAGGGTGATGAATGTAACAATAATACATACTAACAAAAGCAACAAAACATTAGATTTTATCTTCTTTGTTTGAAAATTGAATAATTTCTGGACTTGACACTTTGTTCTTTGCACTCACTGATGTAAAACAATACATTATTGTTTTACTTCATCATTTATCAAATTCCATTTTCTTGTATTGAAGTTGTTTTTATGCACTTCTCCTTTGGGTAGCCCTGATTCACGTGTCTTACTAGGAGACAGGCAGAATCGCTAGCAGAATATCTTCAAAATATGCCTCTCTCAAGGCAATCCTGTTTTCCCCAGCTCCATAAATTCAATCATGCCATGCCTGACTGCCACATTATAGATTTTGGTCGTACAATCCGGAGAAAACGATGAAGTATAAAGCACAACGACAGAGGGAAGCTAGATGATAGAAATGACATGTCTTTGCCTATTGGGATAGTGATCATAATTTAGCCCAGTGGCCATAGATTGTCTTTGGGACATTGTGGCATTGACTTTCACATGACGGTTTCCTGTTGCTCAGTGTCTACAGTACATCACACAGTGACAGTTCTCCTGCGGGCAGCACAGCACGAGTTTTCCCACTCGCATCCACAGTACCACTTATACGCAGTGGTGTGGAAAGATGACTGACTTACTGATCTGGGTACAGCCATATGAAGCTGCTGAGATGACTAACCAGATTTTAGAGTTACTGTTTTCTGTTCTTATCTTACATAATGTAAAGAACATTCTTAAATTTGATATCTTTAATACTGTAAGACCACGTCAAAGATTGAAATAAAACTTTGATGGTTTTCACAGACAAGGTTACATTTAGTTGAAATTTGGCTTGAATGAATTTCATAATTCTTTAAGCTACAATAAACGTGTAGGATTTATGTTCAGTTCGGGTTAAAACACTTTAGCATACTTATACTTCAACACAAAATAGAAAATGTGAGAGAAAAAAAGTTAATTAATAAAAAAACTGTTCTGAAAACACATTATAAAATCTCCAGGGACTCATGCATGGGCAATTAACCTTCACGATTTGGCCATAAATTGATGTAATGACTAATAAGTGTAAATAATTATTGTTTACAGCAAAGATATTGGATATGACAAGATTAAGCACTGCTGTTAGTATGAATAGGGGACAATGCCACGCTCAATTTGGGCGTTTCTCCCACAGAAGTCCCGCCTTCCAGTTAAAAGAACCAATCATCCCCATTTAAGTAGATAGGACTATAGTCTTGTGTGCAAACTTGGCCGTCGAGTGGAGTGACATCCTTAAGGAACTTTGGGTCAGGTTAAAATAAATATGTGCTAGAAATGCACGTTATAGATTAGTCAAATATAAAAAAGAACAGAATTTGGTTAGTCTCAACTGTCATTGTTGACTTGGTTAACAGATGCTGCTTGCAACAAGAGAAGAAAAAGCGAGTTTCAAACACTGTAAATCTGCCACAGTAAGAAACACACGCATATTTTTTGTACCAGGTGTTAAAAAGAGAGTTATTGTTTTCTTACTGTCTGTACTCGTCCCAGATGTTAGTTTATTGTGCAGAATTGAAATGGTGCCTTTGCTACCACGCCTGTGGAATAACTAAATATAAAAGAGCCAAATCGGAAAGAAATCACAATACTTTATGCATAATTCATCCTAAATACCCCAGCTGTATGTGATAAGTTTTCAGACTGTGAGCTGAGCAGCTGTCACGCAAACAGATGTTGTGTATTTGAAGTTTTTGTGTATGTGGGAGGGGTATCAGTCACACAGTTGCTTCTTTTTGTCTTTTGAATTAGTTTAATTCTTTCATCTGAATTCTTATAACTGATATGCTAAATGAACACTTCAGGAAAGCTGTCACTGGAAAGTTACCATTTGAAAAGGTCATATGTTACATTTAAGTACCGATATATATACTCACCTAAATGATTATTAGGAACACCTGTTCAATTTCTCATTAATGCAATGGTGTAATGGTGAGGGGGATGTTTTCTTGGCACACTTTAGGCCCCTTAGTGCCAATTGGGCATCATTTAAATGCCACGGCCTACCTGAGCATTGTTTCTGACCATGTCCATCCCTTTATGACCACCATGTACACATCCTCTGATGGCTACTTCCAACAGGATAATGCACCATGTCACAAAGCTCGAAACATTTCAAATTGGTTTCTTGAACATGACAATGAGTTCATTGTACTAAAATAGCCCCCACAGTCACCAGATCTCAACTCAATGGAGCATCTTTGGGATGTGGTGGAACGGGAGCTTCGTGCCCTTGATGTGCATCCCACAAATCTCCATTAACTGCAAGATGCTATCTTATCAATATGGGCCAACATTTCTAAAGAATGCTTTCAGCACCTTGTTGAACCAATGCCACGTAGAATTAAGGCAGTTCTGAAGGCGAGAGGTGGTCAAACACATTACGTTTGGTCCCAGTATGTAATTTAATATGTGCTCTTTAGACAGACACTAACATTTTTACATTCATTTAAGCATGTAAGCTAACCGGGCCACAGCTAAACAGTAAACAATAACTGCCGCATGCGTTTGCCAGTTGCTAGCCTGACTTACTGACAAGACATTACAGTAAATTAGACCTTCAGAACACTTGGGGGAAAATAAACACATAACGTAATAATCATACTTACAGGTTGTGGTTAGGAGACGCATGTTATTCCAAATAAAGTACTAATCCATCTTTCATGGACAAACGTTTAGTAAATCCTGTCTAAAAAAGTAATTTTAACCACCGATTCTTACATCTTTATCCTATTAGAGTGAAAACAACACACACTTGCCTTTTTAGCTGAAAACAGTCTTCTCGACATGATGTTAACACACTAACTACTGTAGCGGAAGTGTCTGTGGGCAGTTTCGTTTATCGTGGGCAAGACTTTAGGTGGAGATTATGCAACGTATTGCCTTCATACGTATGCAGACAACAGGCGGGAGATTTGAAAATATTTTGACACGTTTCAGCAATTCGGAGTCGACTCCCTAGAAGCCAATAACTTTATTAATCGTGCACTTTTTGGTTTAACTACTTTGCGCATTGTTTACATTAATGGATAGCTACGTGACACACTGCGATACAGGTAATGTTTGATATTGGATCTGTCTGGCACTTTAACATTCATTTTATGATCTGAAGGTTTTAAGGTCTGAAGAATGCTCTGCCAGTATGCTCTTATTTAACTTAAAATCTTTGAAATGGATCCAAACAACATAAACAGATTTTACAACCTGGAAACCGTATATAAAAGACTTAAGAAATCATTGGCTTTTTGTTGTAGTTTGGACTAATAAAAGTCTGTTGTTGCATTTCTTCTAAAGGCAATTCGGTAAATCACTATGCCAGTCATTCGGATTTAAAATTAAACTTGAAAAGGAGAAAATTCTTAAATTCACAGGTCCAGCTGTGTCTTTTCTCACTGTTACGAGGCCTTTATTCTGTTTGATTTGTGTGTGATGGTGTGTCTGGGTGTGTGTGTATCTGTGTTCATGGTCACAATAAAACCTGATAAGCTGTGATAAGCCAAGCCAACGATAAATCAATGACATTCTCGAGAATAGCAAGATTTTATAGAGGTAATCTCAAGAGATCTCTTTTACTATCATAAGAGTTTTGCAGATGTTTTTGTCAGAATAAGAAAAAGCATCACTTGTGTACTGGTAGATGAAGCATGTTGGTAATTTTTTTTTAATATGTAAACTTGACTCAGGATTTGTATAGTTTTTGTTTTAGATGTGTTCACTGAATATGGATTTACACATTTACATTAAAACATTAAGAACATTTAATCTCCAGAATTAGTTGATGCAAGTTAATATAACCACCAAACTTTATTATTATCATATTATAATTCATTTATTATTGGTGCATCTCTAATCAGAATAATACATTTGGAAACTCTGCTCTGTTTATATATATATATATATATATATATATAAAATACTATATAATATATAAAATCAAACTTATTAGGAAGACCAATATTGTAATTGTTAGTATTCTTCTTCTTCTTCTGCCATTGAAATGAGACCACCCCTGTGTCTCTATGATGTTCTGACACCAAAAAATAAGTCTTGCTAAATGGTTGCTAGGGAACTCAGTTGTTTTGTCATAATTTAACAAAACCTTTGACGCCAAACAAGCCATATGTTCATACAGCTCTTTCTTCACAAAACTAAAGTGTATTGTGAAGTGTATCATGAAACTTGTTACTTGTAATCACAGTCATGACCTAAGGTTGCATGCACGGTTTCATCATAGCATCACCTAGTGGTCTTGAAATATGAAAAAAAGGGAATTTTTGCTTAAAACTGCAGAAATTCCTTTCATGGCTTGAAGTATAATCATTGGTGGATGCCAATTCACTCCCTAGCAAACAAACAGAGCTCCCTAGCAACCGTTTAGCAATATTTATTTCTTGGTGTCATAACATCCTAGTGCAACCCAGTCTCACCCCATGTCGTCAATATTTGACGACACTTGACCATTCGTCAATATGTGACGTGGAGGGTATACCTTTCCCGTCATTTTTTGACGAACTGGGGACTTCAATACTATTACGTCCGTTGCATTCTCTTCTCCTATTTTCTTACCATTTTCGCGTCGGATTAGGGTTAGATTTACATAATGACATCCCTACCCAAACCTAACTCTAACCCCAACGCCAGGTGACAACTGTTTAATTTCGCGTACACTGTTTAATTTTGCGTACACTGTTTAATTTTGCGTAATCTAACCCTAAACCGACGCGAAAATGGTAAGAAAATAGGAGAAGAGAATGCAACGGACGTAATAGTATTGAAGTCCCCAGTTCGTCAAAAAATGACGCGAAAGGTATACCCTCCACGTCACATATTGACGAATGGTCAAGTGTCGTCAAATATTGACGACATGGGGTGAGACTGTGTTACCTAGTGACACAGTTGTGTATATCAATTAATTGATACCATTTCACTCCCTAGCAATAATGGGAATACCCTAGCAACTATTTAGCAAGACCTATATCTCTGCATCAGAACATTATAAAGACATGGGGGTGGGATCTTTTGACTCTTCAACATTACTAGTCCCTTTCACACATACAGTCTTTACTGGTAATTTACTGGTAAATTGCAGTTAACATGTCATGTGTGAACAGAACCTTTCTGGTAAATCAGTGCTCCCAATTTACCAGTAAGACAGGTTGTAAGATTAACAATAATTTACCGTTAAGCGCTATGTGTGAACGAAAAATATAGGATTACCAGCATTTAAAACAGACGACGTCAGACCGCGCTAACAGATCAGGCCAATCAGAACGTTTTATACAGGTGACGTGTTTACCACCGCACTGTTTACGGGCGTTTCCACACACATGCTGCATAAAAGTCGAGCATACCTGAAGTTAACATCCACATTTCTTCAAAGTTGTTTAAAACAGCTTACCATCTATTTGCCAAACTGCCGACATTCTTAGCACACCCTCTGTGAAGCCTAATGCCTTTGGTCACGAGCAACTTCGCGACCGTTTGCCACAGATGTGAAAACAACAAAATACAGACCGACGATATTAATTCATAACCCGCCATTGTTTACATATACGACACGGAGCTCCCCGGCCGCACCACAGGTAACTTCCGCTTTCTCTCCGAGTTTACCGGTATTTTGATACTGATGTGTGAATGATGTCTTACTGGTAAAAGGTGGAATGTCACTACATGTGTGAACAACACATTTTTGTATTTACTGGTAAATTCATTCTGATAAATTCATGGTAATTTACCATAATTACTGTGTGAAAGAGGCTACTGTAACATTTTGTGACCCAAGTTTTGCCACTGCAAACATCACTCACATTTTCTTCAGTGATCTCCATGCTCCTCGAGAAGGGAGGGGGAGATTTTAGTGAACAAGAACACAGATTTTTTGCTGATAACTTTTGTTGTATTCTTTCATCTAAAATCATGATGCATTTCTACGTTCTTTAAACTGGTCATCCAAACTCAACTTGTTTGGCTTGTCCCCGGTGTTCCTAAATTTTATATATTAGTATTATGAAATAACGTTTTTGAAATAGTGTCCCATATATTAAATATTATATAGGTCATTAGGCCTAAAACACCTTACCATGTTAGCTCGGCCTACAGGAATGCATGAGTAAAGTGTGAAATCATATTACTTAGGCTTATATTTCTGATTTCGAATAGAAAGCATTTTTACTATACACGATCAGAAGTCTTGAGAAACTCAAATTCACATGACCAGAGTAAGCAAGCTTTATCCAACTCCGAGTAGAGGGGTTGTAAATATCTCAGACTCATTACACCCATAGCTCTGTCAGTCCGATAAATACTCGCTTGCAGGAGCACACAATCACCGATGAGAAGAGGGATCAGGTGTAAGCGCTGCTCTCTTCATGTGTACCTGCCGGCATTATTGATTATCCATGGTGCTTCTCAAGGGCCTGCTATCTGTTACATTTAGAGAGCTGTCACCACTCAAGAAATATGATTACAATGAGCTTCAAAAGTATAGATCTTATAGATACGCATTCATCTGATACTATAGAAATGTATTATAATGTTATGCATTTAGTCTGTCCCTGTGTTCTAGTTTGTTTTCGAGTTTGATTTGTCACCCTTCCCGTGATCATTTGTTTTGTGTAGTGCTACTACTGACCTTCCACTGTCTCTTCCAAAAACAACAGTGAATTATTTTCCAAATCTAAATCAAAGAGCATTACAAATCCATAAAGGCTTACCCAACTGAGTCTGGCTTTTTAAAACTATACAACACCTGAAAGACTATATGTGTCATATCTTTGGAACGTGCAATATGATCACACAGAGGAAAAATGGTGTCATACATCAACTGCAGACCCACAATACCAAGCCTCACAGGTTTCTAACAGCGGTGTTATGGCAGACAGAAACTCGATTCATTTACAGCTAAAAGCACTCATAATTCTTTCTTCACTGCTGTCTGCGTAAGCAACAGATAGTGAAAGATGCTTTATACAAACACAAATGAAAAGACTTTAAACCCATATATGTGGCAATAACGGAACATTAAAATGATACTGTTTGTAATAAATAACGCACCGATGTGACTACATGACTACATTGAAATATTATTTAACAGAGACTGCTGTTGGGGCATGTTGTCACAAATCTCACTGTGTGTTTTTTCTAGTAAGGTTGTTGTGGTGGGTCATTAGACTATTTAAATAGTAATAATTAATTATAAATTATTGTTATAGTTGAATCTTGACTGACTGTATCCCACTGAATCCTTGACTGTAGCCCACCTGTTTTGCTATTACAAGAGTATTACAATATTACAAGAGTTTTCTCAAACCATGGTTGCTTAAAATTAGGAATCCAGCGATGTATCAGCCTATAATCAGTATCGGCAAATGAAAGCAATTTTTCTCGCTATCAGCTGATTGTTTGAAAACAGGCGATGATCAGGGCAGATTATGTCCTTGCAATTTAAAGGTGTGCAAATTGAAATAGCGGGTTTAAAATGCGGCCAATGGAAACACATTAAACTCCCAAATAGAGGGTAGGCACGTGACTTCAGCAAAAGTGACTGCGGTTACGCCCACTGAGTTGCAAAAGACAGAGCGGCAGAATTTGTGTACAGTGTGAAATCAGCAGAAACACTGGGAAAACGCGTCTAAATGGGAAACAACTGTTGTGCGATAGACTGTACTAACAGATTAACAAGAATTCGGAGCTATCTTTTTAAGACTGCCAAAAAACACAGAAAGGAGAAGTAAATTGATTGTCACGCCAACGTCCTCAGACCGGTGGGTTGACAAGTTGCTAGGGTCACCATCAAGCAGAGGTTTTACTTAAGTATTTGTATTTTATCCGTGTTTTTCTTTGGAAAACATACATTCCAAAGCATATTATCATAATTTTTACTCTATTACATTTCATAAATACAAGTTTTTGTTTTACATTTAATATTTAAGTACATTAATGTACCTTTACTCAAGTAAAAGTACACAATTTTAATGTAATTAGGTATTAAATACATTTTTATATGGAATATAAAATGATTCTATGCTTTAGAATGTAGTGAAGTCAAATTTTTCCCAAGACAAACACCCTAATAAAGCACAGATGCTTGGAAAATGTAACTAATGTAACTAAGTATTGTCAACCTCTGATATCAAGTCCAACTAAATTCAATTTAAGCTGATAAAAGTTAGTTTTACTGGCATTTTCCCAGCAGCCGCTATGAAAACCAGCCATTTTGTTGAACGTTTGCCACTCAACAGGGTGTGCTCTGGTGTGGTCACGTGGAACAGTGATGTCAATGCATACCCTCTATATTGCAAAAAAAGTAAAGAAAAAAAGTTTTTAAGCTCGGGTAAGGTATATTTTCATGCAAATAAAAAAGGAATATATTGTTTAGTTGGGGGACAAGACATAAGAGGTCAATTTGACATTCTGTGTCGCAAAAACCGACAAGCGCATGACATTAAAATAACGCAAGTGCGATTCGAGAGTTGACGGCTTATGCTTTCGAATCTTTTTCATAGTATTTTGATGTCATCATCCGCATGTCAGTCTGTGCAGCACCATATGAAAGTCAACACACCCGTCGCCATGGTTTTTGGAATGACTTTGCAAGAGAACAAAATTACGTT
Organism: Misgurnus anguillicaudatus; assembly: GCF_027580225.2. Classification (NCBI taxonomy): domain Eukaryota; kingdom Metazoa; phylum Chordata; class Actinopteri; order Cypriniformes; family Cobitidae; genus Misgurnus; species Misgurnus anguillicaudatus. Next base: position 26,502,334 of record NC_073352.2, on the reverse strand, counting down.
TTAGCCGTATAACATCGAATACTGGAGTCATTTTGTAAGTCTTTAATGGAAGCCAGGGTAATGACAACAGAATTGCAGTTTATACACTCTGCACATTTAGGAATTCACAACATAATATTTTGAGCAATAAGTATAAAACTAATCTATCGGTATTGATAGATGTCATTCGAATATTGTTTTCACACCGACATTTTGTATGGGTGCACCTCTACTTTAAATTGGCCAAGAAAATGTTCATATCTGGCCCAATTATGGTTTGAAACAAGCCAGCATAGATTAATTCAAACCCACCAATTGGGTTTGTCTATATTTTACTCAAACAAGAATTGAAACGACTCAGCATTTTTTTATGTGTACATTCTAGTCCACCAATTTACAATTTTTAAAAGCATGCTGGTACTATCTATATCTAGTCAGATCACTTTTGCAATGCAATCTCTCTAAGGACCGCTAATACATATCAGTATCCAAACTGTGCCAAGCCTCAATCTCATGGAGTTATGGCAGATGTTTCCTTTATACAGTGATAGGGCTTACCAGCAGAGTGCACTGCTTTTCCTCGATTAATGGAATTCTCTGAGGTTGGTCTCTCCCACTGCAAAGGCCTTATCGTGGGCAAACAGCTGGCCGTGTATCAGTCAAGAGCAACACGTGCCTGCGCACACAGACGCGTGCAGTGCTCTCAGTCAGGGCAGCAGTAAATCACCAGCACAGCTTACCCTGCACAGAAAACACAGGGCAAACACAGGCAGCTGCACAGTTTTTTCAAAGCCAAAGGACTTTACAATTGGATCGTTTATAAAGCTAACTGATGTGTTTTTTTTCATTTTTGTGCAGGGCGTCTGAGAAATCTGAGAAATGATGGTGCTCAAAATATGCAGGATATTAATTTCAGAAATGCAAAAAACTCTCATTAAAACCTCTCAAAGTTCTCAAACGCGCTGCGCCAATGCGGTGAGTAATGTAGCCGAAAATAAGAAGGACAGAAATATTATTTACATGGACAGTCTCTTGCTTCTGTTAGATAAGCGGGAAATGTGAGTCTGGAAATGAAAAACAGTGTAACGAGAGAGAGAGAGAGAGAGAGAGAGAGAGAGAGAGACAAAGACACAGGACTGCTGACAGACTAGAAGTTCAACTGAACCTGTGGGATGAGTCATATTGTTTTTGGCCTGGCAAACACGGACAGAATCTGCAAACAAGCCAACTCACACTTTCTTTTAAATCTGTCACAGCGAGTGATGAAGATTGATGTTCTTTATCTAAGCAATAGAAGAGCATTAGCGTCTAGTTCTATAAAATTAAGCTGACAATGTCTCAGGATCTACAGTTTTAGGTCATCTGTGCTTTTTCTCAATTTATTAAAGGATCGTTTTACTCAAAATTAAATATTTAGTCATCATTTGCCATGTTTACATTTGCTCATTTTATACACATTTTGGGATGGCACACAAAAAGCGCTGAATGGAAACGTCAAGATGCGCAAAAAATCTTTCAGATGCGGACACATAGTCGAGTCTAGTTGAGTCGCATGCATTTTTTACCCAATACTGTGTGCACATAAACTGGAAACCCATTTACTGAATAAATTTCTCAGTGGCTAAAGTTATTTACTCAACCGCATGATGTCCTAATCCGTATGACTTTATGTGTGATGTATAGCAGGATTTGCTGTTGAAACCTATTTCAGGTTGTAGTGGTGTTTCGCACATTTTGTTCAGTAAATTGAAACATTGAGCAAATTTAATTTGTGTTGTTTCAGATGTATTAAAGAGCCCGTATTTTCCATTAATAATTTTGTGTATACGATGACGCGAGTTATCATCTCTAACTGAAATCTCTTTTCTTGGACAACAATGAACACGGATTGTAGGCAAGGGTTTAATACTAGGGATGTCCCGATCAGGTTTTTTTGCCCTCGAGTCCAAGTCCGAGTCATTTGATTTTGAGTAACTGCCGATACCGAGTCCCGATCCGATACTTCTATAATAAATAAAAAAAGAATAAATATGAGCAAAAAAACAGAACCAGGATGTTCCTTATGTCATGCCGCACGCGTTGCTGTTTCTGTGTGGAGTCAAAAGAGTCTAACTCTGTGCCAGCGCATAACTACAGATGTGTTAAAAAATAATGAGAATATATATAGTATATATGTTCAGGGGTTAAATTGGGATTTGTTTTGTGGGGATGCTCTGTTGGGAGCAAACCCACTGGTGTGTTTCAATGACATTTTGGACCTCTGATAGGATTTTATTAGTTTCAGTTTTAAAGCTGTGCCACATGTTGACCCAAACTTTAAAACCTGAACTTTAAATTATGCAAATCTATGAGCCTGACACCCTATATGCATTTGTTGCACATGCCATTATGCACAATTGATCAAACTTTGAAGGAAGTTATAAGAATCAACCTCCTTGACTAATTCTAGGCATAAGATAGGCTACCCAAAAAGACTCAATTAACAAGAAAAACAACATACTGATTCAGCAATATGTCTTATAAAATAGCCATAGAGATTCCCTAAGCTGGACAGCAGTTAGTTAAAAAATACCTATAGTTAGGTCATAATTAATTTGTATAATCAAAATACATTATTTTATTAAACTATACAATCAGTTTTATCCAGTTGTCTGGTTAACATATTGTAATGAGATGAGTGAAATGGCTATACATACTTTAATACTTTGTTTCTAGACTTCTATTAAGTTTTCTCGACGTGGGCACCATTCTAACCTCTCTCTCTATCTCTCATCTCTACAGTATCCTGCGCGAATGCGCGTTCTTGAGGTTCTGAGTGAGACGCGGAGCTGCGTCTGAGCACATGGTGACAAAAACGATCAACGCGTCGTTTAAATGAGCGGTAAAAACCCGGTTTTGTCGTGGGTTCCTTGCACGCACGAGTGTGAAGCTTATGAATGAAAGCACGTCAATAGGCTTGTTCGACTTCATGCGGCGCCGCAACAATCGACAGCCGGGTGACGTCAAACTTCCGCGAGAGTGATCCGCGAAATCAAACGGAGAAGTTTGCTTTTAAATCGCTCTCGCGGAACTTTGACGACATCCGGCTGCCGGTTCTTGTGGCGCCTATTCTCTTCTCATCAGTTCACACGCACCAGCGCAGCGCGTACACTGGCGCGGAGCAGAGCAAGACCTTAATGGATTTTAAACCCTGCATATGTATCCGAGTCCTGATCGGGAGGTAACGTCCGATTCCGATCGAGTCTGAAACCACGTGATCGGGGCCGATTTCCGATCACGTGATCGGATCTGGACATCCCTATTTAATACCACAGCTAGTTGACATGGATCATATGCACATTATCATAATTCCACCCGCTTCTGACTCACAGCCTGTAAGTAGCTGTAAGATGTTTTCATATTTAAATAATTTGCTATTTAAACCATGATTCAAACACGAGTTTTGAGCAGTGTAGGGAGTAGGGCGAGTTACTACGATCATTGTTTGTCATTTCTATGATCACAAATGCAGACATGTGCTGAGTCCCAATTCGCATACTATCCGTCCTAAATAGTATTCGAAACTAGAATTAGTACGTCCCAAATCGTAGTATGTTGAAATGAGTATCCCAAAGATACCCGGATGGTCTACTATTTCCGGTTAGAATTCGAAGTGCAGATCAATGCACACTCTAACGACTAATATTGCCCACAACCCATTGCGTGCGGGAGGGAGGAGCTTAACCACACTGACCCTCTTGCTTATTTGTAGTAATACTGTGGCTGTACAAATGTTAACTTTATCAGTCTAACGAAAGAAACATGGTTACTACACTTTTAGTAACACTATAGTAAAAGCATGGCTCATTTTCATCTGGGTATTTTTGAGTTATATACATAAGTATAACATTAAGTATAAATACGTTAAACAATAGTTATACTTTACACTTTAAATATTTTGACTTCGTAGCTTCGTTACACACATTGCACATGAACATTAGAATCACCCGCCTCCCAAACGACCTGCGTTTGGGTCTAATGACGCCCTGCTTCACTCCTCAACTTGGTAGAACACATTGTAAAATGTATTGTGAAAAAAAACAATGAGAAAAAAAAAAGGGGATAGTAAATAAAATTAAATTGGACATAAGAATGAATGAAATATTGTTAACAGTCGTGGTGTGCGTAACTAGGCAACCACGTTATCGTTCATGTTGTATGACGTCATCGAAGTATGTCCCAGAACATGTATACTCTTTTGCTACACACTCAAAAGTATGTACATTTTCCTCACAAAAACAGTACATACTTTCGTAGCATAAATAGGCGAATTGGGACTCAGCAATGATTTATGTTTTAGTATCCTTACATTACCAATCTGCTATGTTCTGCTCAAGCCACGCTGGGCCCGAAAATAGTCCCCTGCTATTGAAAATGACCAAGGGAATTATTTTCGGGCGTTGCGTAATATCATTGCACCTGCTGCAGCCATGGTACGGCAGCAAATTCCTTGATTATTACGCCAGAATGAGAGTATAGATCCTAGTCATATCGGCCTAGAAAATCACAACTTTTAATTATGCGTCTTTCTTATCCCGGATTTCCACCAACTGCGGAGCGGCTGCAGATCGGCTCCGCTGCGTTACGGCTCCGCACTCCGCCGTCCGCCAATACCCACCAGTTCTGTATTTGTTGCAGAGCAACTGCTGAAGTGACGGGGACCCACGAGGTCTCGCAAATTCACGTGAGGATCACGCGATATCTAGTTCTGTCTCCGCCAATTATGATGTCAAATTATGACGTTTTGCTGGACCAGCCCAGATCAAAACAGGGGGCCCTATCTTGCACCCAGCGCAATTGACTTTGTCAGTGACGCATGTATCATTTGTATTTTGCACTGGCGCACAGCGGGTTTTTCCCTCCACAGACGCACGTCGGCAAACTAGGGAATGAACTTGCGCTCCCTGGGCGGTTCAGCGCAAAAAAAGGAGGCGGGTTCCGGCGCAAACCATCCCTGATGCTATTTTGCAGTTTCAAAAAACAATTGCGCCACTGACCAAAAAAAACTAGTCTAAAGTCAGTGTCGCGTTGCGCGTGGTTCATTATGCTATTTTAAGGGCGCATGCTTGACCATAATGTATAGCGTGCAACGCGCACACACTTTGGTTATCTAATCTACACAGATGCAACAGTTATTTTTGAAAATCATAAATTGTTACAATAAAAAATATTAACACATGAGATAAGGGAAATCATAGTGGCGAGCATTGTGGTGATAGTTTTTATTTATTGTGTGGCTGCATTTAAAAAAATTCTCATGCAAATAACGATTAAAATATTTTCATAAGTTTGTTGTGTGGCTGTATTACGTTTATTTTATGTAAATAATAATTCAAATGTTTTCATAAGAAACCTTAATGTATATGAACTTGATTTGTAAGTGTACTTTGGGGTTGGACCTTGCTTGCGTTTCTTGGGTCCGATTTCAAAGCCCCCAAACCCTTTCAGCGGTGAGGGTGGACGCAGCGATGTCCTCTGCTGGCGTCAGGTCATGTGTATAGGCAGATCCACCTCCCGTTACAGGTTAGCGTGCCCGATTTATGCTGGCAAGCTTGGGATTCCCCCGTCTCCTGATATCATTGTAGCGGATGCCAGCTGATGAGACAATAATGGCTATTTCCTTTCACGCCTGTTTAACCTACGCTGGTTTGGGCGGGTTTCTCCTATCCCCATACAAAACAACTTCTCTGTCTTTGACTGCTCTTACAAGAACGTGGGTCTCCTCGGCTGTGAACCGCTCCTGGCGTGCGCCTGGTAAATCCGTCATAATAATAGCAACCCGCCATGGAACTTGCGCCCTTGCGTTTAAAGGGAATTTTGGATAGTGTTCTGATTGGTTTATTTGACGTTACGCCCAAACCACACCTATGAATAATGAACCTACTTCAGACCAACCCCTTATTGATTTGCGCCTGGCGCAAGACTTATTTCTCCCGCCGGGAAAATAGCAACAGCGCCCCAGATCCGCCCACAAAGTCACTTGCGCTTTGCGCTTCGCAATTGCGTTTCAGATCGTTAAAATAGGGCCCAAGATCTTGCAAATTCAAATATGATCACACAATATAGTCATGGCTCCGCCCTGCGGAGCTTTCCGGCAAAAATAGAATCTCTGCGTATTTGTTTCGGAGGGCTGCGGATGGAAATACACACATTGACTTTAATGGAAACCGGTTGACCCCGCCGCCATTCCGCAGCGGATCCGCAGCCGCTCCACAGTCGGTGGAAATCCAGCGTTGAACACGATGTAACTACAGAAGAGTCAAGTTTTAAATACGAAAAATATCAAAACTCTTTGGTCATTTTGAGCTAGATGCTAATGGTCTAACCAAATTCAATGAATTATGCTAAGCTATGCTAAAAGTGGTACCGCCAGACCCGGAGATCGGCTGAATGGATTCAAAATGGTAAAAATCAAATGTTTAACTCTAGGGGAGCTGAAAATGTATTTTTTTTTTAAAAGGTGGAGTGTCCCTTTAATAAGTTACATATTATCTCCTGTTGGCAGCTGATCTTGTAAATATAGTAAGGTGCGTCATATTTCCAGGACACGCTTGACAACACACTGGATAGCTGGCCAATTGGAGAACACTGTGCATTTCAGAACAATGAGCTTTGTAGAAATCGACGTGTTTTAGAAAGGCAGTGCATAGAGGAGCAACAATAATGTACAGTACGTGGAAAATAATGTGTGCATAAACCACGTGAACACATTGCGTTACACAAAATAAACTTAATAGGGGCTCTTTAAAACATCATGTTGGAAAGTGTGGGTTCTGTTTTACAAGAGATATTTGTCATTTTAAAATAAAATGTTAAGACCTGAGAGAACTAGTCAAATAATCCTCATAAAAAAAACGGATTGTTTCATGCTTTTGCTGAATAATTTATTATTTTGGAAGGTAATTTGATGGGAATGTCTGTGTGCGATAGACGTACATGCGGTGTTAGAGCAAGCAAAAAAGGACTTAACAGATAAATCAATAATTTGTGCTCTGTTGCTTCTACATATGAGGCAAGGGATTTAAATTTGCTTGACTGCTGATTGAATTTTACACCTCCAGCTTGGGAAAACGGGAACTGTAATTACCTCGATGATGGAGAGAACAGGGTATAAAGAGCACCGGACGGGAGAATTAACAGCCTGGATCACTCAGCACTGCCTCCCCTTTCACTCTGTAACTCAAAGTAATGAAAGGCAAGAGTATAGAGCACAGAATTATAGTCATGGACCCCTGTGATGGATGGTGATCACAATGCTGTTTAGTTAGCCATCGCTGAACTGCTGTTGTGAATGATGCTGAAGACACTGATAGCCGTTATTAAAAAGGACAGCATATCGATTCACTTGCGCGTTGACATGAGGGATAATTTGGGGTTATACACCGGCCCCTGATTGTTTTTACACAGTTTAAAAGACGCACACAAACCAAGTGGTATCTGATGGCTTTAGCATTTACAAGTTGATTTGGACAAAAGTGTCTACTAAATGCCTAAATATATATGTTTTCATATAACATTTTTGGCCCTTTTTCCATAAGCCCAGCCCTATAGGATGCCATAATATTTCTTTATCTTGATAGCAAATTAAAATGCAAATTCTGTCATCACTGATGTAAAGTACTTAAGGGGCTGAGCAATTAATAGAGTTTATCTCAAATGAGTTACTGCGTACTAATAGACGTCTGACTTAAATATGATAGATGGAGCGTGCAGATAGCAAATTACAAATTCCACCTCAGGAACTTTGAGTGACAGACCTGCTTATTTCCAAGTTTTCCCACTCTTAGTGTTTATATAAAACATTGTCAACTTTTGATTTATTGTTTTGCAAATGAGCTAGCTAGCATGTCAGTGAATACATTTTCTCATAGCCGAGAGATGCCTATGGATAATTTTCAGTCATACTGTGTAAATCTTATGAAGTATACTCTGTGTTGTGAGAGCCGGCGATTGAAGTGGATATTTTCCTCATATCCGAGGAATCGTTCAACGTCCCTGCTGAACCCAACCCTGCAACAGCTTGTTGTTATGATAGCATATGTCAAAATCTTCCAGTAAATATACTTTTACCAGTATTGAGTCTGGCATTAGTACTGTATGTGCATACAAATATTGAATATATCTGTATTTTCCCAAATGCAATACAAGAGGAGACAATAGCCTCTTTCACACAGTAATTCTGGTAAATTACCATGAATTTACCAGAATGAATTTACCAGTAAATACAAAAATGTGCTGTTCACACATGCAGTGACGTTCCGTCTTTTTACCAGTAAGACATCATTCACACATCAGTATCAAAATACCGGTAAACTCGGAGAGAAAGCGGAAGTTACCTGTGGCGCGCGGCCGGCGAGCTCCGTCCGTGTCGTATTTGTAAACGGCGGGTTATGACTTAATATCCACGGTCCGTATTTTGTTGTTTTCACATCTGTGGCACACGGTCGCGAAGTTGCTCGTGACCAACAACATTGCGTTAGGCAGAGTCAAACGGAACCTGCGCGTTTGCACATTAGGCTTCACAGATGGTGTGCTAAGGACGTTGGCAATTTGGCAATTAGATGGTAAGCTGTTTTAAACAACTTTGGTGAAGAAATGTGGATGTTAACTTCAGGTGTGCTCGACTTTTAAGCAACATGTGTGTGGAAACGTCCGTAAACAGTCTGGGGGAAACCGCGTCACCTGTATAAAAAACTTTCTGATTGGCCCGCCCGATCTGTCAGCGCGGTCTGACGTCATCTAAATGCCGGTAATGCTATATTTTTCGTTCACACACAGCGCTTACCGGTAAATTACCGTTAATCTTACAACCTGTCTTACTGGTAAATTAGGAGCACTGATTTACCGGAAAGGTTCTGTTCACACATGACATGTTAACTGCAATTTACCAGTAAATTACCAGTAAAGACTGTATGTGTGAAAGGGACTAATATCGCCATTCATCCCAAAAATGACTGAGATATGAATTTGGGTCAATATCACCCAGCCTTAGTTTTTACAGAGTTTAAAAGAATAAACTGCTTTTGAAAATGTAATTTTGAATATATTGAAACTTGGTATGAGGGCACACTGTGCGAATGAGAATGGATCCAAATCTCTTTTTACTTTTGACAGCAGTGGGATAACGGGACTTTATTTGCTTTGAGCTTTAATTGGTTTCATTCCCTTTTAGAATTTTCCAATTATCTGCACATCTGGAGACCTCTGTGGCATCAAGCCCAACCAAATAAACTCACTTCACACATGCACACACACACAAGCATACAAGGTAAATGGGATATCAGCTGCACAAGTCCTTATGGTCACACCAGATCAACGATGCATTCATTACCACAATCGCATTAAGCTCTGCTTCTGTGGCCTATTAAAGCTATATTGAAAACTAACTCCACCAATGCATTTTTAAAAGCATTGAATTAAATGCTTCTTATATATATTTTTTGTTTGAACAATATAATTGCTTTCTGTCTGTTATATGTGATGCTGTTAGATTGTGGATATTCTGTCTTTCTTCTAGTGACTCATTCCTTCTTTCTTTAAAATTCAGCCTCAAATAAAAGCTTACGAATTTTGCCTGTATTATCTGTCTGTAACCTACATTTATACATTCAAATCAACAAAAATCACCTACAGTATTTAAAGGTGCAGTGTGTAAATTTTAGCGGCATCTAGTGGTGAGGTTGCGAATTGCAACCAACGGCTTATTCCATGGCTCACCCCTCGCTTGAAACACATTAAAAAGCTACGTTAGCCGCCACCAGACAAACATTTCATTGTCGGAGACAAAAACTGGCAGCACAAAATGGCGACTTCCATGTAAGGGGACCCTCGGTGTATGTAGATAAAAAGGTCTCATTTTAAAGTAATAAACACATAACGGTTCATTCTGAAAGGTCTTTATGATTATATAGTTTTGTATATTATTTTGCATTTCTGTCAAAAGATCCTTCTAAAAATTACACACTGCACCTTTAAATATTCAGTTCTACAATTTTAAGTAGGGGTGTAAACTGGATTAAGTCACGTTGTTCCCACTGTTATCATTGAAAAACTCAAGAAATTTAAAAACTTTGTACTGTGCCCATTTCATATTAGTGTTTTAGTCTTTAGTGTGTGAAAAGTTCACCAATGTGTCTAAGGTATGTATTGGTAAGTTCATCTTTTGGAGATGCACAAGAGACACCAGAAAATGTTTTGTTGTGGTTTGTAGCAAGTGTCAGCTCCCGCTAAAAAAAAATAAACATGATGGATATACAATAAAAACCTAACACCGTTGCAATCCCTTCAATTCATTTTCCTCAAATTGACGAATCCTTCCATGAAGCTCCCTCATGAGCAAAGCTATTTCAGTCAATCCTGTTTATTCAGAATTGGTGGGAAGGTTTAGCTTTTGCTTGCTTTACTGTTTGTGTACATTAGTCCTCTAAACATGTGAGCCATAAAGTACGGAGTTGTTTGTCATGGAAGACCTGTGTATTGTGTATTTATGTGATACTGTATGTCGCGTTTTATTGTGGACACTTACAAAATCTCCCCAGAGGTGTGCAGTCAGTGTCTGCAGAGCTAGATATCGATTAGATTGAGATAAAAAGTTTTGTCACCTCAAATTAGTCCACTTTATTCATCTAAAAGCTTAGAGGACTTTTTTTCTTGGACTAAGATACTGACCACACTTTGGCCTCAGAGACAGACTTCTTATGCTCTTGATGTAGAGAAATGTTTTATATCTTAAATCAAATGCCTATGGGTCCTATTTTAACGATCTATGTGCATGGTCTAAAGCGCATGGCGAAAGTGCATTTAGGGTGTGTCTGAATCCACTTTTGCCAGTTTAACGACGGGGAAAATGGTCTATGCGCCTGGTGCACAGTCTAAAAGGGCTGTTCCTATTCTTGTAATGAGTGATAGGTGTGTTTTTGGGCGTAACATGCAATAAACCAATGAGAGTCTCATCTCCCATCCCCTGTAAAATCCTGTTGCACTCGTGCCAAGGGGGATTGAACTGTAAGAAAATCTTTGCTGCCTTATTTATTTATTTTTTTTTGAATCAACTCAGATTTACAAGTCATTTCAACTTACTATTATTTATGACTAGAGATGAGTTGTTATAACTACAGATGAGTTTGTTATAACTTATAAAATCTATTTGAAAGAAGTCAACTTTATTTTTTATAAGTTGTAGCAACTTATCTTTTCTCAAGATAAATAATAGTAAGTTGACATGACTTAAAGCAGAAAAACTGTAAGCAGAGGAAGAAGACCACCAGTTTAAGATTGGTGTTAAATAAATGCTTTGTGTTTTATTTATTATAATGGTTATTTGTGTAATTAAGGCTTTGGTTCTCTTTAAAAGTCGTTATATCTGTCATGGAGGATTAAGTAAAATAAGCTGGTAAAGTATGATGCATGATCACTGTATTTCAAAAAGGTTTTTATAAGAATTCTTTACAAATATGCTAAAAAAAGGTTTGCATAAGTAAAAAATACTTTATTTGTAACAAACAGGAGATAAAGAATTTACAAACGTGTGAAGAGCTGAAACGTTTCAGCACTCATACATCGCCGTGTTTTGAAAAGCATTATTTTAAAAAGGTTCTCAACTCACCATATCCAGAGTTACAAATTCATCATATACAAAAATCTGTGGGGTACCAAAAAAATAAACATTAAAAAATGTATTTGTTTAAAGCAAAACACACAATTACTTAACAGACTACTGGTGAAGAAGCTCATTACGCATTCTAATATTGCGTAATCGATCCTCATTTTACATTTTAATCCATTCTTTTTTTATATAATTAAAAAGTTTGTGTGCTGTCCATGTGTGTGATAAGCAAAAGGGTGTTTTCGTCCTGTTTATAAGCACATTATACTAACGCGCTCTTTAAATAACAAAAACAGTATTGCGCCATTTACTTTAGACCAGGTTTTAGTTGGTTAATGGCGTAGTCTATTTTAGTTGCCTCAAAATAGCAAGGCGCCAACAATTCTCCTGAACACACCTTTTTTGTTTAAATGTAGCTTAAATAAATTGATTTGACCACTTACCTTAAAAAATTTGAGTAAATTTAATGAATCATTTTTTTCCAGTGTATGTACTGTATATTTTATTGTTGTGGGGATGTTGGGTTGCATATAACAAAACAATTGTATAGATGCTCATACTGCTTTATTGTTTCTATTTGCATAATAAGCATGAATAGGTGACAAACATAGCTCTCCTGCGCTCTTTAAATGCTTGACAAGATAAATCGTGTCACTGTCGCCGCAGCACTCTAAATGAAAAGCAGGTTTAATTTTGTGAAGCCAGGAGAAAACAGCTATAAAAGTGACTGCATAAGCACTAATATACCGAGCATTTTAAACAGATGACTGTTTTTCCATCTTATACTCTGCATAAGTGCATAGACAATTTGAGTTTAACCTTTAAGACCTTTTTGAATGTTCTTGTTTTAAAGTTTATCCACGTGTATGTCAATATTACTTTGAGCTAAATGACTTTGAATCAATATGTGATTGTTATAAAAGTTTTAATGAACATTCTACAAGATTACCACTGACTAATATCCTGTTTAAAGCCACAATTTGTAGGATGTTTGTAATAAAATATCCAAAAATACTTGCACATTGTGGTATTAGGGCTGGGCGGTATTACGTATATTCTGTTTCCGTAAAATAAAATGTCAGATGTAACAGATTTTTCTATTCCGTCTATACCGCGTAATGTAAATGGGCGTGGCTAACACTGCACTCCCACATGTTAGACTGAGTGTGATGGAGAAACATGTTCATTTGTTATGTGTGGATTATTTTACAAGTTATTTTATAATAAGAGCCAGTGACTCCACTGTGGGTTTGCATGCTCTCCCTCTCTCTCTCTCTCTCTCTCTCTCTCTCTCTCTCTCTCTCTCTCTCTCTCTCTCTCTCTCTCTCTGTGCTACTGCAGCAGCAGGTCTCTCACATGATGTCTCTCACATGAGGTCTCTTGAGGCGCTGCTGGAACTATGTAGTTTGAGCCATTTGCTTATAGTACAAACATCTTTGATCAGAAAGACGAGAAAGAGCACAACAGTTAAGGTCTAATAGAAAGTAAAGGGCATCAAAACCTTAAAGCACACTTCATGGTCACATCATAGCACCTGCACTGTAAAAAATACTTTGCTGTCTTAAATTTTTTTGTTGAATCAACTCGGATTTACAAGTCATTTCAACTTACTATTATTTATCTTGACTAGAGATGAGTTGGTATAACTACAGGTGAGTTGTTATAACTTATAAAATTAAGTTGACTTTTTTCAACTATATTTTATAAGTTGTGACTACTAGTTTCTAAGTTGATTTAACAAAAAATTTTAAGGCAGAAAAGTTTTTTTTTACAGTGTGTCATATTTAAAATATCTATGTCTAGAGCTCCAACTCTCATATACAGGTATTTATCCTGCCTGTAGGTTTGTGTATTCATACCTGTTCATTTTACATATTGCCTATTTTTAACGTACTGTATGCATAAATGCAAAAGACAATGAAGGCATATCGCTTCAATAGTCTACACTGTAAAAAAATTCCGTAGAAGTTACAATGTTATTGCAGCTGGGTTGCCGGAAATTTACCATAGATTTACGTTTATGTTATTTACTAGCAAGAGTTTGTTCAAAGTTAAATAAATTTTAAATATTAACAAGTCTTTATCTTTACAGAATAAAACTATACAATAACAGCCTCATGCAAAGCATTCTGGGAACCAGAAATCATCATCAACCTTTTTCTGTTTTTTGCTTCCGATTTTGTTTTCCAGAATGTTTTGCTTGATGCTGTTTTTTTAGTTTTACTCTGTAAAGACAAAGACTTGTAAATGTTTAATGTTCATTTAACTTTGAACAAACTCTTGCCAGTAAATAACAAATGTAAATCTACGGTAAATTACCGTCAACCCAGCTGCAAATTCTACGGAATTCTTTTACAGTGTATGAAATTAATTACTCAATTAAAAACATGTCTATCAGTGTTATCTTCTTGGCATTTTCACTTTAACACTTACTATAACTCTTCCATATTTTAAAACTGAGCATGAAGTTAAAAGCTATAGTGAGTCTCTGCAAATTTTTATATTCCAAAAACAATATAAACTGAAAAACATACTGTGTATACCGTGAAATATACCGCTAGCGTGAAATAAAATGATTCATTCCATGAAATGGATTTTTGGTCATGCCGCCCACCCCTATGTGATATTTTTAATGCAGTTGTCTACTATTTTCAGTTTCCAGTTGTAGAAACTATGGCAACAAGAGTGGACAAATATGCTTGCAGCTAACATAAAACAATGTGATTATATGTACAGGTAAAAACATTCATTCATTACCTCATCCATTATCATGATTAGCGAATTCCATACATCTCTGGATGGTGAAAACAACATTTCCATTCGTAACCCTGTCCTTTATAACACTATTAACCTTTGCCATTGTTATTGTGATATTGCGTAAATGTGTAATAGCAACCTCTAGTGGTGAAAAACTACATATTGTGGCTTTAAGATAACCTGCTTATATACACTCACCTAAAGGATTATTAGGAACACCTGTTCAATTTCTCATTAATGCAATTATCTAATCAACCAATCATATGGCAGTTGCTTCAATGCATTTAGGGGTGTTGTCCTGGTCAAGCAATCTCCTGAACTCCCAAACTGAATGTCAGAATGGAAAAGAAAGGTGATTTAAGCCATTTTGGGCGTGGCATGGTTGTTGGTGCCAGACGGGCCGGTCTGAGTATACTGTTACTGGGATTTTCATGCAAAACCATTTCTAGGGTTTACAAAAAATGGTGTGAAAAGGGAAAAACATCCAGTATGCGGCAGTCCTGTGGGCGAAAATGCCTTGTTGCAACTTTGACTGACAACCGAGGTATGCAGCAAAGCATTTGTGAAGCCACAACGCGCACAACCTTGAGGCGGATGGGCTAAAACAGCAGAAAACCCCACCGGGTACCACTCATCTTCACTACAAATAGGAAAAAGAGGCTACAATTTGCACGAGCTCACCAAAATTGGACAGTTGAATACTGGAAAAATGGTGCCTGGTCTGATGAGTCTCGATTTCTGTTGAGACATTCAGATGGTAGAGTCAGAATTTGGCATAAACAGAATGAGAACATGGATCCACCATGCCTTGTTACCACTGTGCAGGCTGGTGGTGGTTTAGTGATGTGGGGGATGTTTTTCTTGGCACACTTTAGGCCCCTTAGTGCCAAGTGGGCATTGTTTAAATGCCACGGCCTACCTGAGCATTGTTTCTGATCATGTCCATCTCTTTATGACCACCATGTACGGATCCTCTGATGGCTGCTTCCAGCAGGATAATGCACGTGTCACAAAGCTCAAATCATTTCAAATTGGTTTCTTAAACATGACAATGAGTTCACTGTACTGAAATGGCCCCCACAGTCACCAGGTCTCAACCCAATAGAGCATCTTTGGGATGTGGTGGAATGGGAGCTTCGTGCCCTGGATGTGCATCCCACAAATCTCCATCAACTGCAAGATGCTATCCTATCAATATGGGCCAACATTTCTAAAGAATGCTTTTAGCACCTTGTTAAATCAATGCCACATAGAATTAATGCAGTTCTGAAGGCAAAAGAGGGTCAAACACAGTATTAGTATGGTGTTCCTAATAATCCTTTAGGTGAATGTATATCAGTACTATAATTACTGCATCAATTTAAAAAAGTGACAAAAAAGAGAATGATTTATGTTAAAACTCATAAGAGTGTGAGGATCACTTACTGTATGTGCAGTTTGAAGATAAGAGGATATTTAGGGCTTTGGCTTGCCATCGGTATGTACTGTACGGGGCCATCTGTTGAAGATCTTATCTAATCTGCAATGTATCCTTAACTGTATATTAACTAAATCTTACAATATGTCTTTCTTCTCAATTTTATTTGTATCATGGTTTTCACAATACAGATTTTTTTGAAAGGAGCTTTACAGAATACATTACCAGATTACACTCAAACCTCCCCAGTAAGTAAGCAAGCCAATGGGGAGTGCATCATGACAAAAACTCCAGAAAATGTTTAGTAAAAATGTTCAAAAAGTTGGCAAGTTCCTTAAAAGAAACTGTATATTTTGCTTTGTTATTAGAGTCATATTCAGAACTTATTACTTGATGGAGCAAAACAAAGTCAACAGACTGCTTCTTCTTATATCTTCAGGGTTGTTTGCATAATGTTGTGCCGTAATAAGTTTCATTTTTGTTGCAGACTGAACTCCAGTATGTGCCACACGTTATGCTAACAGTCAAAAATCTGGCTTTTCATTTATACAGCTAAAATGCAGCCCTGAGTTAATTTAATAGTGCCAAAAAAGAGAGAAAATAATCTAACGGAACATCCACACGGGGCATAAGCGTTAAGCTTCTCATTTACTTTGAATGGGTGACATCATGCATTGACGAAATGATGGATTCGTCAGCGCCGTGTCACTGTCGTTGCTCGCGGCAGAAGTTGAACATTTCTCAACTTTTCAAGCACCAACGTAAGCCAATCAGATCGCCTTATGCACATAACCTAGTGCAGAGCCAGCTAATTATGTTTATGCAAGACCATGCGGCCACTATGATAGGCTGTTCAGACACGCCTTCCGTCAAGTGTCAACGCTTACACCACGTGTGAATGTACTGTTAATGTGAAAAAGAAGACGATAAAGAAGATTCAATCTCTGAAACCCTGCTTCTGACCCCATGTCCTGAACCATTACACAGATCTGTATGAGTGCTGTGTTTGAATGTTGTCAGCTCTGGATGAAAGCTAGAAGAACTGGCAGTGAATATTTTCAGATATCAAAAGTGTCTTTACCTTAAAAACACCAGCAGCCTCTGAAATCACACTTAAGACTGTCTGATCCTTTCAATCAGCAGTAACAGCTGTCAGATTCAGCCAGAGACATGGATATAAAGCCCTGTGATATCGCCCGCTTATCCGTACAGCTACAACAGATGCATTGCCATGCATAGTAATGCTAATTACAATGAGAAATAGTTATAAAACACACGATGAAACTGTAGAAATCGTTTGTTTCTGTTACATCTGTTATTAAATATTAATTTACTCACCCTCATGTTTTTTTTCTAAACCTGTATGAGTTTCTTTATTCTGTTGAACACAAATGAAGTTATTATGATGAATGAGAAAGTTGATGGCACCAATTGACTTCCATAGTAGGTAAAACATGGGTACCGTCAACTGTGTGCTTACCATTATTTAATCTTCTTTTGTGTTCAACAAACAATAAACTCATGCAGGTTTAGGATGACATGGGTGTGAGTAAATGATGAAAACATTTTAATTCCCTTTAAGCACCTTGAGTAAGGCTGTGATCTGAAGCAAATATGTTTGAAATTTGAATCAGTAAATCGAAATATTCTCTCTCTCTCTCTCTCTCTCCACCATGCGTTTCCCTAATGAATTAAACCTGTGTCTATTTGAGCCCTTAGTGTACACTACTACTAAAGCTTCTGTAGTCAACTACAAAGAGATTGACACTATCAGAGATCTTACACTCTACATTTCTATCAAAAGCTCTGCCAAGTCCACTCAGAGGAGCCAACGGCCCCAAGCTCACTTCAGCTCTGTGCAGAAATGCACACTGATCAGTGACAATCCATCACACACTAATCTTGTGTGAACCATGAGACTTAACTAGTGGAGGTGCAAGAATACTTTACAGTAAAGTATTTTCTTAATATTTATGTCTTGTTTTTCCAGTAAACAGCTTAGTTCCAAATGTATTTGTTAACTTCGCAATTGTGCGCCCTACTTAATTAAATAACATATATGAACTCATTCCTCACCGCCAATTTTCTTCTAAAAAATATATTAACATACAAATATATCAAATGAAAGAACAGACCCTCTGCTTTCAAACAATCAATAAACAAACAAACAAACAAAATGGGCAAAAAAACTTTTCATCCTATTTATATATTTTTTTCTCTGTTTATAAACTCTTAAATTATCAGAGTATTTTTCTTAAACAATAATTTTTTTTGCAAAAAGCTGAAATAATAGCATTTTTTGGAAGGAATTTTGTTAGAGATCAGATGGAGATCACAGATCAGATTAGAGATCACAAAATTGGCAAAAACGGTTTCATCCTATTTATATATTTTTTTCTCTGTCTATAAACTCTTAAATTATTAGAGTATTTTTCTTAAACAATACATTTTTTTAGCAAAAAGGTGAAATAATAGCATTTTTTTTGTAGGAATTTTGTTAGAGATCAGATGGAGATCACAGATCAGATTAGAGATCACAAAATGGCAAAAAAAAAACGTTTCATCCTATTTATATATTTTTTTTCTCTGTCTATAAACTCTTAAATTATTAGAGTATTTTTCTTAAACAATACATTTTTTTGCAAAAAGCTGAAATAATAGCATTTTTTTTTTTGTAGGAATTTTGTTAGAGATCAGATGGAGATCACAGATCAGATTAGAGATCACAAAATGGCAAAAAAAAACGTTTCATCCTATTTATATATTTTTTTCTCTGTCTATAAACTCTTAAATTATTAGAGTATTTTTCTTAAACAATACATTTTTTTGCAAAAAGCTGAAATAATAGCATTTTTTTGTAGGAATTTTGTTAGAGATCAGATGGAGATCACAGATCAGATTAGAGATCACAAAATGGCAAAAAAAAAAAACGTTTCATCCTATTTATATATTTTTTTCTCTGTCTATAAACTCTTAAATTATTAGAGTATTTTTCTTAAACAATACATTTTTTTGCAAAAAGCTGAAATAATAGCATTTTTTTGTAGGAATTTTGTTAGAGATCAGATGGAGATCACAGATCAGATTAGAGATCACAAAATGGCAAAAAAAAAAAAACGTTTCATCCTATTTATATATTTTTTTCTCTGTCTATAAACTCTTAAATTATTAGAGTATTTTTCTTAAACAATAAATTTTTTTAGCAAAAATGTGAAATAATAGCATTTTTTGAAGGAATTTTGTTAGAGATCAGATTCAGAACGATTATCTAAACATGCACAGAGTGTAAAATTAGTAAATATTTTTTTGCTTCAGTTTTTTTTTATAAATTGGGTAATTGTATCTAGTGGATAATCGCATCTGTATTACAGATTAACATAAAAAAAATTGCATACAAATGTTTTCTCTTAATTGACAAGAAAACCAGTCAATGGCAGGGAAAGAGTTAAAGGCGGGTGCATTATTTTTGAAAAACATTTTTTAAAAGGGAGTCAGGCCGAGTACCAAAACACACTTGTAGCCAATCAGCAATAAAGTGTGTGTCTACTTACTGACATCGTTGCTTGGGTTGCGTATGTGTGGGGCAGGTCTATCAAAAGAAAGTCCAGATTCTATTGGGGTAGGGGCGTTTTTGTTTAAGTGATTTCAAATGCCAACATTGGCTTTCAGAGATCATGCACCCCTTTAAGAGCTCAGATGCAAAAGCCACTAAACACTAGCCTGGTCCAACCAGACTCTCGTACATTCATTTCATTTGTAAAGGGGGCTGGCCATGCTCCATTGCAAAGTGTTGCTTCCATTAAGGAGGGTCCTCTGTTGAAGGTTAAAACTATTGGATCTGCTCAGAGTCACTCAGTGGTCGTGACGTATATCATGTGCCGAAACTGGCCGGAAACAACAAGTTCGAATGATCAGACCATCAAAACTTAGCAAACATTGTTCTTGCTCTGGCTTTTACTTCTGTATATTTGGCAGTTAAGCAACAACGGACCGAATAGCTTTTCTCACTTCTTTCTCCGCTGCCGTTACTGAACTACAACTCAAACTGACGCACAACCTCAACGTCATCGTTCTTAGCCACCCCCCTCTGTTCGCTGATTGGACCTGCAGATTTTTGCAGGAGAAAACGAAACTCTACACAGCAGTCCCAGACGTTGTACTGAAGCAAAAGAAAATTAAGCGGAAGCACGTAGGAGGGCGGAGCCAGGCTAACTAAACACCACCTCCGTCAAAAATTAGATATTAATATTAACTGAATGCTCTCAATCGGCACCTATTATATTGTACTGTATGTTTATCAAATACTTTAGCTTCAAATCTGCTTGATCCCAGCCTCAGGCCATTCAGAAGTACCTGTTTGTTGCCAGAAACTATAGCAATTTTTCAACAAACTTCTCTAAGTGCATAGAAGACGAATTGGACAGTGACAGTGCGCCCGTGGATCACATACAAACTTGGGCCCCTTGTGAGCACTTGGACCTGAATACAACCCGAACGTGGCAGTGATATGAATCACAGCTCCCACTAATGTGTGATTCCGTTCCATGTGTGGTTCAGTTCAGTTTCCTCCATTTTTAAATTCTGACTTTAATTATTTGCAATATTTCTAGTTTCACCTTCAGTGATTTTACATGTGTCTTGTCCAGGTAAATGGATTTTATTTTGAAATGGAGGTTTTTGACAAAATGCTTGCATGCACTAGAGGGTTTTGCAGTTTTTGAAATGTATTAAATAAGAAAACATGTCAGACACAGCAAGAGGGTTTTGCATCTGAACTTTTCATATATATTCTATAGATATTTTTCATATTTTACTGAAAAAAAAGAAATACTGAGGAAAAATCTTTTACCTGGAGTGAAACTTCCAAATTGTTTTGTTGAATTTAAATGCGAGATATATTTACTAAAATTCCAGAGACAGTTTTGACCTTATGTGACAGTTTTCAGCTGAGTTAAGAACAGTACAAACCCGGCATACTTTTCTTTTTCTCATGTAAATTTGATGCAAATATCCAGGTTCAGCAAAAAAATCTGAGCAAGCATACAAAACAAAAAACATGTGTTGTTGAAGTATGCAGATTTGGTGGCACTGTTTAAACATCAGCAGATCCTAAAGTTTTAAAGGAGGTTTTGTCAGGACACTTCGGGTTTCCCTGTGCTGCATCTATGGATAATCACCACTTTAAACCCAGATACATGGCTTTACACTCTCTCACCATACTGTAACAACTACCCCTACTGATATGTTATACCTTAAACAGGCATGTTCCTACAGGACCAGATAGAAGCATACTTAGTATAGGTTTATAAATGCAAGTTGCTTCTCTGGGCAGAAAGTGTGATACACATTTAAAACAGTAGGTCCCTCATTAGGAAATGTTTGTTAGGGCAGAGGAGAACAGGAGAACCTTTGACTCTGTGTTGGGAGACAGGTGGCCATAAAAAGCAGCTGGTGTACCATTATAAAGGTCACTATCACACCTGACACATGAACTGCATGCATACGTTGTACATTGCAAATAAATGAGACAGTTTTATTTTTAAACTAAACATTTTTATTATCTCGCTGTTGCAGTTTTAAGATATTCAGGGACATCACAGAATCAATCCATAATTAGTACTAACAATATATATATATTTTAATTATCCATTCTTTGCCAGCTTTGGCAAAACTAACCAAACTCATGACACATAAAAATTATATGAGACCCTATACCACAAAACATAGCACGGGTATATTTGAAGAGTTTGGTTTCAAAATCTAATAAAATAAATAAACAATAAAAAAATGAGTTACCACCAAAATCAGTATTGTATCTGGTCAGTATTAAAAATTTAATTCTTCATTTTACGCAAAAACTGATATCTGCCATGTTATTCTGTCATCTTTTCTCACTTTTTTCCAAACAGCGACAAACTCCAGTCCTCCTTCTCCTCAGAATGCAATAAATCCACTTAACCAATCACAGCGCACCATTCCACACATTGTAAAGAATAAGGGCGGCACTCTGAATACACACAGAATTTTCCTCATCTACTTTGTACTCCGTGATCAACAAACAAACAAGTTTTCTGTGGCAGGGAAGAAACATAAGCCATCAAATTCGAATAATGCCGGCTGTTGCTTGTTCTCACACGACAGCATCAAACTTCTGCCATGCTAACACATTGATCCCAGGGGATCTTATGAAAACCTTTCCATTATTTTACTCAAAGTCATCGAAAATCGAGCAGGACCAAAACATTTTACAGCAGATCGCTGTCAAAATAGTTCAGCGTCGACGTCAAGTATATCCGCAGCAATGACAGTGTTCTTAATATGACAAAGTAAGTGTTTTTAGTAATGCCATTAAAGGCGGAGTCCATGATGTTTGAAAGCAAATGTTGATATTTGAAATCCCCTAAACAAACACGCCCCTACCCCAAAAGAATCTGGACCTTCTGTTGATAGACCCGCCCCACACATACGCAAGGATGTCGGTTTGTAGACACGCTCCTTACTGCTGATTGGCTATAAGTGTGTTTTGGTAGTCGGCCCGTCTCCTTTTCCATAGCGTTTTTCAAACATCGTGGACTCCGCCTTTAATGTTTATTTTAATCAGTGCTAGTAAACTAAATGAATATAACATGGCAAAGATGAATGCATATTTATATACTGATTCAATAGATTTATAGCATTTTGAAAAAAAAGATTTTTTGCATTTTGCGGAAAAAAGTAATTAAAAAAATCTGTTTTATAATAAATCTTTGTAAATCAAATTATTATGGATGTTATGTGAATGTTTGTAACAGAAATTAGTTGTTTTCATCTTGTCAAAAATACATTATATGGGTCAAAATTATCGATTTTTATACCAAAAATAATTAGGATATTAAGTAAAGATCATGCTCCATTAAGATATTTTGTAAATGTACCACCATGATGAATATATAAAAATGTAACTTTTAAAACATTTACCCTTGTTCTTTTTTTGTGCTCCAGGGTCACATAAAATAGTATATATTTTATATAAAATAAACAGGGTTGTTGAATGCTTTATTCTGATTGGTTGAGAAATGTTCAATGGGTGTTGATTATTTTCTGTAAAATGCACACATGACCTGTCAAATGTCCCACCAGAGGAATGTCTTAGCAATGTTGGTGCTATCTGTGGTATAAGTGTAATAACCGACTTAAAAAAATGCACACCGGCTTCACGTCGTGCCGCATTACCTCCTTGTGTGTGCATTATTTTTGAATAATTCAACGGCCCGTCGTCAATTATTCGTTACTTACCCAATATCTGAATTATTTATCCCAGACTGCAATAAGGTTAAATGAAGTGAAAATAGTTTTTGCTTCTGCCTCTTAAGATATTTCTCCCGAGAAATAGACTTGTAATCTCACATTTGTCCTTCTATAAAAATTGTCATTTTGACACATGAGAAGTTGATAGAGAGATGAAACTTAACCGAGAAGTCTCCTGACATATGAAAGCGCAACCTCTAAGCAATAACCTCTGAGTTTACTTGCAGTCTAAATTTATGATGCACAAAGTGTGACTCACACAGTTAGTGACACCTTACATCCGGATACATGCATGCCAAAGCAGCAGTACACCATTAGTCTCCGAAAAACCTTTTTTATTCCCGTGACACACAAACTTTAATAGGAGACAGGATGTGTATTATATTCCACTTTAATAGGAGACAGGAAGTAGAGAAATGTGATTACACCTGTCTGAAAGTTACAGTGAATTTCTGTGTGTTTGTGCATGTCTGGCAGCTCTCAGCAGGTCAGTTCACACACTGAAGGAATCAACATGGTTGCTCTGCATGTGCTGTTCTCACATGTACCCAACAGCTATTTTTCACAGAGTGCCCTTGGTGACCACGTTTTCCAATTTGTCTGTCCCTCAATCATAGAAAAAACCTTGCCCACTCATGCGGTGTATTTGTTAGAAGACATTCACTAATAATTGAATAGAAAACAAGAAAAGGCTGTTGCACAAAATTTCTGTCAGATTTAAAGCTGGTGAAAACACACATAAATGTGACCTGTTAAAACTCAGCTAAAGTAATCTTTTGCGATTTACAAACCTTATTATCTTTAAAGGTGACATTTCACACTACTTTTTTAGATGTAAAGTTTGCCTATGTGAAGTTTTAGCTCAAAATACCATACAGATAATTTATTATAACATGTTAAAATTGCCACTTTGTAGGTGTGAGCAAAAATGTGTCCTTTTATCTGCAAATGAGCTAATCTCTGCACTAAATGGCAGTGCGGTGATTGGATAGTGCAGATTAAGGGGCGGTATTATCCCCTTCTGACATCACAAGGGGAGCCAAATTTTAATTATCTATTTTTTCAATGGTTTACAAAAACTAAGGTCCCGTACAGACTGCATATTAATTTGGTTGTCACTTCACCTTTTAATACTGAATGACTGAAATTTCGACGTGTGCGGCTGCCCCGAGAATTTTTGGGTGATCGTTGTTTCACCTCCCACCTCTACAATGGGTGTGTGGGTGCACAGGAGCAATCCTTCCTGGAATGCATTGAACTTTCGTTTGCAGGGACGTGGGGCTCACCGAGTGGTCGGGGGTGTTCACTGGTGTGCTCACACGGAGATTGCTGCAAAAGATGCTTTCCAACAGGTGTTTTAGCATTCGTTGTAAACTGGTGGACCTATTTTTCCAAACGTCTCACACCAGTACATTCTTCCGCTGAGAGCTTGAATAATAGACACTCCAGCTCAGTTGGTGGCGATAATCCGCTTTTGCCAATTGCAAGAATACAAAAAAGTCCCGGCGCGGAGTAATACCGTACCTCACAGGACATCTAATACAAGTCAGTTGGACAAAACTATGATAAAACCTATTGGAATGCGTCTTTTGCAGCGATTTTGTGTGAGCATATCAGTGAACACCCCTGGCCACTCGGTGGGTTTCACGTCTTTGTAAATGAAAGTTTAATGCATTTTAGGAAGGATTGTTCCAGTGCACCTATAAACCCATTGTAGAGGTGGAAGGTGATACAACAAACACCCGAAAACTCTCGAGCCGGCATCATATGTCTAAATTTCAGTCAAAACCGTTCTATTTCATCATAAACAATCTGAAAACAGGGCTAAAATACCGAACTTGTCCTTTAAATAAATAACGGGACTGACAACGGCATTCTACAACCAAACTAACTCCCCCAAAATGCAGGTTACAACCACATTTACAAAAACTCTGCATAGTGTGTACATAACCGAACTGAACAACTTGTAGTTAATAAAGTGTTTAGACGTGCGTCATGGTCTTTCTTCTAAATAAATAAATGCCTAGAAGGCGTTTCTGTATGCGCGGTGCAGAAAATGACAGAGGAACGAGCGTTTGCTGACAAGTGTTGCCAGATATTGCACTGAAAAAAACCAGCGAACAAGAAAAATCCAACAATAAACCGAAATAAATCCAAATGCTTTACCTCAAAGATTAAAATATTGGGACCGGAATCTTCACACTTTAATAAAACCAAAAACTTGATCGCTTCATGAGCCAAAAGCCATAAACGGTTGTAACGTGGGTGCTTTAAACAAAGCAAAGGAGAGTTTAATCCATGTGCAAAAGAGGTTTATTTATAAAATCCACATAGGGCAGGCAAACACATCCTAAAAGGGCAATCCAAAAGAGTATCCAAATAACAGGCAATAGTCGAGGCAGGCAGCAAACAATCAAAATCCAAAATAACAGGCACGGGTCAAAAACAGACAGACACGGAATAGGAATACAGGATAAATGCTCAGAATGCAGACAATATGCTTAACAATAATCAACGGGGAGTGAACGGACTTGAAGTGGCTTTATACAAAACAAACAGGAAGTGGGAAGTGAAGCATGGCATGATGTGATTTCAAAATAAAAGTCAGAACAGAACAGGGTGTCAAAATAATAGTACAAAACACAAAACAAAATACAACACAGGACAAAACCCTTACAACGGTTAAGTGCCCAAACGACATGTGAGTACAAAAAAAGAGGAGGACCTGCCAACACTGCAAGTTAGCGCGCTGTGGAGCAGCCTTACAAATGTGTACAATACACAACGCCAAGACGGAGGTTTATTGCAAAACATAGCGCTGTTAATTTTTTTGTCAAAGCGGTGAGTGATAAGCACACGGGATGGCAGAACGTTGCTATGGTTATCTCTGTGCCAATGCGGTTGTCAATCCCAAAAGTTTGCAGTGTGTAAAAGGGCCTTATTTACTGGACTGTTCTTTTTCACATTTTTTAAGTTGATAGAAGCACTGGGGACCCAATTATAGCACTTAAGGCCATGTCAGAAAGATTGAAATCTGTGTGAAATTTCACAGACAGGGTCACAAATCTTTTTTTTTATTTCAAATGATGGAGTTAGTGCCAATAGTGTGCCCCTTTAACTCTAAATAGCTAGCAACTACATGTCAACTTAATCTTATTAGACTGTTAAGGGTGGGGTTAGGAAAATAAGTTGATGTAGTTGCAAAGATACTTGAAGTCAGTATGTCTAATGGGCAGTGTTGGGAAAGTTACTTTTAAAAGTAATACATTACAATATTAAGTTACTCCCCGAAAAAGTAACTAATTGCGTTACTTAGTTACTTTTCATGGAAAGTAATGCTTACATTACTTTTAAGTTACTTTTGCGTTACTTTTTCTTACTTGGCTGAGACTTGATCTCTTTCAGGCCTTGCAAGTGTTTTTTATGATCGCGAAAATGTTAAGCTCTGGCCTGTCATCTCCGTTTCTTACATTATTTTATTTTTAAATTGAATTAATAAAACTGAAAAAGTAACTCGTATTCTAACTCAAATATTAATGTGTACATTTTATTATGTAATGCACGTTACTAGTAATTGTTACTTGTAACCCCAACACTGCTGATGGGGAACCATGACAGTACATTGTTAGCAGATATAAAGCAGACAGTCTACTAATACTCTAATGACTGTAAGTTGACAAGAAGTTGCAAAATTGCTTAAATGGCCTAAACACTATCAGAATCAATGACATTTTAATATTTTTCTCGACACCCGTGGTTGCGGATAGGTATCTGACTATTTTAACGTCAGATTGTGGGTGTCTCTAAGACACAGGTCTTGGGTTTTAGACCTGCAGTCTGGCTTTTGATTACCGCAAATGACACGTTTATATTTGTCCACCCTTTATATAGAGTATTAACGGTTCAGCTACCCTTTTGTGTGAGTCTGGTATGAATGTAAAGGTTATTTGACAGACGAGACACCCACAATCGTGGACATGTCTCTCGGTCTGGCGTTATAACAATATAAATGTAAATGGTTTTTGACAGGAGACATCCAAGATTGCGGACCAAAATCTGAATATACATAGCATTCACTTTCAGTGCATGAGATACCTGTCTGAGATACAACAACATGTTCTACTGTGTTTCTGTATAATATTGAAGGTTTCTATAGATGCGATGTCATGATGGTATAAAGAGGTGGATTAAATCAGCAAGGACACCACTGAGGGCCTACTGTAGGTTTAAAATACACGGCTGGACTATCAAAATAAATTCTCACTTTTTATTTTTATGTTGATTTGGTTGTAATGTTTTCAGTCTGCTTAGAGACTTAAGTGGTATAATAGAAGCAACATTGAAAATGCATTCTAAACCGAGCTAGATGTACGTTTTAAATGTAAGTGTTTCTATTAACCAGCCCTGACCACATAACAAATGGCTCTACATTAGTAGGTCAGACTGCTTGGATTTTATTTCTAAGAATGTTTCTCTGCATCTGCACTTAAAACTCAACAGACCTCAGTTCAGCTCCTCGTGTTAAACATCACGAATGAATCATGCAATAAACCGATAAAATTAATAAAGGTTCCACAAAGAACACCTTAAAAATTTTCCCATCCTTAAGCATTATTACTATCATGAAAATACAAGGTATGTGTTTTATACTTCAGCAGTGCGTTCAGTGGACACAAATTGCGTTACGTTCATTCGATCATAAATTGCCTTGTCCTGGTATTGTATAGTGTCCTGGTTTTATAATGTGTTTTGCTGTTTGCTCTGTATTTTAATTCAGGGATTCACAATAGTGATTATTAATATAATTTTTAACCCCCATACCCCTCAAACAGTTTTGGGAAAAGTTACTTTTAAAAGTAATGCATTACAATATTAAGTTATTCCCAAAAAAGTAACTAATTGCGTTACTTGGTTACTTTTCATTGAAAGTAATACATATGTTACTTTTGCATTACTTTTTCTTACTTGGCTGAGGCTTGATCTCTTTCAGGCCTTGGAGGTGTTTTTTATGACTAAGAAGTTCTGAATTCAAAAATTGCATATTTCCATCGTAAAAATGTCAAACTTTGGCATGCCTTCTTAATTTTTGACTCAAACTGTTCCTGCTCATGTGCGCAAACATAGAGTGCATAATTCAGTACATTATTTTTTTTTCAAATATATTAAACTGAAAAGTAACTTGCATTATTTTTTTTAAAAAGTAACTCAAATATTAATGTGAATATTTAAAAAGTAATGCATTGCTTTACTCGTTACTTCAGAAAAGTAATATTATTACGTAATGCACGTTACTTGTAATGCGTTACCCCCAACACTCCCTTTAAACATAACAAAAATCTCCAATATAGGCCTGAACTGCATGAGATCAACTTTATTCAGCATCTTTCCAAGACCATGATTATATTAGCTAAAGGTTTTAAATGTTATTTGGTCACTTATTGATTTAACTTTAAATAATAACTTAAAGTAAAACACCTTTTCAATATGTTACTATGTTCTTACCTCAACTTAGACGAATTAATGCATACCTATCTTTCAATGCGTGTACTTTTAATCTTTGTACAGCACCTCGTGAATGTGTTAGCATTTAGCCTAGCCCCATTCATTCCATTTAGAAGCCACCAAACACTTCCATGTTTTCCCTATTTAAAGACTGTTACATGAGTAGTTACACGAGTAAGTAATGCTAACACATTCAAGAATTAAGCGCTGTACAAAGTTGAGGTAAAAACAGTGAAATATCGAAAAACTTTGGTGTTTTCCTTTAAAAAAAAGAACACATTTCATGTTTATAATGCCAGTAGGAGTCTGTTAATAGGTTATGGTAAATTTTAATTAAATAAAACGAAAAGGCACCCATTAGGGAGTCATGACTTCAGTGTTAAACATTTTTGCAACAAAGCTCCTAACATATTGTTGATTTTCTACTCGATTGTCATTTTGACAAGTATTTTGGCAGCATTCATGCCAGCGACAACAGAGAAACCCAGATGATCGTTTTATTGCCTTATCGGCTGCAGTCTAATAGATTACGGGAGGTCAGGCTTTCAGCGAGAGAAGGTCGCTCTGTCAATCCATCTTTCACTTTCTGTCCTTTCTTTTTTCTCCCATCACACCATTCTTGCACATATTCTTTCATTCTCTTCACATTGTGTGCCTGGCACACGGCCTTGATAGACAAGCTGAAAGCCAAAGGCTCATCAATGTTATCAGCTGGGGACAGAAAGACACAGGCAACTGTCTATGCTGGACCGTCTCTGCCTAATCATTCAAACCCATCTCACATACTAATGCAGGGCTTTTTAGAAAAAGGCAGAGAGGGGTCAAGGTCATGTGGGTTATTTCGTACTTTGTCAAATATAAAGTGCAAATGTTTATAATGACAAATGGTTTTATGCCAAGAAAAGAATTCATAATCTGTACATGGACATTGTTACATTCATTTTAATGTTGTACTGTAGTTGCTGCTTTGGCAAGTGTTTGCATTCCCAGTTGGCTGCACTGAGATCAGACGACCTAAATGCCATCATATTTCACAATGTAAATGAGCTATAAAGATAGAGCATCCCAGATAACCTATTGGAAGTCAGGCCTGGCATTGATAACAAGGGGATGCTTAACTCTTTTTATAAATCTAACAATTTATGGGCCTCATTTGGCTAATCGGCAACTCTTTCAGTGCTTAGTTTATGTGGTTTTTAACAGAAAGAATTAGGCTAGATTAACACAACTGAGCTAACCAGCATAACAATTCATATTGTGGCCAAACGCTGTGATTTAAAATGACATGAATGGTCATGAATAGACGGCTTTGGCTTCCTTCATGGGCTAGCGTTGGGTCAATTGCTGGTTATCACCATTACCTGGGTATTACAGACCACTTTGTCACTTTGTCACATGTTAATATGTGACCTTTTGTAAATTCATTTTAAAAATGTCTCGGTTATTTTTTACCCATGTTGGGTGAATATTGGACAGAACACGCCGGTGGGTTATAATTGACCCAATGCTGGGTTATTACTATAACCCATGGTTTCATAACTACAACCAAACATTAGGTAATTTTTAACCCAGCATGTTTTTTGTCCAATATTTACCCAACACGGGTCAAAAATAACCCAACTATCATAATGTACTCTATTTACTCAAATAAATATGTCCAATGTCCAGTCAGTCTGTCCAATGAAGATGCATTTTAACCATTTTTAAAATAATTGTCTATATAATGAAATCAGAAATTGAAAGTGAATACCAGTTAGTTTTACACAGGCTGTTAGAAGTGAGCAAAAATGTTAATATAAGCAATTTCTACTATCATCACATAAATGCAGATGGATGATAACTTTAAGTGTAGATTTCTCTGTGGACAATATGTGCCAAATGGGGCATGGTTATATAGCTACACTAACAGCTTACAAATGACAGAGACTTCAAAGGGGTTACCTAAGTGGAAAATATGAGAGTGTGCCATAATAACAATGAAAAAACAGGCATTAAATTGCAAAAGAACCATCGTTTTTTTCCTGCATTGTTGAAATGTCGTCGGTATGTGCACGGACTCTGAAAAAGCCGAGTGTTTGGATTAACTTAGGGTATTACAGGTTGACTGTCAGATCAAAGCTTACTAGTAAGATGAAGGGAAGCATCACAAAGAGATGGGTCTATTTTTAATCCCCTCTGTCTTCTCTTCTTAGTGTTACATAATGAAGCAAGTTAATATAACATAGATCAATCAGGAAAGAATAGTAGACAAAAAAAAATGACATCCATAACGTGATCAAAGATACAAGATGACATTTAAATATTAACCTTACATTATATTCAATTGGCCATAGAGCTCAATTTTAAATGACCAATTTAAAGAATAAAACAAGATGTCAACCATATTAATGCTTTGATGCACATGATAGCAATTGTGTTGTGTTTTGTAAAAAAAACCTATTCCCTTAAAGCTGCAGATCAAAAGTATTTCACTGCAGCTATTAAACAACGTTTTTCCTTTGAATCAAATAAAGGCAAAAACTTAGTACCTGTATACTTTTCATTACTGCTTTTTAGTTTTAAGCTCTCATTTGATCTTCTCATACTATTATACTGCATGCATCTTTTTGTGAATTAAGTATAGCTGTCTATTGTTATTGCTAGCTTTTATTGATATGTATACTGCCCTCCAAAGGCTAAGTGCAGTATCTACGCAAACACTGAAACTGAGGAAAATGGCTTTAAAGTTTTTTACACCAGCCAGTCAAACATGTTACTGCAATTTTGGCACACACATTTCTCTGAAATGGGACAAAATTTAACCAGGAGACTTTGTCACAAGACACAACAGATCTCACAAAGCCCATTTTAACCCTTAACTCAATTTTGACCAAATGCGTAGTTACTGCGCTTTCGCTTTGTAGGGCAGTATAATTTAGGTATTGTATTCATCCTGTGTATACTTTGAGTACTCCAGAGTTCTAGCTAAAATACTGGTTCCTTTAGACGGTTAGAAAGATTCGGTCACAATGCAATGCTAACAGAAGTTAACTTACAGGCTGTGAGTCTGAACCAGGAGGAATTATGATAATGTCTGTCTTGTCTACACTGCAAAAAATTATTTTCAAGAAAAAAATTCTTAGTATTTTTGTCTTGTTTTAAATAATATCAAAAAATTCTTAAATTAAGATGCTTCAGATTTAAGTGATTTTGTGCATAAAACAAATCTGCCAATGGGTTGAGCAATTTTTTCTTGAAAGTTTCTTGAATTTAGTGTTTAGAAAAATTTTCAAGATTTTTTTTGCTTACCCCATTCGCAGATTTTTTTGCTTGTTTAATGCACAAAATCACTTAAATTTGATATTTTTGGTCTGAATACTAGCCTTATTTTCTTGGGTTGTTTTGCTCATCAAGAAAAAGCATCTTAATTTAAGAATGTTTAGATATTTTTACCGAAAACAAGACAAAAATAACTGTTGCCTATAATCCGTGTGATTGTTGTAGTCCAAGAAAAGAGATTTTCGATGGAGACGATAACTCGCGTCATCATTTACTTTGGCATATGTACAGTTTGCATATCATTAACATGTACTAATACACACTTACACACCAAAGATAATGTAAAAATGTGAATTGGACATTAGGTGCACTTTAATGACGAATCAAATATTAAACATTTCTAACAATTCTAAAGCACAAAACGATTCTAGCCCCAGTCTCCAATACAACACTATAGTGTGATTTCCCAGACAGGGTTTACCCTGATCCCAGATTAAAATGCATGTTTAAGATGCCTTGATTTAAAAACACCTTGAACTATTTGAACTTATATCAGTCAATGCAATGTTTTGTCTCAAGGTGCACACCAGTAATGTTTTGTAAGGTATGTTGGTAAATGTGTTTGTAAAATGTGCTTGTAAAAACCTAATGGCCAAATATAACCAGGCCTAGTCCTGGATAAATCTTAACCCTGGCGTGGAAAGTGCTTCTTTAAGTTGAATTCTAGTCCAATTGTTTTTCAATCCCATCACTGATATAACAGTGGACTCATGCTTTGAGACAGAAGTGAAGGCCACAAAGAAACAAAACTTACAAGTATATTCCCTACAGCTTCCCTACAACTCCGTAAGTATTTATCTACTGTGCTCTCTCTCTCTCTCTCTCTCTCTCTCTCTCTCTCTCTCTCTCTCTCTCTCTCTCTCTCTCTCTCTCTCTCTCTCTCTCACTCTCTCTCTCTCTCTCTCTCTCTCTCTCTCTCTCTCTCTCTTTCTCTCAGCACACTCATCTATCTTTTATGGATCTCAAAGTGTGGGTTAGCTTTGAGTCAGAACCTTTTCGAGGTAGAATGTGGGCAAATGGAAGATGATAGAGTATACGTTTCTCAACACAAAGTGCTCACTTGTTCATTTCTTTGGATCAGATGTTGGCATTGTTCTCGTAATAAAGATCAAACCAGGTTTTTAGCATAGTGAAATGCTGGTTCTTACAATAAAATACCAAACCTGGCAAAAGGCTTAATGATTCTAGTTTAAATGCCTACATTTTGTTAAAATAACCTGTAAAGGGATTTTCTTTTAACTTCTAATTACAGTAGAAATGAATTCAGGAGGACATGCTAAACGTTTTTTTTTTTTTCAGTAGAGAAGCACTCATATGAAAAGTGTTACATCTGTTAAAGGATGAGGTGGGGTTTGATGGAGTGTGTGTGTGTGTGTGTGTGTTTGTGTGTGTGTGTGTTTGTGTGTGTGTGTGTGTGTGCGTGCGTGCGTGCGTGCGTGCGTGCGTGCGCGTGTGTGTGTGCGCAAGTTTTAATTTGTGTGACAGAACAGATGGCTGACAAGTTTGTGAGTCTCAATACTCAGAAGTGCTGATGAATATGTTCCATAAGCCATTGCATAGAATTGACTGAATGCTTTAGTAGATTTACTCTTACGCTGAATATATCACTGTCTCATTATCAGTATTATTGTGTGATTTGATCAAATCAGTTAGATTATGTAACATTAGTATGTATTGGTGTATGAGTTAGTCTCTTTAAGAATACTTAGAAATGCTACACTGTAAAAAATACTTTGCTGCCTTAAAATTTTTTATTGAATCAACTTGGATTTACAAGTCATTTCAAGTTTCTATTATTTATCTTGACTAAAGATGAGTTGTTATAACTACAGGTGAGTTGTTATAACTATAATTAAGTTGACTTTTCTCAACTATATTTTATAAGTTGTGACAACTCATCTCTGTTGACATGACTTGTAAATCTGAGTTGATTTAACAAAAAATTTTAAGGCAGCAAAGTATTTTTTACAGTGTAAGCAGCTTCATAAGCAGTTCTTACTACCTGTTTAAATGAAATAGGTGTCCTATAAAAAAAATCTTATGCTGGACTGCAATGAAAGTCGTGTTAAATCAGCTGAAATAGTTTTCAATGCTATAAATGCCTCGCGGATCATATTCTTAATTCAGATTCACATTTATACATTTGCCAGATGCTTTTATCCACGAGTGAGTAGTGCACTACAAGCTATCCATTTTATCAGTATGTGTATGTTTCCTAGAAATTGAACCCACAACCTTTGCATTGCTCTACCAGTTAAGCTACAGGAATATAACTTATTAGCCATATATAAAAAATCCAATATTTATTTAAAATGCCTTTAAAATAATACTTACCAGTGCTTTACAACCACGAAACATTCTCTTCAACTTTCTGAAATGTAGTATGCTCAAGTGCAGAACTCTCTGTTGCCCGGCAACTGTCTAATTGTGATAGAGGGGGGTTGATGGGGGACTAGTTAATCATTTAATGTAAAAAAAAAAGAGTAAACAGATTTTGCATTGTTGTTTCGGTGGGTTGGGCCATGGCGAAAGTGGTTTGTTGTAAACATCAGTGTTGTCTTTTTAGCAAGTGGGTTTATGCTGCGATCCACGGTCTAATATGAGGTCAGAATGAATGGTGGCAGGGTTGTACCTGTAACCCGGTGGTCAGCGCTAATGGCCGATTATTACCTCGAGCAAGATGTGATTGATGTAAGGGCTTTTTGTTTAGAGCCGTTGCCACAGAGCTTTGAGTTTTACCTCATAATGGTGAGAAATGGAGCAGAATGAGGCGACCCACCGAATATTTATTCTGTCAGCGTGAAGTTGCTGTTCCAAATCATAACTTTTGCTTCACCATCAGACTGCTCATTTGTTCAAAGGGCGCGCTCCTTGTTTCCACAGCTGTAAGCTCTTGCATACAATCAGAGGTGACAAGTAGCACATTTAACGCCATACGCTTCGCTCGATTTCTTCATTTATAAAGAGCGCAGCCACGTCAACTCCGAAAGGCACATGCTTTTTGTAACATTTTGCAATTTGTCAGCCGCGCTGGTGTACGGAAGGAAAAAATAACCAAACTAGCTATTAAGCCTACGTGGAACAAACTATCTGTGATTGAAGGCTACCGACTTCAGAATGAACTCAGCGTGGTCTCCCCAAGTGCACCTGCATTTGACTATTGAAAAACAGTGGCTCGTTGGCACCTGCTCGACGGTCTACGGCTCACAGCAGTTGGAGTTTGTCATTTCATGCATGTCACATGCTCATTACATGAGAACCCGCCGCGTGCAGTGTATAATGAGGCTGGTACATGTGCTTTATTATCCACAGTTAGTTTGCATGGAAGGCAGAAACTCTTGATACCTGGTTTGTATATTATATCTCTAGGGGTTGGTGGGTAGAATGAGTAAACTGCTCTGAGTTCAGGACAGATCTGGCTTTACTGTAAATGTTGAATCTTTTGGAGTAGTGTATGAGAGGATTGTAAAATCTCGTTCTTTATGAAGTGTTTGGAGCAGCTCCCCAAAACCATGGATCTTCAACAGGGGGTCCAAGGATCCTCTGGGGTCTGTGGTGGTCCTCCAAATATAGTTTGAATGCAGTTTTTTTTTTTTTAAATGAAATTATGCATAAAAACATGCATTAATAGGTTAAAGGGTTAGTTCACCCAAGAATGAAAATAATGTCTTTAATGACTCACCCTCATGTCGTTCCAAACTCGTAAGACCTCTGTTTATCTTCGGAACCCAGTTTAAGATGTTTTAGATTTTAGTCCGAGAGCTTGTTGACCTTTCATTGAATATCTACGTACGTATACTGTCCATTTCCAGAAAGGAAATAAAAACATCATTAAAGTAGTCCATGTGACATCAGTAGGTCAGTTGAAAATACATTTTGGTCCAAAAATAACAAAAATTACAACTTTATTCAGCATTGTCTTCTCTTCCGCGTCTGTTGTGAAGTGCATGCGCGGATGACGTGTTATTCCAGACATGTTTGTGAATTTTTTCAAACTTACAGTGTGCGTCTGCCTCAGATTGTAAACGAAGCCCAGGCACACAAAAAAAAGAAACTGGGGCGCACCAGATAACACATCTGCCGCGTTGTACATCATCCGCTTCACTGCAGTCAAGAAACTTTAGTCTTGTGCATGCGCTTCACAACAAACGTGGAAGAAAAGACAATTCTGAATAAAGTTGCAATTTTCCGATTTTTGGACCAAAATGTATTCTTGATGCTTAAACACATTCTAACTGACCCCCTGATGTCACATGGACTACTTTGATGATGTTTTTATTACCTTTCTGGACATGGACAGTATACGTACGTAGATATTCAATGAAGGGTCAACAAGCTCTCGGACTAAATATAAAACATCTTAAACTGTGTTCCAAAGATGAACGGAGGTCTTATGAGTTTGGAATGACATGATGGTGAGTCAGTAATGAAATTAATTTCTTTTTGGGTGAACTATCCCTTTAATAATAAAAAATTTAATTAAAAATAAATAAATAAATAAAAAACATAACTTCCCACGATAAAACGTATTAAGTTAAATTAAAATGTTATGTAGTATGCCAAAAATTATTATTTTAATATATTTGTAACGTAATGATCATAACAAGATATGTGTTATAAATAATAAAAAATACCTTATTAATTTGAAACATGTATTTGGGGTCCTTGCTCCTCTCTATACATCAAGGGGTCCTTGGCCTAAAAAAAGCTGTAGACCAGAATTATGTGGGGATTTTAACTGTGGGCATAATCTTTAGGACCCTGTTTATGACAATACCACTATTTATGAAATATATTACATAGTAATTCTATTGAAAATAATTTGTACAGTAGTTTTGTTCAAAAAACATCTTCGGTTAGGCCAAAGAAATACTTAAAGTTTATATACAACTGTATGTTATAAACTTGGTATATAAAATCTGTTTTATTTACCTGGATTTTTAGCAGCGGCAGTCAGTTTTCTACAGTCTAAAAGCTTTTATTTAGATTAAATATTTTACAGTGCATACAGTATGGATTTACAAGGGCCGGTTAAAAAAGCAAAAATATGAGTAACACTGTTATAGAAATAAAGTAAACACTTTAAAAATGTCTGGGTTATTTTTGACCCATGTAGGGAAATATTGGACAAAAGCATGCTGGGTTAAAATGACTCAATGTTGTTGTTTTTTTGTTATGCAACCATGACCCAGCAGTTGGGTTTAAACAACCCAGGATTGGGTCAATTTTAACCATGTCCGTGTCCCAACATTGGTCAAAAAAAGCCCAGCCATTTTTTTACCTGGGTATCCATATAAATAGCTTAAATCTGACCAGGTCCTAATATTTTAGCACAATGTGTGAATTTTCACAGTGAACTGTGTGAAGTTATGTGAATCTCTTGGCTAATGAATACTCTAATTGGAGTCAGCTAACCTGAAGTTCATCTAATAATCAAGAAGATTAAAGGAGTTAGTCAGAGCCAGCTTGTCCTATCTACTGCTATCTACTGAAGCATTGTCTTAGTGAAGAATACTTCATACAATTGTTGTAATGAATGAAATCAATTATTTGCAGGATTTTTCACATTATGCATGCCCAGTTGGAGCTCAATAGAAGCTGACACAACAGGACAGTGACCCAAAGCACAGACATGAATCAACTAGAATGGCGTCAACAGAAAATACATCTTCCAGAATGACCCAGTAAGAGTCTGACCTCAGCTCGATTAAGATGTTTTGCCGTGACCTTAAGAAAGCGATGCACACTAGAAATCCCAAGAAAATAGCTGAGATGAAATTGTTTGTAAAGAGGAATGTTGTAAAAGGTCTAGCCTCCAATTATCCAAAACATTTGATGTTGCGTTTAACTCTGCAGGTAGGTTAGCATTGTTTTACTGAATGTTTAAACTCTGCGTTCAAGACATGGAAACATATATTTGTATGTGTTGTTTAGGCACAACAGGAATCCAAGTAAATCCGAAGGGTGTCCGTACCTGTTTCTGCATTGCAAGTAATTGAACAGCGAGTCTTGGATGTGAACACACAGGCAGAGGATCAAGAGATGGAACAGTGAGCGAGGAGGGGGAGTATTTACCAGTGTGGGATGATAAAGAGGAGGGACCAAAAGCAAACAGATCTGAGAATTTCTGCTGATGCAGAGAGAGGTTTTATGGTGCGAGAGAGACTGTCCTTTCGGTGTCCAGGAAAATTCATTTTAAACGAAGTAATTTGCCAGTTTGTACATTAAATCGTAAATAAATAAAAAAATTTGTTGTAGAAATGCAAGAAGTTTAGAAAAGGGTTTTATCTGTGTTTGACTACAACTTTGAAGTATACACAGCTTTTCAATATATATAATTGAAAGGCTTCATTTTTACCTGGCATTTTAGTGTTGCAATGGCACAAACCTATATCACGAAAATTATGTACCTATAGGCACGTATGGACCAGCGTGACAATGTCACGTTTTGCCGCGTTTGAGCATGAGCATGTCAAGCTTTTCTGTTTGTGTCACTGTCACGTATTGGTTACTCAACTTTTTTGTCCTATTTTCAAACCATTGTCGCTACGGTTTAGGGTTAGATTTGGTACTTGCGTAAGTATGTCACTTTAAGTATTGATTTATTAAAAAAAAGATACAAGGCTTATTCTTTTATATTTTTTTTAAACTTTAACCAATTGTCGCCTGATGTTGGGATTAGAGTTGGGTTTGGGTAGGGATGTCATTTTATGTAAATCTAACCCTAAAACAAAGTGACAATGGTAAGAAATTAGGACAAAAAAGTTGAGTAACCAATACGTGACAGTGACACAAACAGAAAAGCGTGACATGCTCACGCTTAAACGCGGCAAACGTGACATTGTCACGCTGGTCCATACGTGCCTATAGGTACATCATTTCGTGATATTGGGTTGAGTGGCAATACCGCAACAGCATGAAACCGTGTTTTTTTGCTGAAGGTTATCATACCGCCAGAATCTTATATCGGCCCATGCCTAATTCACCATATTGACTTAAATTATAAAAGCAACAAACCTCTGAACCAAAATGAACCCCAATGACTGATATGTTTCTACTGCCTTTTACCTCCAAACAGCCTGTTTCACAACCTCAACACAATGACATGCCAGCCGCAGATGGCATATGGAGACAGCCGAATGTTTTGTGCATCCTGAACTTTTAGTCTGAGACTCCTGTGGCCTGTGATATATAATCCGGCGCCACTGTTCTCCCGCTGGGACTGTTTTTTGTCTGAGTTGAACCCACTGTGTTCCTTCAGGTCTTGTTACCTGTCCTGTCACCCAGGTTACATCCTCATAATTGCTCCTGTTGACTGCACTTATGTCTCTTGATAATTATTTTGCTTTGGTAGCTTATTGTCCCTGATGAGGCGGTGTGGAGGTGACATCATCTCTTACTGTTAAACCTGTTATGTTTCTCAGGTTGGGTGAGAGGGCACGATGGCAATGGTGATAACAGAGCGAGGTTTAAATTATACACTGCTGGATAATTATAAATCAAAGGTAATTTAAGTAAGGTCCCTTTTAACTTATACACAGTTGTGCTCATTGTGGTTTAATCCTGTGAGCAGTTAAGCTTAAATGCTTGTTTTTTAAAATCATTTTTCTTGTATAGTAATCTTTATTTTATAACAACACATCGATAACAATTTTGTTAAAATTACAAGCTATGAAACAATCACTCCATGTCTCTCTGTGTGTGTGTGTGTGTGTAAGCGCTATGAAGGCCTTCTGCTGATTGAGACCATGCAATTACCTTCCTACATAGTGTGGGTGGTTAAATCCAGCCACAGCACAATCCCCTCCTTTTCTTCATCACTCTGAGCTTGTGAGTGCCTCTTTTAACAGTTTTGTGCACGTAGATTCATGCTATCAGCTTGAGCCATATGGGGACTGGTTTTGTAGTTTCACATTCATAATTTGTACTGTAGGTGTTTTTAGACCGGCAAGTGGGTCTGTAGTGTAAACAATTATATAGAGATGCTCTCTCTGTGTATTTTAGTGAGGAGACCTTGGTACTTTTCCAGTAATCAGCTGATGTGTCTCCCTTCAGAATGTGGTTGTCCACATTCACTGTTGCATTTGCTGTTTCACATCTCTGTTGTGTCATTATGGTGAATAATGGTTGACTTGCGGCCCAACTGTTTGCATTGTCCAGATATTTACACCAGTAAGGAATCACAAACATAATGTTGCCATATCCAACAAACACCAAAAGATGTTCTTGAAGTCGATATGGTACACTATAGTGTTATAGCAAGGGAAGACTAATACTACGTACACACCAAATGCAGGGCATCGCGTTACTTGCTCTAGATTACTCGCAGGATTTAATTTCGTGTCATGCTAATTTTTTGCTCAAGTTTAATATTTTCAACTTTTCGTCTTTGCATTGACTTTGTATGTAATCTACTCGCGCAAATTGTTGAACTCGCATCTGGTTTGAACCCACAGTAATGCTACGTTCACACCAAACGTGGGGCATCGTGTTACTCGCTCTATATTACTCCCAGGATTTAACTTTATGTCATGCTAATTTTTCGCTTGAGTTGAGTATTTTCAACTTGGGCAAAAACGCGTTTGATGCAAATAGCGAGTTTTCGCGGCAAACGCGTGCCTATATTGCGTCATTCGCATCACCCCACGCAAGGACATGTCTGATCGCGTCTTTGCATTGAGTTTGCATGTGATCTATATTTTCAACTTGGGCAAAGATGCGTTTGAGGGGAAGATGCGTTTGAGGCGAATAGCGCATGTTTTCGCGGCAAACGCAGCACCAATATCGTGTCATTCGCATCATCCCTCCCAAGGACGTGTCTGATCACGTCTTTGCATTGACATTGTATGTAATCTACTCGCACAAATCATTGAACTCGCGTCTGGTGTGAACCCACAGTAATGCTACATACACACACCGAACGTGGGGCATCACGTTACTCGCTCTATATTACTCGCGGGATTTAACTTCGTGTCATGCGAATTTTTCACTCAAGTTGAATATTTTCAATTTGGGCGAAGATGCGTTTGAGGTGAATAGCGTGTTTTCGCTGCAAATGCCCCACCCATATCGCGTCATTCGCATCGCCCCATGCAAGGACGCATCTGATCGCGTCTTTGCATTGACTTTGTATGTAATCTACTCGCGCAACGTTGAACTCACGTCTGGTGTGAACCCACAGTAAT
The DNA here is from genome assembly GCF_027580225.2 of Misgurnus anguillicaudatus. Classification (NCBI taxonomy): domain Eukaryota; kingdom Metazoa; phylum Chordata; class Actinopteri; order Cypriniformes; family Cobitidae; genus Misgurnus; species Misgurnus anguillicaudatus. The sequence goes on along the minus strand of NC_073352.2, from coordinate 26,461,245 downwards.
GGTACGTACACACAAAACGTGGGGCATCGCGTTATCGGCTTTATATTACTCGCGGGATTCAACTTCATGTCATGTGAATTTTTTGCTCGAGTTGAATATTTTGAACTTGGGCGAAGATGCATTTGAGGTGAATAGCATGTTTTCCCGGAAAAAAATATGCCACCCATTTTGTGTCATTTGCATCGCCCTACGCAAGGATGTGTCTGATCGCGTTTTTGCATTGATTTTGTATAATCTACTCGAGCAAATTTGAACTCGCGTCTGGTGTGAACCCACAGTAATGGTACGTACACACCAAACGTGGGGCATTGCGTTACTCGCTCTATATTACTCGCGGGATTCAACTTCATGTCATGCGAATTTTTCGCTCAACTTGGGCGAAGATGCGTTTGAGGTGAAATAACGCGTGTTTTCGCTGCAAACACGTTGCCCATATCACGTCATTTGCATTGCCCACGCGAGGATGCGTCTTATCGCGTCTTGGATTGACTTTGTATGTAATCTTCTCGCGCAAATCGTTGAACTCGCGCCTGGTGTGAACCCACAGTAAGGTTTTAATGGCAATTTTTGTATCTGTTATCATTTCAGATATAAATACACTCCAGGGTGACTATCCTGCTTCCAAAATCTGTAGATTAGCGCCATGGTAGTATACAAAAATTGAGATTCCTGATGTGTGTTAAACGTATCTTTGTACAGCCATGTGCAGTATTTGATAACATACCTATAGATTTACCTCACACTTCACTCTATGAAGCCCACTGAGCCATTTAATTTTTTGGCATGTAAGGGTCCCGATGCAGATGCGCCTCCACAATATGAGCAGAATTCTGAATGAAAACAGTGTTGATCAAATTTGTATATGAATACTGTAGATTGAGTCTAAATGACATAAAGGATAATTAGTGGCATGCATCATGTTTTATTACAGTGACATGATGCAGAAGAAAGTTAATTGTAACACTTTGACTTAATTTTTTAAAAGCCTGCTTTGTTTATACTTGCAGATTTGGAACATTGACCATGTTTACTCCTTTGTACAGAAAGTGTTGAAGCACAGTTAAGTAATGAATACAAGACAAGAAAAAAAATACATGTGTATTGAACTACAAGTCATCCAGAAGAGTATGGTGAGGTTATAAAATACAGTGTGAGTATTAGAAGTGTGTCCTTCCCTTTTATTTTCATTGTTTGTACAGCTTTTGAGAGCCATGAAGGCATCTGTAATGGCCTCTTATTTAGATAATGTAGCACAAAAATACATTTGTTATATGACTATTTAGTTAACACTGTAAACAGAAGGGCCTGCTTTTGTTGAAACACACAAGATGCTTACTTGAATGTTCCTAAATCATGCTGAAATAACATTGATTTAACTAAAAATAAAGATTGCTAAAAGGCTATGGTCTCATGAAAAACCTTGAACATCCAGTGAACAATTCTGTTGCACAAAATGTTATTTGTAGTAGATAAAAGATCTGCAGAATATAAAAGAAAAAAGAAAATGGTTCTTTTAAGAACAATTCAACATTTTCTTTGGGGAACTAATTGCTATGTGTGGTATTGCTATGGAGAACCCTTCTAGCACCTTTATATTTATATTTCTTTGTTCTGATGAACCCGAAGGATATTATTTTAGGAATGTTTGTAATCAAACTGTCCGTGAGCCCCATTCACTTAATCTTTTATTCCTACTATGAAGGTGAATATGGCTCACAAATGGTTTAGTTACAAACATTCCTCAAAATAACTTCCATCGTGTTAATCGAAACGATGGAAATTATATAGGTTTGTAAGAACATGAGAGTGAGTAAATGATGACAGAATTTTCATTTTTGGGTTAACTATGCCTTTAAGAGTTAAAATGAAATTTCAGTGCATGCTGAAAAAGCAGCACATACCAAATTTAAGTAGCCTACAGTCTTTTAAGTTACGTAATTCACTCGAATTGATTTGTTGATAATATTAATTGCAGAAAAAATTAAAAGTTAAAACTATTTATTTATGCATTAGGCAAATTATTTAAGTACACTAAAATAAGGTAAAATCGAAACCGTTTCATTAGTGCTCTTCTTCCAGCATTCTGTATTTGTAGCCCCACGCAAACAGCGCAAGGCACTGAATCGAGAGGACAGGACAGCACAAACTCTGCTCGTGTTTGTCAAGGACAAAATTCATTTAACCGGATGAGCTCAGACACATCGCCTGCCTGTTTCCACTCGTCGGTCTTTTCAGCGCCGCTTTTGATTGGCTGACAGTATTATTGTATGCAAATCCGGTCGGGGTTGCAGCCAGTAGGTGAAAGGCTCGCGCTAGTGTGGCACTGGAGGCGCGAGGCGAAGCAGCTTTTTGCAGAGCTGTCCACTCCAGCGGAGGTGCTGAAAGCAGGATTTTCACGCCACGCGTTGAGAAAGGAATACGCAAACTGGACTGATAACTTCCTCAAAGGATTGTCACTCCGAATACGGCGTATAACCAAAACGACATTGGATTAACTTACACACGTTGTTGTTTTGAAAGTAATACTGTTATTCTTCAACCTTACCCGGGAATACCTTTCTGGACGACTTGTAGTTGGATACAAAGGTACACATTTGTTATATCTTGTCTCGTGTCCGTGGTGAATCACGAATCAGTATGAATGTCGTTTTAAATGCTTGCTCTCATTTGCATTGGCATTTTTACTGATATGCAATACTTCAAAGGGATACCACGGAAATGCACAATGACACGCATTTAAGCTGTAGGCAGCGTGTACACTTATTCTTTAAATGTGGATAATTTATTGCGACACTGTTCATAGCTTTATCTGTGCTTGATCGAGTTACTAAGCGAGCTCACGCTTTATTGGGGACAAGTTTATAGCTATCAGGAACAGATTTCTAGATAGCAGACACGGTCCACCGTTCTTCTAAAATAAAGTAAACGATATGTCAGTGCAGAGGACTTGGGACACAGCTCGTGGCCGTTTAATTTAGCCGCAGGGTACTTAGCAAGTTTTTCGTCCCACGCTGATCCCCAATTGACGCCGCGCGCGCTGGGATTATACAGTCTGTCCGCGTGCACATTTAATCCGGTGCGCGTCGCGGGTAATTTTCCTGGCTGCTTCGAGATGGTTGACAGTCGTCGTGCAGATATAATGGTGACTGTTTATAGGACGCGGTCCTGTGCGTAAAACAGCACGAGCGCTGCGAACACGCTGGACTTGGTATGTTTCCCTTAAAGTTGAACTACTTTTAACTTGACTGTTATCTTATAAACGTTGAGACACAGCAAGGCGGTCAGATACCGTCTGACGCGTGTCTAACCCATACCAGCAATCAGAGAGAGCGCGCACGGAACGCGTCCTACGCGTGGACATTGCATGATTGTAGTTGGATTTTCCTCCCCCTGATCATTTGAATTGCATGGCGAGTTATGTGTATTCGACCTTGATCCTTTTACATTGTTTCCATCAAGTTTGTGCAGAAATATTATACAGTTAAACAGACATTAAACGGTATAGTTGGTGCTGTGTTTGCTTATTAAATGCGACTGTTCCAGTAGCTCAGTTGATAGCGCATTGCCCCAGGAAACACACATGCTGATAAAACGTATACTTTGTAATGCAATGCATGTCACTTTGGATAAAAGCGTGTGCAGAATGCATCAACACAAATGGAAAGAGTTGTATATTCTCAAAGATTTTTTATAGGATGCCTGTTTTGGGAAGAAAAAATTAGATTTTCCAGCATTGACAAAGACTTTGCTTTTGAAAGCTTTGGTGTTGGGAAGAAGTGCTTTATGTATGCACTGCTAGGCTCCAATTTATAAAAGTAAAAATAAGGGCTAAACACATCTTAAAATGAAGTAAAAGTTCAGATACAAAACAAACAGATTTGAGTAAATGATCCTGTTGCTCAAATGCAAGCATTGCATTAGCAAAACTTAGGTCTTGGGTTTGATTCCTGGCTGGGGAAACCACATACTGATAAAATCTAGAGATTGAAAGCACTGTAAGTTGCTTTTGAATGAAAGGGTCTGTCAAATGCATACTCTAAATGTAAACACATGTGAAAATGCACGGTACCCCCTATTCCCACCATATAAAGGATGAGACTCATAGTTAAATGGATAGTTCATGCAATAACTAAAATTCTGTAATCATTTACTCACTCTGGTGTTGTTACAAACCTGTATACATTTCTTTGTTCTGATTAACACAAGGTGGGATGTTTTGAGGAATGTTTGTAACCAAATCGTTCACTTCCATAGTATTCTTTATATGGAAGTGAATAGGGCTCATCGTTTGGGTTACAAACATTCCTCAAAATATCTTCCTTCGTGTTCATCACTACAAATACATTTATACAGGTTTGTTGGAGACAGCATTTTCATTTTTGGGTGAACTATCCCTTTAAAGGCGGAGTCCATGATGTTTGAAAGCCAATGTTGATATTTGAAATCACCTAAACAAACACGCCCCTACCCCAATAGAATATGGACCTTCTGTTGATAGACCCGCCCCACACATACGCAACCCGGCATTTGATTTGATTTGATTTTTCAAACATCGTGGACTCCGCCTTTAATGTATGAGTACTCAGTAAGAGTTAGGTGCAGTGTGTGTGTTCTCTTGCTTCTTTTCCTGAGCTCTGGATCTGATGGACACCAAATTGTACATTAATGTAAATAGGTGTGATCCAGGTGCTTTCATAGGTGCCCAGTGTTGAAATATGCATTAGAGCCAAAGGCTCTACAGGGGACTCGCACAGAGCGGGAGCAACAAATGATTTCCCCTCCAGCACACACAGATGGCCACACGCACATTTGCACATACAAAAACGAAACTCAAAGCTTTTTGTGTATTTTCACATCTAAGGCAATGTTTTCTAGAGAAGAGACCATTACAGATGCCTTCATGGCTCTCAAAAGCTGTAAAGACAATGAAAAGTACTCAAAGTAAAGGAAAGGGACACGCTTTAGTTATGCCGCATCTCCATTTAGAATTGAAAAATGAAGGAAACATCTTTGGCAATGGGAAAATGTCTCTTTAATGCTCTACAGAAGACTGCACTGTGCAGGGAGACACTTTATCTCTCCATCTCTTCACTGTTTGGCTATCAGTAAATTATTGTAAATGTTACAGCAGCAGGTGGAAGAGCAGTGGTGAGGTACAGTAATAATGTGATGGGCATTGATGTAAGAGCAGAAATAAATGTAGGCACCATTACACAGGAGCATAGTTTAGCATATAGAGCAGAAGGAGCTTGGATATTTTCAAACACAACCAGTAGTTCATCATGCAGCTGTTGGTTTGAAATCTCCGCCATCTTTGTCTATCCCCATCATCATTCTTTTCCAACACTTCTAAATTTCCGCCCTTATCGCAACTCGCCGATTCTTTATTGTGCATGCATAATAGTACTCGGAGACTTGCTGATGTTTACTGTGCTGAGAGGCGCTTCTCTACATTTGTGTGTGCTATAAGAGCGGGCAACACAAACACACTAATTGCTTTCAATAATTAATCTCTTCAAATGACTGCCTCGCCTTTGCAGCCTCCATGTGAGTAGCATTGCCCTGAGATGCACATTCAAATAAGAGCCGAGCATCAGAACGCATTTGTGTGAAAGACGGATGTGCATGCTGCGTCCTAACTTTATTTCTTGGCTCTGAGGAGCCCTTGTCCATAGATATGTTCATCACAGACCTGAGTGAGTCCTACTGTTGCGCTAATGAATCTTGACACTACCCACAGATTGGACAGGTCAGTGCAATCCTCCGTGACCATCGAATAACACAGTTCAGTGGTCAGCACACATAGAGCTATCTTATAGACTGAGCTCATAAAGGGCTGCTTTGACCTGCCGTCTGTATCCGTCTACTGGGGGAACGTGTGGGTGATGACAGCTGTGTGCTGTTAGTTATTGCTGCTTTAGTTTGAGTTATGATATATATGATGCAAGATCGGTAAGAAAAGCAAACATCTTCATTAACCTTTGAAAGATTCTGGGTAGACTTTAAATAAAGCATGCCAACATAGTCTTGAATTTAAGATTATTGCTTTAAAAGATTAACTACATTCACATCTGTGCATGGTCTGAAGAATGCTTTCTCAAAGTTTTTTTTAATAAATGGACATTTTTCAGTCCATTGTCAAGTATAATTGATTAAAAAAATATAAGAAATGTGTTGAAAATTATAAAGGAAAAAACTCAGAAGGAATCTAATGCATTTCTTCATAAAGAAATAGATTTTTATAAATGATGTAAAGTTTCAACGCAGTCATATAATGTGAGGTTATTAATGGATGATGGCGTATGTTTTTGTGGAAATCCCTAAATCAGCGTGATCTTAGTTTCATAGTTAAATAAATAAAAATTTCAATTAAGAAACAATAATCCAAACTTTAATTCAGGAGTTTCACAGATTAGATAAAATACACATTCAACTATTTTGTAATATGTAACTCTTTATTTAATTAAAATATTTAAAAAGTATAAATATTTTAAACAATTGACGTATTTGCTCTTTATCCAAATAATTTATCATGCATTACAAATTTTGTATGCAAGTTGTATTAGTGTGTTTGGAGTAAAAACTGAAGCTCAAGTTTAAGAAGAATTTAAGGAGGCTTGGCAAAAAATTACACAGCATGTGCAAGGACTATAAAATATTACAATAAAAGAAAATCAGCAAAAACAGATAAAATGGTAGTCGATGTATGCTTTATCATATTGTCATTTTGTTCGAACAAAACCTAGATTCACTATTGAGCCAAATCACTTTGTTTAGTGTTTTATCCATTTTGTACCATACACATCATATTATGATGGTTTCATCTTACCTTAGGGGGCCTTAAAAGCAAATATTGTCCAACACCCCCCCCCCCCCCCCTTTGGTCACTAATGTGCTCTCAGGAAAAAGTCACTGGGACCGTAACTAAAAAGGTCCTAATATGTATCGTTTAGGTACACATATGTTCCTCTAATGCAGGGGTCCCCAACCTTTTAATCACCACGGACCGGTTTCAGCTTTAAAAAAAATTTCGCGGACGGGGGGGTGAGAATGTTGGGGGGGGGGTGGTTGTTGGGGTCGCTGAGTTGCTGTTCAAACGTGCTGAAAATCCTCCTTTTCGAAATGTAAAGATAACAACCATGCATTAGGAAAATTAATAATTGCTTTATTTAGGCTATACTATATTTTAGACGTGTAAAACCATATTTTGGCGGATTGTTTTTTACTTTCATTGTTTTTACTAGTTTGCCTGCCCATTTAGTCTTAATAATTAATGGAACCTAAACGAACTTGGCTTGCTGTTCTCGAAGGCAGCTCGAATCTTGGTCGGGCTCGAGACCCAATTCCAAGTAACAGAAGAAAAGACAAATGCAGTGAAGGAGGAGAGATGCCAGAAGAATTTCGGCTGGGCGCAGAGGCACGGAGACTCACGTTTACCATGATTAATGATGATTGACAAGTTTAGGTTCCTTTCAAACCTACGTTTAAAGTGTAGCTGTTAAAATATTATTAGCCTAATCGTTTATTTTGATCATGGTGCTACGATCGATGGATAATTCTGAAGTTGTTTTAAAGAAGAATAAAATAATTACTTTTCAGTCATTTGCGCTGTCACACAGTTGAACGTGCCCATATGTACATCATTGCGACGTACATTTGCAAATGATTCATAAAGTCATACCTCCGCAATTCTTTGATCGATTGTGTTTTAGAAGTACTGTATGCTCAAACTCTAATGACAGCAATGTGATCGCTGATGCACTGTTAGAGAGAGAGAGGGGCGGAGAAAAAGAGAGCGCGGCTCTGTACAAATGTGGAAATGATCGATGTTATTTGTAGTCGTCTCTTAAAGTACAAAATACCCGATTAAGCTATTACGTGGCTATTATACAAATTTTTTTCGGGACGTTCTTGCGACCCGGTGGCAACTTGTCCACGACCCAGTACTGGGTCGCGACCCGGTGGTTGGGGACCTCTGCCTTAGAGGTACCAATATGCAGTCCTTCCAGAAAAAATGCGTTTTTTGGTTTTGTTTACGGGCAATCCTTGATCTTGCGGCATGTTTTCTTAAGAAATGTGATGGAGTATGCAGGATATTTATGCAATTTTATGCGATGAAACTTCAGGAACTTGCAAAAACTGCAGGAACTTGCAAAAACTTTTGCAGGTTTCAGTGATGTTCACATCGCGTAATTACATCACTTCATAACATTCCCATGGCAACAGGGGACATGGCTGCGCTTGTGTGAAGTAAATGCAACTTTTTTTAACTTTCTGCTAAGATATATGTGATTTTTGCTACGAAAATGCGGAGATTATGAAATCATGCAAGCCTGCGTATTTTGCGCACGGAAATCTGCCATTTATGCTGCGAAAGTGCGCGTCTTTGAAAAAATCCACCCCCCCATAAATATGCGGACTTTGGCTGAATCATATGATCGCATAATCACGTTTTTCTGGAGGGACTGAAATCCCCCCCTTGGTCACTAATGCACTTTCAGAAAAAGTCACTGGGACCGTACCTAAAAAGGTCCTAATATGTATCATTTAGGTACAGATATATGTACCTCTAATGTACCAGCATGTACTTTAGAGGTACCAATATGCAGTCCATCCAGAAAAATGCTGAGTTTTATTGGTGATTGTTGCGGGCAAAATTCCTTGATCTTGCGGCACGTTTTCTTAAAAAATGCGATGAAACTGCGGGAACTTGCAAAAACGGCGGGAACTTGCAAGAGCTGTTTTTTGCAGGTTTTAATTACGTCACTTCATAACATTCCCATGGCAACAGGGGACATGGCTGCGCTTGTGTGAAGTAAATGCAACATTTTTCAACTTTCTGCAAAGATTTATGTGATTTTTCCTACGAAAATGCGTGGATTATGAAATCATGCAAGCCCACATATTTTGTGCACAGAAATCTGCAATTAATGCTGCGAAAGTGCGGCGTATTTAAAAAAATGCGGCCCTGCATAAATATGCAAACTTTGGCTGATTTTGCATTGAATCATGCGATCGCATAATCGCGTTTTTCAGGAAGGACTGAATATGTAACTTTTAGGTACAAAAATGTACTTTTTAAAAAGGTGCCCCTTTTGCACCTTTATGCCCTTTTTTCCTTAGTGTGTATAGACGGTTTCAGCAGTAACAACATAAACAAGCGGCTGTTGCGGTCCGCACTTAACTTCCGGTAAACTCCTCTAATAATAAATAACTACAAAGTACTTTAAAAGTAGTTTATTTATATAACAAGCAAAAAAACAACACATAGATTACCTAGGAAACCAAAACATTAGTTATTTTCGACGAGGCATTTGTTCAAGAGATCAGTTTAGCAACTAGTCAGACCATTAAAGGGATAGTTCGGCCAAAAACGATATTAAACCCATGATTTACTCACCCCCAAGCTGTCCGAGATGCATATGTCCATCGTTTTTCAGACAAACACATTTTCGGATATTTTAGAAAATATTTTAGATCTTTCGTTTGATTAAATGTAATGTTACGGGGTCCAGCAATAGTCCACGACCTTCAAGTCCAAAAAAAGTGCGTCCATCCTTCACAAATTAAATCCAAACGGCTCCAGGATGATAAACAAAGGTCTTCTGTGGGTAATCCGTGCGGTGTTGTTGTAGAAATATCCATATTTAAAATGTTATTAACGTTATAAACTACCTTCCGGTAGCGCCGCCATCTTAGACTCAGGAGAGAGTATTAGCGTAGTGTACGCACTTTTCTTAGTGACATATGACAAATTCGGAGGGCGGGGGCACAGAGCAGCAGCAGAGAAACTCTGTACGCTGCGTAAGCTCTCATCCTGAATGCGCATCACTCTAAGATGGCGGCGCTACCGGAAGGTAGTTTATAACGTTAATAACATTTTAAATATGGATATTTCTACAACAACACCGCACGGATTACCCTCAGAAGACCTTTGTTTATCATCCTGGAGCCGTTTGGATTTAATTTGTGAAGGATGGACGCACTTTTTTTGGACTTGAAGGTCGTGGACTATTGCTGGACCCCGTAACATTACATTTAATCAAACGAAAGATCTAAAATATTTTCTAAAATATCCGAAAATGTGTTTGTCTGAAAAACGATGGACATATGCAACTCGGACAGCTTGGGGGTGAGTAAATCATGGGTTTAATATCGTTTTTGGCCGAACTATCCCTTTAAAATAACGAAACCGGAAGTAAGGTTCGGATCCAGACGTGTATCACGTGCGTCCGATGAAACCGTCTATATGTACTAAAATACTATAATTCAGTTTGCAATTGTAATTACCTTTATTTCGTTTGAACACTGGCCTAAAGGCTTCAAATATGATCACTTATTGTAATACCACATTCACATCTACTTAGGACGGCTTATATGGGTGACTTGATTTGTGCTTGAAAGGAAAGATTTGTGTTTGACAGGCAGTGTTCACTACATGCTGGATCTAGCTTTGGCCTTGGGGGAAATTAATTCGCTTTTATAACAAGAGTTTTGAAGTTGAATAGATTAAAGAACAAAGCCGAGCTAGGAAATGTGATTTGAGCTCACATAGGGAAATCGTGAGTGTATTTTCGGTATCTCAGGACAGGCAATCCTGATTGGTGGGCTGTCTGTCTGATCCTGCTGATGTACTGGGTGTGTTATCAGTGTGTGTGTTTGCACTCCCATAAATAACTCAACGTGTGAGTTTGGAGCGTGTCCATGCACAAACAAAAGATTAGCTGTTGTAAAGGGACATCTGAGTTTTAGGTGATGAGGGTGTTTTTGGGCACTTTGATTGCCTTGAATTGTTGCATTTAAAGGGCTATAGGTGCATCTAGCATCTGTCTTGTGCCACAGGTACAGCTCTACAGCATGTGGTCTCTGAACCGCTGTATCGTACTGAGGCAAAGGTCTGCTTTAATCTTACCTCTGCTTGCCGCTGAGCTTGCACGTGTGTGCTGCATTTAATTATTTCAGATTACCAAGGGAAAAATATTAAACGGCCCAAGCGAAAAGCATCCGAGCTCCTTGTTAAGCGATAAACTAAAAGAAATTCAGTATGCTCTTTGCGAATCATAATTTTAATGGCACCACCACTGCCTCCGACTGTAAATATAATAAATTGCTTTAAATTGCACTGTTAATTACATGTAGTAAATCATAAGGCAAGTATAGAATACCAATGCTTTTATGAAAAGCTCCTCTCTTTAGCAAGTAAAGTCAATTCGGTGAAAATCAATCTGGTGGAGGGACAACCCCCCCCACAAGCTGATTAAGTGTACACATTGGAAGCACCGTAATACAAGTCTTTTATTTTAAGGATCGCCTGGCACATATTGTGAAGTAAATGTAGGTTAAGAGCAAGGTTTTGGGGAAGGTCTCTGTTAGAGGATGCTGCCCTCGGGGTGAGTAAGAGCCAGATAGCTCCCTTAGGCATTACTATTTTATGACTATTTGGTCCTGGTTTTATGCCTCTCATCTTATTAGATTTTAAAGAGCGCAGGCACACATCCTCAGAAAGAGTGCAGAACCATTAAGAAAAATCCGTATGCTTTTGCCCAGGGGACCACCTCACATAGTGATCAGCATATTACCCAGCATGCTCAGCAAACCCATTTTAGTGAGTGGGGAGAAAATGGGGGAGTGAGTCATTCAGGGTGGTAAAACACCTTTGGGAATGCTTGAAGTTATTACGATGCGCTCATAGGAATGTTCCCATCTAAATGTTCACCCCGAAAGGGATGAAATCCTTTTATCAAGTGAAATAGAGTTGAGATGTGATCCGTGTGTTGTATGTCTCAACTATATAGAGAAGCCGCGATGACACGGTCGAGGCATTCTGCCGACGTTGGTGGCTGAATCGCCTCGTTTCCGAATTTGATTTGAAGTTTGTTTATCCTCCTGGATATGTTCGTCTGAGCTGGATTTCGAGAAAGATTACCTCTAAAGAGTGATTTAGCTCTGTGCTCAATTTCCACGCAGAACTGAATGGATTCAAGCGTTCTGTGCCTGCCGCCGCTTAGTGTTAGAGCAAGAAAGGAAACAAGAAAAGTGTTTGATGATAGTGCAAGTTTAAGAGAAGTGTTTTTGTTTGTTTGGTTGATGAGAATCACCTTGTGAAACCTTGTTTTTATCTTTCTAGTTTTGATGCAGGAACTGGTTTATGTGGTGAGCCAACACAGTTGCATCAATGCTCACATCACCAGACAAAATAAATGTATAATATTTATTACAATTTACAGTATTTATTTATTTAAACAAGTCAAATGCTCACTGTACTAAAACACATTGGGCCCTATTTTAATGATCTAAGCGCACGGTCTAAAGCGCAAAGTGCACGGTCTAAATGGGTGTGTCCGATGCCACTTTTGCTAATTTAACGAGGGAAAAATTGCTATTTAGTTACCTCAAAATAGCAACGCGCCAACAATGCACCTGAACACACCTGGTTTTAAGACCAGAACGTCTATGGGTGCAAAAGTGGGCGCAAATGCATTTGCTATTTAAACAACGTGGCGCTAAACGTGAAAATTATAATTGCGCAGGGTTGAAACTAGCAAAAGACACTTGCGTCGCGCATTGCGCTGCATTGCGCCGGGCGTATGATAGACCCCATTGTGCTTAACTCATTCACCGCCATTGACGAGTTATCTAGTCAATTATGAGTTAATATTTAACTAATAAATATGCCTTTCTGAACAAATTTCAAAGTGAAAGTGTAATACCGCTTTTATTCACTTGATGGCGCCAAACTGAATTTATCAAAAACGGAAGTTAGAAAGATTTAATGATTTATTTTAACTGCCTTTATGTTTGATAGTCATTCTGAGTCTGATCTCTAACATAAATTCCTTTACAAAAACGCAATTTTTTAAGCTTTTTGCTCAAAATGTTGTATTTTTAAAGAGAAATATCCATATTTCAGTGGTTTAATTAAGTGGAAAAAGTAAATATATAATGAAACATTTTTTCCCCATTTTGTTTGTTTGTTTGTTTGTTTATTGTTTGTTTGAAAGCAGAGGGTGTGTTCTTTAATTTGATATAATTTGTATGTTTACATATTTATAGAAGATAATTTTTCCTGCAAGGAATTTTGTGAAACTTTTGTTAAAATCACAAAAATGCAGGTGGGCAACTTTTCTCAAAAAGGCTGGCGGTGAATGAGTTAATGGTGGGGTGGATGGTTTTTGAAAAACACTTTGGAAAAAGTGTCAGGCCGAGTACCAAAACACACTTGTAGCCAGTAAGCAGTAAGGGGCGTGTCTACCAACCGACATCGTTGCCTGGGTTGCGTATGTGTTGGGCATGTCTATCAAAAGAAGGTCCAGATTCTATTGGGTAGGAGCTTGTTTGTTTAGGTGATTTCAAATATCAATATTGGCTTTCAGAGATCATGCACCCCACCTTTAAAGGGATAGTTCATCTAAAATTAATATTCTTTCATCATTTACTTTAAATCTGTATGCATTTTTTTATTCTGTTAAACACCAAATGAGATATTTAATAAATGATGATAAGCACACAGTTGATGGTACCCTTTCATAGTAGGAAAAACAAATACTATGGAAGTCAATGGGTACCATCAACTGTGTGCTTTAAGGCCGGGATACACTGCACGGTTTTTGTCCTCTTATAAGATCATTACCTTATCACACTGTGCAACATGTATCGTTTAAACTCGGGTACGAGAGGCGTGTAGACTGTACGATGATGACACGGAAGCTTCGGCGGCTGCGTCACGCGTTGCGCAACGTCACCAGCATGCGCTCGTGGTAAACAAATACCAGCGGCAGGTCGTAGCAGCAAACACACTGTGCGGTAATCATGCCGAATTTCTGACACTGCCAGAAAACTATCGTAGGCTATCTTTGGACGCAAGACCGGGAAAACGGCCGTCTTTGAACCTCTTTCACTGTACGACATAGGACCACCGATGGAGAGCCACGATAACAGAAATCGCAACGATAGTTTCACGATGGCAATCTTTCGTCTGGGACAGCCAATTATCGTGCAGTGTATCCCGGGCTTTAGGAATTTTCTAAGACAAATGCAATACTGTAGTTTAAAGTTTAAAGACTGACAATTAGGGCTGTCACAATGATTAAATAATCGTCTCATCACGATAGTTTGACCTCATCGCAATGATTTCAGATCACCGCAATGATTGCATATCTCTCTAAAAAACACAAGGGGGAGCTGCAGCGCCTGTATAACAAGACAGTATCAGATGGTGCTCCTGAACTGACAGTGCAATGCGATACATTGCAAATCCATTCAATACAGTACAAAAAACTGCATTTAAAGAAATTCTGCAAAACTTTGATAAGCAATATGAATTACCAGGTAAAACATACATTTTCAGAACAGCAATTCAAAATTTAGGGAAGTGAAAGATGCTATTCTTGGCGATCTGTAAGGAATTTATTTTTTGCAGTCACTACAGACATGTGGTCCAGTACTAATATGACCGCAGTAGGATTGGCCTCTATTTAAGGCCTATTCTGGTATAGTCAGTTTGTTTTGATTGCATTTTTATTTTCTGTTATTTTTCAGACACTATATTGTGTTTATTTATTATGAAGAATTTTTACAACGATGTGTAAAAATTATTTCATGAACAAACAAAAAACATTAGAATCAAATGTCAGGGCCCTAAAATGGGCATTTAATTGTCATAATCGCCACAATTTATTAGATTATTAACTGTCAGACAAATTTCATAATCGTGACAGCCCTACTGACAATCACATTTTGTGATTGTAAAGCATTGGTAAAAACATCTGAATATGACAGATAACACGTTATATAATGGATAAAAAATAATAAACGTTGCTAGTAGGTGCACATGTACCGTTTACACAAGTCCTGATCTCTCTTCTTATCTGTGATTGGTTGCTGGTGTGTTTTTATCTGACTGGCATTGGAAACAGAGCTTTGGGTGTAATGAGTCAGGGATATTTACGGTCGCTCTGCCCTGGGCTGGATAAAGCTTACTCTCCTCATGCTAATCTGGTTAAAGAACCAGAGCATGTGGTCGACCGCCTAGCTGAACCCAGGCCATGTGATCACATTATGACCTCTAGGATGTCTAAAACAACCCGGGAGGGGTGCCACGTTGGGAAACACTGCTCTGAGATGTGAGGGTCGCCTGTTTGCCATAACCTTGATATCAGATTTTAGATATATGTAGGGTTGGGAATCGTTTCAAATTTATCGATTCCGATTCCAAATTCAATTCTGCTTATCGGAACCGATTCCTAACAATTCTTGGTTTCGATTCCAAAGAGGTGAAAAGCAACAACAGTTAAGCCTTTATACTGTAAATCAAAAATATGTATTTTGTGCTATTACAACACAATAAATGAGGCTACATAAAAACTTACTTAGGAGCTACAAAACATAAACAAACATGGCTAGGCTAGCTCAAAATGATTTTTTTTGTATAATTTTCCTTCATAACACCTGTACCTAATTGATGGTGACTCAACAACTGAAAATGCCTGCAGCCCTTTTACTATAAATGTCATGTGTAGCATGTGCCGGAGTTGCAGCCGATGGCACAGATGGCTATAGGTCAGGTGACTCAGGTCTTGGCAGATGACATAAAATTATGTGACCGTGCCGTCCGGAATTGATAAGTGGAATCAAAATGTAAAAAATTTAAAAAGGATTCCTTTCTTATGGATCCGGTTTCAGAATCCGGACCGAAATCTGATTCTCAACCCTAGATAAATGGCTTTATTAATTTTAAAGTCCCTGTAAATGAGAAGTCCCAATCAACTTCCGTGTTGTGACATATTTCTGGGTGAAACATAATGTCACGCTACAAAAATAGTGGGTGTGGTGTGTGTTTTCCACTGTGCTTTGATTAGATATAGAATAGTATGCGTTTTATTCAGAAATGGAAGTGGCAGCAGAATGACAGTTGAAGGGGTCGGAGTTAACAGATGCTCCCGTCAAGCCGTCTAGCTGATGTTATCAGATACTGACACCCACAAGTACATATTTAGATTTTGATTGAAGTTTATGTTAGAGGATAAGTCACTTTTCTTAAAAAAAAAAAAATCCAGATAATTTACTCACCACCATGTTATCCAAACTGTTGATGTCTTTCTTTTTTCAGTCGAGAAGAAATTATGTTTTTTGAGAGAAACATTCCGGCATTTTTCTTGTTTTGATGGACTTTGGTGGACCCCGACACTTAACAGTTTTAATGCAGTTTAAAATTGCCATTTCAAAGGACTCTAACAATCCCAAACGAGGCATAAGGGTCTTATCTGTCATTTTTTGCAAGAAAAATAAAAAATATGCACTTTTTGACATACAACAACGTCGGAACGGTCCTCTTTCTCCACACTTGTAAACACTGGGGTGTAGTTTCACATACGTCATCCGTGACCTCTTGACGTGATGACATCACAGGACCGGAGATAGACGAGAAGTTGTGGTTTAAAAGTGCATATTTTAATATTTTTCTTGCCAAAACTGACAATCGTTTCGCTAGATAAGACCCTTATGCCTCGTTTGGGATCGTTTAGAGTCCTTTGAAACGGCAACTTAAACTGCATTAAAACTGTTAAGTGTTGGGGTCCATTAAAGTCCATTAAAATGAGAAAAATCCTGGAATGTTTTCCTCAAAAAATTCAATTCAATTTTATTTATATAGCGCTTTTTACAATAGTTAATTGTTTCAAAGCAGCTTTACATTAATAGATGTATGAAAAGCATAAAAAAACGATTATAGTAATAATGTAACGTATACAGTAAAGTAGTAAGTTAAGCCAAAGGTGGCGGACTCTCCAGGGGATGAAAAAAACCCCTAGGAGAAAGACCCTCCTGGCTAGTCCAGGGGAAAACTCCTAGGAGGGAAAAAAACCCTTGAGAGAGACGTTTTTAAGGAACTTTTAAAGATGTTTTTCAATCACTGTATTATTGCTGTCGTTAGCATCAGTTTCAACTTACAGAACTGAGTCCCGCTTTGAGACTTAAAACTATCAGGTCACACCAATCTTGCCTACTATGCAAGTATGCAAAAATTGCCTGCTCATACCTGCTCTTTATCCTTAAATCTCTTTTATTTAGTTTTTTCCTCTATATAGATGTTTTGCAGAGTCACAGACTGGTGCATGTGATATTGCAGGTTAATGCACTTCAACTTTTATGTGTGTAAAACCTCAAAGAGTCTTCAGCAGAAATGCATCACTTTAATCACTCCACACTGTTTTCCAGCTCTGCTTTACAACTTCTATAAACAGCCAAGCCGTTTCACAGCAGTAAGTTTGTGAGCATTACAGATGTCCATAAAGACATCGACATTAGAGTCTCAAAAAGCTCCCAGCACCGAGGTGCTTACAGTGCCGTATCTGAAGGCTCGAAGCTTAACAGCTTTGTGTTTTTCAGCTCATGGTTGACAGCGTTCATTGCACTGTAAGCCGAAGGCGCTATGAAGTCTTTGCAAAATAGCCACATTATCTTAATAATTAGATTTCCACGAACTGCATCATAATTGATGCAATGATCTCAAAGTGCAGCATGCTTCAATAGAGAAGTCTTAATGTTAATTGAATTAACAGTTTTAAGGAATGTAAGTCAAAGCAGTAAAACTAAGTACAGGTTGAGGGGTACTGAAGCATAGTTTCGTTCTGTGACATTTAAACCTCTCACTGTGGCTTAATGATATTGAAACAAAGCCGGAAAACAGTATTATGCATGACCTTTAGGACACTCGTGTGACTTAACAATATTGGAGGCACATTCTGTAACATTTTGCACAAGCCAATGTGAAATATAATTAAAGGGTCCACTGACAGTTTAGACAGAGACAAAGAAAGTCACATTGGCACAAATGGCCTTTTGTCACTTATTGACTAAAGTCTCAGACCACCACTGAATGTCTGATGCATAATGCACTCATGATTGGACATTTTTTGGGGGGTTATTATTTATTAATGGCAAAAATGTGATTTTTTTGCTTTTCATGTCAGTCAGATTGGATCTTGGGCAGTCTTTGGCTAATGAAAGCTGCTATGGAGTGGAGTCCAGACTTTCTGCTATTAGTCTGAAAGTCTGGCTATGCAAAACTGCTTGACTGACAGACTGGAAAATATAGGCTGTGATTTTCACAGAGACTGTTAACGTTTGGAAATGCTCCACTAACAAATCTGCCACTTCTGTAGACGCGATGTAAACAGTTGCATCTAAGAAGAAGACTAGAGAGACAGCAAGATGGCAAGAATTGTACGGATTGTGATTTCATGAGTACACAACAATTTTGCTGTCACTAAATGTTAAGAACACAATATGGCATGTTTGTCTTGTAGGAATGCCTTTTGTTTAGTAACCAATGCTGAAATTTGTTGGTTGGGTTGGTTTGTTTATTCATTGGATGTTTGTTTATGTGTTAGAGGTCATAGATGTGCCATAATTTGGTTCTTGTTAAATGTAGTAAATAAACAGAAATGTTGCCGTGTCTAAAAATGTCTCATAATAGTCTTGACATGGCCTTATACTTTTCTTTATGCTTTTATTTTATGTTTTCACAGACAAATAGATACTGAACGAGTAACATTAATGTAGACATAGTCTGCAATAGTCCAACCGTTATCACTCCAAAAATAACCAAATTGATATTTCTCAGCAATCAGCCAATAGAAATATGATGTTGTTTGATGCATTTCCCTGAATGTCTCTTACTGCCAGGCCTTTGACCGGCAAAATTCCCAGAGGACCATAAACATACCCGCCGCATGTTTACCTCCTTTAGTTGTGAAGAACCAGAGAAAATGACTGGAGGAGATAAGCAGATAACTTGAATGAAAAATAGAAGTCATTATCTTTTGTCAGATGCCGTCTCAGTCTGCGTACCCCGTGTTGCATGAAGAATGTTTATTAGATGTTAAAATTCTCCCCCGCTAGTCAATTTAGCTTGATATCGAAACGACCATTTCAGCTGAACACATATTTGCACAAATTAAACCAACAAAAGTTTTACCAAAGTCGGTACATTTACAAGATGCACAAATAAAAAGTTTGTTGTTGCTGTCAGCCATGAAATCCAGTAACCAGACCTTTGGGTCCTCAGCGCAGATTTATGAGATCAATGAAGCAGACCTGTACTGTTACTGTCTCTCAACACAACAAAAGATCCTGTGTAGTTTTGCTGCACTGTTCTTTTTACGTCAGACAGTTTTTAACTCAAATATTCATGACCTAATACCACATTTTCTATAGTTTGGTTACTCAAAGAAATCCTGAAGCTTTCTCTGAAAAGAAAAACAGACTGAATATTGGATTCATACTTTCTTCCTTAAAAGTTTTCATGTAGCAAGAAGGCTGTAGTGACATGTAGTTTCTCAACATTCAGTAGCTGCAAGATGACATCCCAAAAATGTCTTAGAAACTCACATTTACCTATTGGGTTACTATATTTTGCTGTTATTATACATACAGATGCATATAAATATGTCACAAAATAAATACAAAAAAATAAATAAAATCTAAATAAAACATTATAATAAAGTTAATCACTTATATCACCTTTTCTGTTTAAATGTTTTTTTAAAGCACCTTTAACATTTGAAGCACCTTTTTGTTTCAAGATAAATGAATGAAATGTTTCTTTAAATAACCTTTGACTAAATGGTGAACCCTGCTCCCAAATTAACGGGATGTTAACCATTTATATAATTATTATATAAATAATTATATGTATTATTAAAACTTCACAATTATACAATGTAACTGTAATTATTGAAATTACACTTCCAATAACTAAAGATAGATTCTGCAAGTACTTGACATTTTTTTAATGACATTTAATAGTTTCCAATCTTCAGTGATTATAAAAGACTTGCATATAGTAACTTGAGACCATTTGCTTTCAAGCTGCAATGGAGTTAATTTGTACCTGTCATTTGCTAGTTACTATATTACATACACACAACGTAAAGCAATCCGCTTGTTAAAGGCGGGGTGCATGATCTCTGAAAGCCAATGCTGATATTTGAAATCACCTAAACAAACACGCCCCTACCACAATATAATCTAGACCTTCTTTTGATAGACCCGCCCCACACATACGCAACCCAGGCAATGATGTCGGTTAGTAGACACGCCCCTTACTGCTCATCGGCTACAAGTGTGTTTTGGTAGTGGACCGACTCCAAAGTGTTTTTAAAAAAATCATGGTCATCTCAAATGTTATGGAGATAAAATTAGGATTGGGTGTTTTGCATTATGATACGAGTGTATATTAGTAGCCCTGTCGCGATAATGACTATATCGACTTATCACAAAGATAAGTGAACATGGCCTCTGTATTTATTTATTTATTTTCTGCGATACATTGCCGTAGTGTTTACATGTGTGTTTGTTCAGATCAGGGTCCACATGTGCACGCACGTGCACACACACACACACACACACACACACACACACACACACACACACAGAGCAGACAGTGACAGGTGAAGAGAAAGCATTACTCAAGCTGAAATTTCGTGTTTTCTGTTGAATACAGACAGAAAAGGAAATTAACGTAAACAAGTTGGCATAACCCTAACCCAGGATTCCGTTAACCCATGGTTTAGAATAACTATTTTCAGTGTGAAAAGCATGTGACAACTTGCCCCAAAGTCATTAAGACAACTTGCCCCAAACTGACGTGTGCTAATGTTGGCTAAATCTTAGGGTTAGCTCAACATAGCACGTCAGCTAAAGTATCAAAAGACATGTTATTTCCTCCTTACCGAGCCCCTAAGGTGACATTGGAGTGGGAGAAATCTAAGGTTTGGTTTCGTGTGCTCACGTGGAACTTTCATGTGCTCACGGCAAAACCTTCATGTGCAGATTTTTTTTAAAGTTTAGTTTCGCGCGCTCATGTGAAACTAAACGCGTGCGCAAGCGAAAGTTTCACGTGAGCACAAGAAACTAAACGCGGTATTTTCATGTGCGCACACAATTTTTACGTACGCATGCAAAACTAAACTTTATTTAATTTTTGCTCCATGTCCCCTTGGGGGCTCCGTACCTCCTCTATTTTGTGCAAAATAATAATTTTTAATATTCATACCTAACAAAGTTGTATTGCATAAAATGTAAAGTGCACATTTTTTTACTTTTTAAGTCAAAAAATAAGAAAATTGTGCTAATGTGAGATTAGAGCGATCTTGACTACATGTGAACACGAATGATGTCAGACTTAACAAGCTAATGGTCCCAAGGACTGGTTAAATAGCAACATTGTGACAGTATTGTGACAACACAGGCATTTACGGCTGATGTGCGTTTAAGTGTTTATTTGTACTTTTATGCTGTCACATTGCCGTTGCTGGTGATCCACTGTGGTCAGTATGTTTCTGATAGTATTAAGTGCTTTCTATTGTGGGGGTGGCATAAATTGCAACTAAACAGACTGCATATGTCTGCACTGTCAAGCAGAGTGTGGGGGTGTCAACTTTCATGTGCTTTCATGTGCAGTGAGACAGAAAAATGGTTCAGAAGAGACTGTACACAACTGTTTACTGATCAGAGTAGCTATGGCCGTGTGTAAGTACAGTTTAGATGCAACTGGAAAGACTTAAATAGGGCTGCCTGCTGGGAGCCTGACACGCAGCGATCTATTATGAAGATTTCAAATGATACACATCCCTCATTTGAAAGTCAATGCCGAGACACTTGACATAGAAGTGCCCTGGATGATTAATGGCCATTTGATAAAGTTATGACGACTGTCCCTATAGGTGAACGCTTGCCGTTCCATCTTCTTGTTCGTTCTTGCTCGCTCTCTTTCTCTCTCCCTTTTGCACACAGACAGCCTGATATATGACAGTCACGCATGGTGTGATTAAAGCAAAAGAACAGATGGATACAGGTTTGCATTCAGAGCACTTGCTCATTTTGTAAGTGAGTCGTGTGCCTCACTTCAAAACATGTAGAGCTCAATCAAATGAATCGTCTCCTATTTGACTACTGTTTCGTCCTGTACAACTCTTAAAGGAGACATTTCTCAAGAATCTTTTAAGATGTTAAATAAGTCTTTGGTTTTCCCAGAGCACGTATGTGAAGGTTTAGCTCGAAATACCATATAGATAATTTACTATAGCATGTTAAAATTGCCACTTTTTAGGTGTAAACAAACATGTGCCGTTTTGGGATGTGTCCTTTAAAATGCAAATAAGCTGATGAAATGCAAACACGGATCGCAATAATGGTGGTTAATGAAATAATTGAAACTCATTTGTGCTGTCAATTAGTTTCTCTCTCTCTCTCCACTTTTAGCATAGCTTAGCACAATCCATTGAATCTGATTAGACCATTAGCATTGCGCTAATAACTAACCAAAGCATTTCTATATTTGTCCTATTTAAGTTACATTGTGTGCTAAGACCGACGTAAGATTAAAAGTTGTGATTTCCTAGGCCAATATGGCTAGGAACTATACTCTAATTTTGGCGTAATAATCAAGGACTTTGCTGCTGTAACATGGCTGCAGCAGGCGTAGTGATATTTTGCACTGCTTGAAAATAGTCCCCTTGGTTACTTTCAATGGCAGGGGACTATTTTCAGGTGATGCGTGATATCATTGCGCCTGCTGTAGCCATGTTACAGCAGCAAAGTCCTTTCTGCCTAGAAAATCACAACTTTTCATTTTCTGTCAGTCTTAGTACACAATGTAACTACAGAAGAGTCAAGTTTTAAAGGACAAGTTCGGTATTTTACACTTAAAGCCCTGTTTTCAGATTGTTTATGATAAAATAGAACGGTTTTGACTGAAATTTGGACATATGATGCTGGCCCGAGAATTTTTGTATGTTTGTTCTATCACCTCCCACCTCTACAATGGGTGTATAGGTGCACTGGAACAATCCTTTCTAAAATGCATTAAACTTTTGTTTAAAAAGACGTGAAACTCACCGAGTGGTCAGGGGTGTTCACTGATATGCTCACACAAAAATCGCTGCAAAAGATGCTTTCCAACAGGTTTTATCGTAGTTTTTGTCCAACTCCATTGACTTGTATTAAATGTGCTGTGAGGTACGGTATTACTCCGTGCCAGGAACTGTGTTTGTATTCTTGCAATTGGCAAAGGTGGATTATCGCCACCACCTGGGCTGCAGTGTCTATTATTCAAGCTCTCAACAGAAGAATATACGGGTGTGAGGCATTTGGAAAAATAGGTCCACAAGTTTACAACAAATGCTAAAACAGCTGTTGGAGGGCATCTTTTGCAGCGATTTTTGTGTGAGCATATTAGTGAAAACACCTGACCACTCGGTGAGTTTCGAGTCTTTGTAAACGAAAGTTTAATGCATTTTAGTAAGGATTGTTCCAGTGCACCGATACACCCATTGTAGAGGTGGGAGGTGATAGAACAAACACCCGAAAATTCTCAAGCCAGCATCATATGTCCAAATTTCAGTCAAAACTGTTCTATTTCATCATAAACAATATGAAAACAGGGCTTTACGTGTAAAATACAGAACTTGTCCTTTAAATAGGAAAAATATTGAAACTCTTTGGTTATTTTTAGCACGATGCTAATAGTCTAATCAGATTCAATGAATTATGCTAAGCTATGCTAAAAATGGTATGGCCAGTCCAGGAGATCAGCTGAATGCATTCCAAAACGGTAAAAATCAAATGTTTAACTTTAGAAGAACTGGAAAATGACATATTTGTTCCTTTAAGGGGCGGTATTATCCCCTTCTGACATCACAAAGGGAGCCACATTTCAATTATCTATTTTTTCACATGCTTGCAGTGAATGGTTTACCAAAACTAAGTTACTGGGTTGATCTTTTTCACATTTTCTAGTTTGATAGAAGCAATGGGTACCCAATTATAGCAATTAAACATGGAAAAAGTCAGATTTTAAAAATTACTTTGTGTAATCGTAGCTTCAACTTTAGTCCCATTTGTAAACTTGAATGTTATCAGATCTAAATGTTACCTTGATATAAATGTCTGACCTAAAGCTATGCATTTGTTTTCGTAATTATAATATATTAATACATGTTCTTAACTTTATCTTTATTTTCTCATGGTACTCATTATTCCTTAATTGATTCAAAGTAGATTTAATCTTGCCATTGAGTGTGAGCTCCTTATTGAAAGCATTACTTAAACCCACAGCAGATTTGCAGTCTCCATTGTCTGTTCTAATTAGCCAAGCGGTGATGTATTATTTGTTTGGAGAGGTGCTTGACTTGTACCTATACCTCTTAATATTGTTTTTATTTTATTACAGAAGGGCACTCATGAGAGGCTTCAGAGGATGGTGGGCAGCGCTCCTGCTCTGGGGGGCAGTTTTGATCGCAGAGGCTCGTCCCGGCAAAGAAGGATTAACCCCATTGGCTTATCGACCTCTCGTCAGATTTCGCCACAAGGTATCGATCTTTCCTATTTCATTAGCGGTCCCGTAACAAGACGAGACTTCTGTCCGGTGGGCTACAATGCTAATTAGTAAGGAAATCTGCATTGAGCAGATCTGTCGGGTTGATTTATTAAACGTTCAAGAACAGAAATCGGCTATTTATATTATTTAAAGTAGAACAAGTATTTTGCTTTGAACAATTAGAACTGCAGGCGATTATTCAGACAGTGTGGACATCAAGATAACACGGCCCAGCGTGATTGTGTAATTCGATGTTTATTGACCGGCTGTTGCAGTGGGTGAGCTTTGTACACACAGGCAGTCAGATACGAGCAATTGAGGTGTTCACCCTCCCCGAAAAACATAATGCGGTTCAAACGGGCTTCAGCACTTTGCTCTTTCTCTTCATGAGTGAAGGTCTGGTAACACTCAGAGGATCCACAGTATGTACCACATCAGTTAAACCTTGACGAAGGGCAGCGTCTGCCTGAAGAGTGGCTGTCAGGAGCAGGTCTTGCTGTCAGTGTTGTGGTCTCATGGGTGTATGTTCCCGTTATTTCAATATAAATAGCTGAGCAAAGGACATAAAATTAATCTTGGGCCCGTCTATAGCATGTTTGGGTGCCTTGAACATATAGGACACTTTCACACTAAATAACTTATTTGGTCATAGATATACATTTATTATATGAGATAATGTAATTAACAATTACTAAGAGTCAGAGACTCTGATTAATAATAATTATACAGCATTTCCTATTGAGTTAATTTATAATGCTGAAAATATTCAGCTCACGCATGTGGTGCAAAGCCTTGACACGAGTTGATGTTACAAGTGGCAGATCAGTGATTCTGTTGTGGTTTAAAATGAGGCTGAAGTGCACATTTGACCTAACTATTCAGTCATTAATTCATTGAATTTGACCTTGAGCATCCCACTCCACTCAAGTACTGTATTTGTTAATGCCCACAGCACTCCTACAGTATGTACACATCCTGTCTCTCTCTCTCTCTCTCTCTCTCTCTCTCTCTCTCTCTTTCTAGTTATTTATTTAGAGTGAAATCTATGCCTATCTAATTATTATCAAATTTTACAGGACCTTATATAGTCAACCCTAAGAATTTCAAGTTTAATTTTCCTTTACATTACGTATTATGGTGTAGATGGTGGCAAGAGTTAGAGGGTTTAAGCCGTTTTTATGGCGTGAGGACATAGAAGATAAGCGATGACCCCATTAGCTTTCCCTTAACCCAGCCCTGGCTCAATCATCATGAGTAATTCAGGTTATGGTACTGTATGAAGCTTTGTCCTGCTCTGGAAAAGCCAATCTCCTGTCCAGGATCCAAAGCTTTAATTCACCATAATTCCACCCTAACCTGTTCAGCCACTACGATTAAGGCACGAGTCTAGCTCCGCCCCACATTTTAACCAGTCAGAAACTAGTTCTTTGAGTGACAGATGGAGCACATGTAAGATATGGCAGTGGAGTAGGCAGTTATAAAAGCCATGATTTCATTTCTATCGTTCAATTGCTTAATAGATGTACAATTGATTCCAGAAAGTTATTCGTTTCCAAGAGCAGCAGAAGTCTGCCGCAGAAGAGTGCCGCTGGGATGACATATTTTTGTAGGCTAACCTGGAAGTTAGCGGGACATTGGTTCAAAACACACTGCAAAAAATTAGCTTCTTAGAAAAATACTATCTAAAAATTCTTAAATTAAGATGTATTTTCTTGATGAGCAAAATGAACTAGGAAAATAGGTCTAGTTTTTAAAAAATAAAAAATATCAAGAAAATATTAAAATACTGTAAAATACATCTTTAGTTTAATTTAAGAATTTTTTTTTAGATATTTTTACTGAAAACAAGACAAAAATGCTAAGTAAGAAAGTCATTTTTCCAGTGCATTAATTTTCCCATAGACTTCTGGATTATCACAAGTTATCACAAATGTCCAACAAGTTAGTCTTTACAGATAAACACAAATTCTTCTTTTATATTTTTAGTAAATGCATTTACAATACAAAATTAATACAATATGTATGCATCTATAAAGACTAACTTGTAAGTGTCATAATTTTTTGCTAACGTGTAAGTGTCATAATTTTTTGTTAAAGTCGCAATGAAATTGAAATGAAAAACGATATATATTTTTTATATTGTGGTATTATTAACAAATGACTTATCTGTGAGCTTCATTATTTAAAAAAAAAATTTGTGGGTGCTAATAATATTTAATAAAAAATGCAAATCTCCTCAAAACGATCTCTCTTCACTTTCGGTCATAAGTATGGCAGGTGGGCGGGGTTTAGCAATTGGCAACACGACCCAACTTCAAAAGATCCAATCAGATCTCGATGGACAAATTCAAATTCAGCCCTGCCTTATTTCATCTCAAAAGCCGTTTCATTCAGATATATGTCACCACGGGGAAAATAAGGCAATCGCAACTTCCGTTTCATGGCGACTTTAAACACAAAAATGTCTATGGGCTAACTTCCGGTGGCCGGTTGCATAAAACTTTAAGACTAGTCTTAAAAGTTAGTCATGAATTTGTTTTCTTCAAGACTGATCATAACTGTTTTAAGTATGTTACATAGAAAGGTAGATGTGTCTAATTTAAATCCAAATAATAAGACTGATTAGCTCTAACTAATTGCTAGTTAGTCAGAATCATTCTTAAGATGCAGTCTTAATGTCACGGCTTTTTTATGCAACTGGCCACCGGGTTAGCCTACAAAAAATAAGTAATCCCCGCAAGCAATCTATAGAGTAGAGTTAGCATCTATCAGATTAGCTGTAAGCTTTGGTGAGACTCCTGAATTTGCATTAGGGGAGGAGACATTTTTTATTTTGGACAGGTTGGACAAATGGCTCCAAAGTCCCTTGAAATCTGAGAGCAATCTTGAAATTCACTGTCTCGCATTAATCACTCAAAATGAAAATATTTAACAATTTTCCAGTTTATGTGAGAAATCCCTCTAGATATCCAAATCATCTCACTGATCTTTTTTTTGCACCGAAACCAATTACTGATTATTTACAGGCAGGGCAGAGTTTATTTAGCTTTCATTTTTCTCAAATTGAAATTCAAAGCAGTTTTCGTTCTGCACTGTGCATGTTTTTTCTTTCTATTTTGACTCTAGTCTTAATGAATAGATTTTGAATTTGAATATTTTGAAAGCATATTTGGCCTTTTCTGATCACAATTTTGAATATAAACTCTATATAACATATTCATAAGTTTAATATCAGCAATACTCATTCAGTAATAATAAAGTGGCTTTATTGATTCCAACAATACCAAGAATTCAGACCAATACAAAATCTCAGGTGAGCTGCAGTACCGAAGGTTTTGTGTCACTTTTTCACTCAATTAATATTTTATCCACATAATTTATATTTTTATTTTATATTTTATATTTTATCCACAATAAAATTAAAACAATGTACCTTTGAAAGTCATGTTGTGGTTAAAGAAAGTTCAAAATTAACAAGACTTCGTTAATTAACTTCCATTTGACTAGATTTTGAAAAAAGACTCACTCAGCTTCTCAAAGTCTCACCCATGAGATGCTTTTTAAACAGTATGCAAAGTCATGCATGTCATTTTATTGAATAAAATGTAAGTTTTCTGTTGAAATAAGAAAAGTATTTCTTGTGTTGCCTACGAAATAAATTAAAAAATTTAAGCATGCACCTACTAGATTTTTAAAGGTCACGTTCCTTCTGATCACCCAAACTCTAGTTAGTGTGTTGCTATAATAGCATAAATAATACCTGTAAAATGATAAAGCTCAAAGTTCACTGCCAGGCGATATATTTTCTTTAACAGAATTCCCCTTTCAAAGCCTACAGCGAATGACCGGTGTGGACTACAGCCCTCTACTTCCTGTTTTAATGACGTCAGTTTTTTGACTAAACTCCGCCTACAAGAATACGTCAGTTGCCAGCTAAGCTAACGGCAAGCTAAGCTGCTATAGAATCACAGCACACTAAACAAACTACACAATCAGAACTCGATACTTATTTTAGAAGGAGGGACTTCATAAAACAAGGAAGACATCAGCCCGTTTTTAGGACAGTGAAAACAGCGCTATACAGATAAGTAAATTGTGTGAAAAATAGCGCAATTTTTACACGTGAAACATGAACACAAGATATATTTTGCACGATAAACACAATCAAAGCTTCAAAAACACAGAAAGAACGGGACCTTTAATAAAATAAAAACATTTGTCAAGTGACCCCAGACTCTGAATTTTAACACAAACCAAAAACACTTTATATTCTGTAACCTTAGTGAACCCTTGCTATTCTGTTGTCAGCTCTCAAGGGACAAGAGAAAGAAAGTTTATCTGCGGTTTGTAAAATAACATACACTATCTAAAACCAACTGTGTGGATGTTTGCAGTTAGGGCTCTGTTGACATGCTGTCTGTGAAGTGTAATGTTTTGTAAGTATTGTTTCTCTCTCTCTCTGTTCTTGTTCCAGCAGGACGGGATCTCAGAGAATTTACGGATTAAAGGTACGTACAATCCTCTGCTTCACTCACTGTTCCACTTACAAAAAAGCAAATATGCACAAAACAGAACAAAACGTACCAGGATATTACACGCAGTACAAGTTTTTGGACCTAGTGTCATAGTACTGTAGTGTTAAAATATGTGGCTGTTTAAAACTGAAAAGTGTGTTGTCAAACAGTAATAGGTCAGGTTTGGAGACTTTTTAAAAGGTGTGACATCCCAAAAAAAGCTTGAATACCCTTAAATTGAGACCCACTCCTAAAGTGGGTAATTCTGACAATGCTTGTACAGTCCAATATGTAACCCATGAGAAACTGAGCTCTTTTCTTGCACTTGAAGCTTGTATCGTAAATGACATTGTACTCCATCAATACATTTGCCACGCAGCTGAATAATGGATTTTCACTCTGTGTATGCATATGAAACTAAATGCATGCTTTTAAAGTAGCATGCTTTTCTAAATGAACCCATTCAATTTGTGGCCGTTTTAGACTATCTCAGATGTGTTTGGATTAAATACACATATATTGTGCCAGGAATAGTAGCAGGTTACTCAAGCGGGCAAAATAAAGCCACATTAATTACCATGCAAGAAAAGTTTCTGTGATTTTAGGTGTAAATCGTGTGCTGGCCGTCGCCCAGCAGTCATTGGGTATTAAGGCGGCACAAGAGTTGTTCAAACGATGCCAAGTATCTACAGAGACTGCTGAGATGTGAGAAATCAATCTCACTCCTCATTCTCTGCGTGAGGTGAAGTCCCACCATAAATATTATTTCGGGTCAGCTCAGAGGTGCGTGTGTGCGCAGCTCCTTTGGCTACAGGTACCGTAATAAGACTTTAATGGAGAACCTGTCTTTATCACTGCAGAAGGTCAAAACTGTAGTTGTAGAGTTGGATTTCATTTGTCTCTAGCTGCTCAATGAAATGTATACTCTGTCTGGTGGTCTTTGACTTTTCTGTCTTCAATAATAATGTCCAGAACGATACCACCAAACACAAAAACAATCATAACTGGGAAAGAGAGCAGGTGTTTTAGCCATTAAACTTGAATGGATGCAAAATATGTATCACTGAAATCATTTTATGAGTAAGAGTTGTGCATTCTCATTTTGGGTTTTGTTTGTGTTACATTAGAAGAGTCAGTTTATGTTTGGACACGTCCCGTTTTCCCCAGATCTACGCCTTGTATTTCTCACAATATAATATAACTGAATGCTTGGGTAGCTTTTCCACATTCTCCTTCTGCCTGAATTTTTTTTTTTTTGAGGGGCCTTTTCAATTATTAATGAATAATTTTAATTATTCATTCCTAATTACTGCGTATTAAAGTGGATTAAATTCGGACTTAAGTATATTACTTTAATAGAGGCTTTGGAATATTGTTCATGTGACTGCCTGAAGAGCATTTGATGAAGCTTGCGCCTTTCTTTTGATGACGTTCATCTCTTTTATAATGATTTCGCCTTTGAAGTGCATAAAGCCTCAGCGTTGAATCTATTCATGCCAATACAGTCAGACCAAGTGTACTTCATGTTTATCGCTTAATTTTCGACATGGCACGTGTTGCCAACATTGTGCACTAAAGGTCTGGACTGTAGTATGTAGTTAGCTGAAATTGGCTGTCAGAATTTGGAATAAAGACAGCGTGCACACACGCACACGGCACAATTCATTGTAATTGGAATCTGAAATGAATTGTCTGGCATATACACAGCTCCACTATGCAACATAAAACATCTAACCACTGGACTAATCACAATTTTTGGAGAATAGCTTTTTGTGTAATAGTACAAAAAGTGTTGGTAATGTAGTCAGACCACCAGCTGCACTGTTGAATATACTCCGCTTTTTATCCTAGGTCCTATAATGGCAGAGCATTTAAATACTACATTTCTATATTTTTGGTCAAATAAGAACAGTGTGTTCCTCTCGGGCTTTTGACATTCCTATAGCAAAATATCCAGCGTCCCCAGGCGCAAGGTTTCGTTCTATTGTCTCAACTTTGCTATTACAGTGTGATTTAATAATGTGCACACAGGGACACCTCTTTGGCCTAAGTTGATATTACATTTTGAAATGCTAAAGGCTTATAGCTCTAAATTGTATGTTAATCCTGAAATCTCTTTAGCTTCTTTGGGATCCCATTTCATTTTTTTGAAAGGGGACACTACATCATGGCTAGTGAGAGCAGAGAGTTGTGCTAAAAACACTGCCAGGCTGCAGGCATTTTGCTTGACTTTACTTTTGGGTAACTGCCCGACATTCCACTAGTTACAGACATTACATGTGTACATTTACAGTGGGGAAAATAAGTATTTGACACATCAGCATTTTTATCAGTAAGGGGATTTTTAAGTGGGCTATTGACACATAATTTCCTCCAGATGTAGCCATCAAGCCATATATTGGATTCATACAAAGAAATCAGAAAATTTAAGTATACAAGTTCAGTCATAATAACTAAAGTGAAATGACACGGGGAATAAGTACAGGTGTTGAACACACTTTATTTAATACTTTGTAGACAAGCCTTTGTTGGTGATTACAGCTTCTAGGCGCCTCTTCTATGGAGAAACCAGTCGTCTGCATTGCTCAGAAGTGATTCTGGACCATTCTTCTACACAAATGGGCTTTAAATCTTAAAGGTTCCTTGGGCCTCTTTTATGAACTATGATCTTCAGTTCTCTCCATAGATTGTCTATTGGATTTTGGTCAGGTGGTTGACGACCACTTCATTGTTTCCTTGACATTGTGTTTGGGATCATTGTCTTGCTGAAATGTCCACCCTCTTCTCATTTTCAGCTTTCTGGTAGGTGGCAGCAGATTTTTATCCAGAAATTCCTGGTACATTTCTCCATTCATCCTGCCTTCAATAATGTGAAGTCTGCCAGTACCCCTTGCTGAAAAGCGGTCCCCAAACCATGATGCATCCACCCCCAAACTTAAATGTTGGTATGGTGTTCTTGGGGTGATGGGCAGTGCCATTTCTTCCCCAAACATGGTGTGTAGAATGACTGCCAAAAAGTTCAATTTTGCTTTCATCTGACCATACTGTACTATAGTCTCCTAATAATCCACAGGCTTCTCCAAATGCTGTTTCACAAATTTTAACCGAGCCTTAACATGCTTTTTGTTCAGCAATGGAGTCTTGAGTGGTGAGCGTGCATGGATGCCATGGCGGTTCAGTACATTGCTTATCGTTTTCTTTTAAACGACAGTACCTGCTGATGCAAGGTCTTCCTGAAGTTCTGCCCCAGTGGTTCTTTGTGTCTTGGAGAACTCTCCTGATTATTATTTGGACTCCTCGGACAGGGATCTTATGTAGAGCGCCTGATCATGCCTGGTTTATGGTGAAGTGATGCTCTTTCCATTTCCAGATAATGGCCCCCACAGTGCTCACAGGAACATTCAGCATTCTGGAAATGCACCTATAACCATTCCCCATTCAATGATAAGATTACGAAGATCTTCAAAGAGTTCCTTGCTTTTACCCATCATGAAGTCTTTCCTGTGTGCCTCCTGGGTAATGAAAAGCATTTATAGGTACAAGGTTTCTCTCTCAATACTGACAGATTTCAGGTGATCTCCTGTTCCCTTTCAGTCGGTCACTACGACGTCACGTCGTGACCGACGAATTGGGAACTCGCTTAGAGAGACCAATCTGCTTCGAATACTACAAAAAACGCCAATGAACTTGGCATTGAGATATTTGCATAATGCTGGCGCCGCCCCGCCAGGTGCGTATATAAGGCGCACGTGCAAATAGGGAAATCAGCTTTTTATCGCTTCGAAAGCCGGCAGTATCTGCTACTGAGAAGCTACTTTACTCTGTTGGGATCGATTGCGGAAGTTGGTTGGACTGGCAGTACCACAGCGGACGCTTCGCAGCATTCCACAGGCTCTGCATCTTTTTGTTTTGAGTTTAGTGTGTGCGTTGCCTTTCCCTGTGCGCATCATCAACTGAGCATCTGAGTGAATTTCCCTAAAAGAGTGATACGAGAGAGCTTTGTGCCTTGTTAAAGGCAGCCACTCTCTCGTATATCCGGCGATTAGCGTCCTTTTCAGGATGGCTTTTCGTCCGTGTGATCTTGGATGCGGGAAGTATATGGGTCCGAAGGACGGTCACGAGCGTTGTCTTTCGTGTTTGGGCATCGAGCACGCAGAGGCAGCGTTCGCTGGGGGTAAGTGTTCTCACTGCGAGAACATGTCCCTTGTGGATTTGCGGAGACGGTTGTCTTTCCTCCGGGAAAAACGCAACCCACGTCCAGCGAGTTCCGAACGCCGCCACGGAGCGGCCGTGAGGCTCTCAAAGGATGATCTCCGCATCACTGTGCTGAGCCGGTCGGGGGATTCGTCCTCCGGCTCTCAGCCTCCTCATCCACAGCCGGTTGATGTGCCGATGGAGACTGCAGAGTCGTGTTCTGCGATGTCTGCAGGATCTGTCGTGCCTCCCTCCGGGTCCACGGAGACCGCAGCATCCGAGGGTGGGCCCTCTCCCTCTGAGGATCCGGATGTCCTCCCCCCTTCCGGACGGGTCGTGACGCCGGATTTCGATCCAGAGATGGTGGCCGTGCTCTCTCGAGCGGCGGAGACCGTAGGGTTGGAGTGGGTTCACCCCCCACAGCCCGAACCGTCCCGCCTGGATGATTGGTTCTTTGGAGCTGCCCGGGTTTCACAACCCTCTCCGCCGGTACCATTCTTCCCCGAGGTGCACGAGGAGCTGACTAGGACCTGGAAGTCACCGTTTTCTACTAGATTACGGTCTTTTCAGCCCTCCCCCCTCACCTCCCTCACCGATGGAGCTGCTAAGGGTTATACGGGGATCCCCCCCGTAGAGCGTGCGGTCGCGATGCAACTGTGTCCGGCCACCGCTCCCTCCTGGAAGGACCGCCCAACCCTACCCTCCCGTGCTTGCAGACAGTCTTCCGGTTTAACGGGGGCTGCCCACCAGGCATGCGGAGAGGCGGCTTCAGCCCTGCACGCTATGGCGTTGCTGCAGGTACATCAGGCGAAAGCTTTGAGAGATCTGCATGAGGGAGGACACGACTCGCCTGTGCTTTCGGAGCTCCGGGCCGCGACGGATCTGGCCCTTCGTGCTACGAAGGTCACAGCGCAGGCGATCGGTCGTGCGATGTCCACGATGGTGGTCCAAGAACGCCATCTATGGCTCTGTCTGGCGGACATGTCTGAGGCGGAGAAGAACAAGTTCTTGGACGCCCCCGTGTCCCAGGCGGGTCTTTTCGGCGAGTCGGTGGAGTCTTTCGCCCAGCAGTTCTCCGCCGCCCAGAAGCAGACGGAGGCGATCGCTCAGATCATGCCCCGGCGCAAGCGACCTGCATCTCGCCCTCCAGCGCCGGCGGCCCCGTCTGCTCCTCGCCGAGGGCGCCCTCCGGCGGCTGCCTCCGCCCCCCCCGCTAGAACATCTTCCAGGCCACGGAGGGGGAACAGCCGTCGGCAGCCCGCCCCGCCCGCCCCACCCGCTTCCCGTGGTAAACGGAGGTCGAAGCGGCCCTGAGACGGGCGACCTGGATTTGGATGGGATCACTCTACGGGAGACGGTGATGGCACCACTCCTTCCACCGGTAGAGGGCCGGGTGGAGAATCTTTGGTTTCGTTTTGTTTCTGTTCCGCCGGCTTCTCAGCCGGCACCCACAAAACCACAAAAAGAGTGCATTCCTATTCCTTCTCCAGGTCTCCAGAGGATCGAGAGAGATGTGAGCGGGCAGTCAGATGCTCTTCCTCCCTCTCCTCTATCGCCAGCGGGTGTTCTGGCGAGTTCGAGTTCTCCACTGCGGAGACCGGACCACCAGCATACCCTTCGGAGTCTGCGTCCTCCGCTGAGGAGACCGGACGACCGTTTCTCTCAGCGGGTTCAGGTCAGTGTCACACACACACACACTGTAGATGCTTATGCTGTCACGGCAGACGCACCAGCAGTCCCGCCTGTCCCGCCTCGCTGCCCCGCCGCGGGTTCACCGGTTGTGCCGCTAATTCCTCTCGTACGGTACTTGGGAGCTTGGCTTCAGCTTCCCAACCCGTCTCGTTGGGTTTTACGCACGATCCGCCTCGGTTACGAAATTCAATTCAATCGGCACACTCCCAAATTTGCGGGCGTACGTTTCACCACGGTGAAAGCGTCCGATGCACATGTACTGCGTGCAGAGGTCGAGGTCCTGTTGGCGAAGGACGCGATCGAGCCGATCCCTCTTACCGAGATGAGATCGGGTTTTTACAGCCCGTATTTCATAGTTCCCAAGAAAGGCGGCGGGTTACGACCGATTTTGGATTTGCGGGTCCTGAACAAATCTCTTCAGAAGAGGTCTTTCAGGATGATTACACCGAAACAAATTTTCAGTGCAATACGCCCCCACGATTGGTTTGCAGCGATAGACCTGAAAGACGCGTATTTTCATGTGTCCATTCTTCCCCGTCACAGACCGTTTCTCCGGTTTGCGTTCGAGGGTCGGGCATATCAATACAAAGTTTTACCGTTCGGGCTGTCTCTCTCTCCCCGTGTGTTCACGAAAGTAATAGAGGCGGCGTTACAGCCCCTCAGAGAGAGCGGTGTTCGCATATTGGCTTACCTCGACGATTGGCTTATAATAGCGCATTCTCGGCGGACGCTGTGCGAACACAGAGATCTAACACTTCAACATCTCGCCCGTTTGGGTCTTCGGGTCAACTGGGAAAAGAGCAAACTCTGCCCCACGCAGAGGATCTCTTTTCTCGGTATGGAACTGGACTCGATCGATTTATCGGCGCGTTTGACAGAAGAACGTGTTCAATCAATTCTGACTTGCCTCGGGTCATTCCGAGGGAAGAATGCGGTCCCTCTGAAACAATTTCAGAGACTCCTGGGGCGTATGGCAGCAGCAGCGGCCGTGACACCGCTCGGACTGCTCCATATGAGACCGCTTCAGCGTTGGCTTCACGATCGAGTCCCGAGGAGAGCGTGGCGCGCCGGCATTCACCGTGTAACCATTACACCTGCGTGTCGCCTAACATTCCCCCCGTGGTCAGATCCCGCGTTTCTCAGAGCAGGGGTCTCCATGAGACAGATCTCCCGGCATGCTGTTGTACACACAGATGCCTCCGACACGGGCTGGGGAGCCACGTACGGCGAGCTCACGGCTTCGGGGGTGTGGACAGCACCCCAGTTGCATTGGCATATCAATTGCCGCGAGTTGTGGGCAGTATATCTGGGACTCGTACGCTTCGCGACGGAGCTGCGAGGGAAGGATGTACTAGTACGCTCAGACAACACTGCGACTGTAGCGTATATCAACCGTCAAGGCGGTTTGCGCTCTCGTCACCTGTCGCATCTCGCTCGTCATCTCCTCCTTTGGAGTCAGAAGCATCTGAGGTCCCTTCGTGCCATTTACATACCGGGCTCGCTCAATACAGCGGCAGACGCGCTTTCCCGAGCAGCGCGCCCCGGCGAATGGCGACTCCACCCCCAGACGGTCCAGCTGATTTGGAGGAAATTCGGTCGAGCGCAGATAGACCTATTTGCGTCACCGAACAATACCCATTGTCGCCTGTTTTATTCACTAACCGAGGGCAGCCTCGGCGTGGATGCGTTGGCACACAGCTGGCCGCGGGGCCTGCGCAAATATGCGTTCCCCCCAGTGAGTTTAATAGCACAGATTCTGTGCAAAGTCAGGCAGGACGAGGAGAGCCTTTTAATGATCGCCCCATATTGGACGACCAGGAATTGGTTTCCGGAATTAATGCTCCTCGCGACAGCCCCTCCCTGGCGGATTCCCCTGAGGAAGGACCTTCTTTCTCAGGGAGGGGGCACATTATGGCACCCGCGCCCCGACCTGTGGAATCTCCACGTTTGGTCGTTGAGCGCGCGCAAGGTTTAAGTGATTTACCCCAAGCGGTATCTAACACTATTGACGCGGCACGAGCTCCGTCTACGAGACGGGCTTACGCGTTAAAATGGAACCTTTTCGTCACCTGGTGCTCTTCGCAACGCGAGGACCCCAGAGAATGCCCTATTAACATTGTGCTTTTATATCTTCAACATAGGTTAGATGGTAGGCTGTCACCGTCCACTATTAAAGTTGATATCGCCGCTATATCTGCGCATCACTCACTTATTAACGGCAGATCAGTGGGCCAGCATGATTTGGTTGTTAGATTCCTGAGAGGCGCTCGCAGGCTAAACCCCTCGCGCCCTCCTTCTATTCCTCCCTGGGACCTGTCCATGGTGCTGAAAGCGCTACAGAGTCCTCCGTTCGAGCCTTTGCAGTCTGCGAGTCTGAAGCTTCTATCCATGAAGGCTTTGACCCTGCTAGCATTGGCCTCGGTGAAGAGAATAGGGGATTTACATGCATTCTCTGTTGACGATTCGTGCCTTCAGTTTGGTCCTTCTGTCTCGAGCGTGACCTTGAGACCCAGACCAGGCTACGTGCCCAAAGTTCCCACTACTCCCTTCAGAGATCAAGTGGTGAGCTTGCAAGCATTGCCTTTGGAGCAGGCAAACCCAACCGAGGCTTTGTTGTGCCCCGTACGCGCACTGCGATTCTACGTGGACCGCACGCAAAGCTTCAGGACCTCAGACCAGCTCTTTGTTTGTTATGGTGGCCAGCAGAAAGGGAAAGCTGTCACTAAGCAGAGGATGTCTCATTGGATAGTTGATACTATCGCCCTGGCTTATAATTTGCAGGGCATTCCTTGCCCCTTTAATTTGAGAGCGCACTCCACACGGAGTGGTGCCTCTTCTTGGGCATTAGCTCGTGGTTCCTCGCTGACAGACATCTGTAGAGCTGCGGGTTGGGCGACACCTAATACGGTCATTAGATTTTACAATGTTCGTATCGAGCCTGTATCCTCTCGGGTTCTTTCCTCACCAGGGAGGGCACGGAGAGCAGATTCGCAAGTCGGCTTGCAGTCTCCGACTGAGGCTCCAAATTGAGTTTCAGTATGGAAGGCTAACAGAGCAAAAATGCGTAATGGTTTGATTTGCTCCCTCCACTGCCTTGACAGTCTTTGTTGCGGAGCATTGGC
Organism: Misgurnus anguillicaudatus; assembly: GCF_027580225.2. Classification (NCBI taxonomy): domain Eukaryota; kingdom Metazoa; phylum Chordata; class Actinopteri; order Cypriniformes; family Cobitidae; genus Misgurnus; species Misgurnus anguillicaudatus. Next base: position 26,423,344 of record NC_073352.2, on the reverse strand, counting down.
TGTCAGCCTTTCACTAGTTGTATTCTTACGAACCTACGTGTTTGGCCAGGGCCCCACATTGTGTCCCAACGGGTTCCTTTGTGAGTATTATTCCGTGGGGTTAATCCTACTAGCCCACGTTTCCCTTAGCAGAGCACTGCTTTGCTTACACAGCCACGGCTGTCATTTGACCTCAACTACGGTTGACTTTCGCCCACCAATAGCCCTTAACGGGGCGGTGGCTTCCGCAGCGTTCCTATTCCGCTCTGGTAGGGCGCTTCCCAGTCGCTGGCACTACTGTGGGGTTAAAGGAACATCTAGTGCCCGGCCTTCTGCCTTAAAACCTAATTCTCCTTATCCTTAAGTGGAACCGGAGGGCTTTACGCAGACACTGGAAGAGGTCAGCCCCTAGTGGCGTTTTGGTAGGGATTCCCAATTCGTCGGTCACGACGTGACGTCGTAGTGACCGACTGAAAGGGAACGTCTCGGTTACGGATGTAACCCTCGTTCCCTGAAGGAGGGAACGGAGACGTCACGTCCCGTCGCCACAGGTGCTGCCACCTGCTGTTTAGGCCGGTCACCTTCCGGCTTTCTCAGCGAACAGAAGCTGATTTCCCTATTTGCACGTGCGCCTTATATACGCACCTGGCGGGGCGGCGCCAGCATTATGCAAATATCTCAATGCCAAGTTCATTGGCGTTTTTTGTAGTATTCGAAGCAGATTGGTCTCTCTAAGCGAGTTCCCAATTCGTCGGTCACGACGTGACGTCTCCGTTCCCTCCTTCAGGGAACGAGGGTTACATCCGTAACCGAGACGTTTTCTTCATGTGTTCAATACTTATTCCCTGTGTCATTTCACTTTATTTATTATGACTCAACTTGTATACTTAAATGTTGTGATGTCTTTGTATGAATTTAATATTTGGCTTGATGGCTACATCTGGTGGAAATTTTAGTGATAAAAATGCTGTATGTTTATCTGTAGTATATACTGCATTAACCAGGTACTGATTTACAAAATCTGAACAACAATCTCAGGTTGCATGACAATTCCTAGTTATGAATTGTGCAAATTTAAGCCAATTATTTAATATTTTACATGCATTCTGATATTACGATACAGTATATTTAATTAATATGGCTTGTGGTCTGTGGTGTATTTTGACCTGAAACTTTACAGACACATTCTGGGGATACCAAATATGAATAATATTATAATATTTTTATATTGCTGAAAACACCTAGGTTAGTGGCCCTTTAATCTACTTTTACTGAAAATAGGCTGATATATCTGTGTATCCCTAGTTTCAAGGGTGTGAATGTCTGATGACATATTTAGCAGATTTAGAAAAATTGCATAGTTCAGCAGCCATAATTGTGGTTCATGGTGTTAGACATTGTGCAAACAGCCAATGACTTTAGCAACAGGTTCCAGATGTTAGTGTACTGAAACTCTGAGAACGGTGTTCCACATGCTCTGTTAAGACCTTTAATTCAATTCCAGTGTCGGCACTCAAGCCAATGTGAAAAGTTAATATTTGAAGATCATAAATATGCATGAGCAGAAAAGCCAATGAAGCAGGAGGGTGTCTTAATTTCAACAAAGGGATTTGCACATGGAGGGTAATGAATCTATAAAACACTCATGAGAGAGGTGAACACTTCTGTTGTTGCTCTTAACAGATGTTGTCTCAGCAACGTTAAAAGAAAAACCTCTTTTCACATGCCGAGAGTGTTTTAAAACCCTCATTGTAGCGTAGTGCTTATAGCCCATCTACATTTCATTAGCATAATGCTAATAAGTTATTTAATGCTTATTTAGCAGTCAGATAAAAAGCAGGTACTGCCTCATAAACTACTAATAAGACCATTTCAGGCAAAGTTGCTTTTAGCTTTCTCAGTAACTGCTATTGGAGTTTAGCACAGCTTTCCCCCTCCGGTTTCTATTGATGCAGTTACTGCAGGACATCTGGCCGGGACAGAATCTTGCTAGCTCAGTAAAGTAAAGTGCAGTGATGGCAGTACTTTTAAAATAGGTAAGTCCATGAATGTCAGAGTAGATGAAGAAACACGACAGGTCATACAGTATATGCATCATCACTGCAGTGCTGCAAACCTGCCAACTTTGGGTCACAAGCAAGACTCTTTAACAATTAAGTCATGACTGTCCCTATCCTTGGTCCTTAGGTCCTCAGATATATTAGCATTTTCTCGTGATGCACCATAGAGTTTGTTGACTGAGTTTGTCACAATGCATTATGGGATTGTCTTCTCAATGAAGAATATAACTAGGGCTGCAACAACTAATCAATGAGATTAATAAAAATCAATAATGAAATTCGTTGTAAATTATTTAATTATTAATTAGTTGGTCTGTGGCGTCACATGCTCCCACACCATCGTTGGACAGCGCAGACACGCCTCTGCTTTATATAGCGAAAGCTTTATAATTAAAGTTAGGCGCTGTTTCTTCATACAACGCAACCAACTTGGGGTCTGACCATTTTTGGGACACTGGCTTTGACATGCTCTTACATTTGGTCTTTTTCATTTGCTTAAAACAAATTAATGGCTAATATCACATAACACTGTATTCAGCAACTGTGCTACAATAATATACGAGTAACATGTATGTTTGAATTTTTAAGGAAATTATGTTTATACATAATTACAAACACCTGATAAAGACCCAACCCCCTTAAAAAGAGACCAAATGCCAGTCATGTGATGTTCACTTGTATCGTCAAGAACTGTATTCCAAACTGACACAAAGATGTCTGCTTAAATGTATGTACTGTATACAAAATGTACATTTGATACTTTAATTTAGATTTAGATTTTATTGTACACTTTTTTGTTATTAAACTAAAAGCAAAACATTTTCTGTTTAAGTCTCCTCAAATTTATTCAAGCCCTGAGGCATTAAGGGTTTGAGTTTTTATCTCCTCAGGTGTTTGTAACCATGCATAAACATGATTTCCTTAAAAATACAAACATACATGTAACTCACATATTATTGTAGCACAGTTTGTGCTAAATACAGTGTTATGTGATGTTAGCCATTAATATGTTTTAAGCTGCTGAAAAAGACCAAATGTAAGAGCATGTCAAAACCTCTACCAGTATCCCAAAATGGTAGGACCCCAGGGAGTTAAATTAAGGGGGAAATTTCAGCTTTTTATTACTGCAACAACGCATGTATATCACTTTCGTATCATAATGTCTCATTTATTTAGTTAATAACGAATAATGTTAGTTCTCATCAAGGTCTAAAGTTAAATATTAAAATGAGTTTATTAATCTATGGCAAAATATCACATCCCCAAAAATTCAATTTGTTTTGTTTATTTATATTTTGACATTTAAAGATGTTTTTTTATTTAAGGCTTAAAATATCAAAATCAAAAAGATTATATTAGTAAAACTCTGTAGTAGTGTGTGGCTTTTACACTTTTAAAAGTACACTTCTACATGTAAATACCATAATTAAGTGCCTTAATTAGCTATAATAAATGAAAAATGGAGTAAATGTTTATGTTTTTTTCCCAATTAATAGCTTAATCAAAAAATAATTGCACTGTTTAATCAGTTATGATTATGAAATTAATCGTTAGTTGCAGCCCTAAATACAGTGGCAAGAAAAAGTATATGAACCCCTATAGGAATGAACTGGTTTTCTACAGTGATTTGCCATTAAATGTGGTCTGATCCTTATCCAAGGGTTCTCTTACATTTTCCTCCAGCACTGTGAATGTTTAATAGGCGTTTTTTTAAAAAGACACAAGAAACCAGAATTATTTGTGTGTTGTCAGCTTATGCACATGTGTTTGTCTATTGTTATGACCAAGATGAGGATCATATCACATTTTATGGCAGATCCCATATAGGGGCCATATAGCACCACTATAGCACCACATATGGTTCTACAAAGCACTATTTGGTTCTACACAGGTGCTTCACTGGTGCTTCACCGATGCTATATGGCACTAAAAATGGTTCTTCTATGATTACGAGCAAAGAACCACTTTTGGTGCTATATAGCACCGTTTGTTTTTAGAGTGCATACTTTTTCTTGCCACTATTATATAATAATTTTGCTTAACCTTTGAATCAGACTTTGATTTTAAGAGTGTCTGTTGTGCTTTAAAATGCAAGGGTTTTGAAGTAGAGCCATCTCAGACCTGACAGCTTTTCAGCATCTGTTAACAGAAACATGATCATTTTTTCTTGTCTTTTATAAATGCCTATGAAAGTGTCTAGGACAAATTAAAAACATCCATCAAAGCCTTGATCTACGATTCTCAATCAATCTTCAAGATCATCCCGAAAACAAAGTCACAAAAGAAGTCAAAGTCAGCTGCAGTGATGGTTGTGAAATTCGTCAGTATTTGAATGCCACAGCAATGGTATAATGTTATGTGAGTTAGCAGGGGGAGGTTTCTGCAGGGTGTACAATTAGTGAGAAGTGGCGGTGTCTTATAAATAGCATAACTCAGTGGGAATAAATGATGGCTGGGTTTTAATGGGGTTTAACTCCCCTTGCCGTTAAAAGCTCAAGGATCCCACCCCCTGATCTTCAATTGATCTTGTTATCAATGTCTCTGCTATAGCATTGCCTTATAATGAACACCATATTCCCTGCTTAACAGGGAGCAAAGACTTGCATCACTGGCTGTAGGATGCTTTAAAGTTTTAAAGATAATTTTGCGTGCTACACTCCTTACATTTAAACCGTAGCACTGATATTTTTATACATTTGGTGCTCTTTATGGAGGAATGAAGATAAAATTTTGCCATCTAATGGTGGTTTGTTTGCTCACTGATGCATGCAGATATTATTAACTCTTTCACCGCCAGCGTTTTTAAAAAAAGTTGCCAGCCAGCGCCAGTGTTTTTCATGATTTTCACAAAAGTTTAATGCCTTCCAGAAAATATTTTTCTTTAAATATATAAACATACAATATATCAAATGAAAGAACAGACCCTCTGCTTTCAAAAAAAAAAATAACTTTCATCCTACCTTCAGTGGTTCTTTTGTAATCAGCTTTTGAATATGGGTAGGTTTCGGCAAAAACACCACATTTTGAGCAAAAAGCAGAGATAATTTCATTTTTGTGACAGACTTTTCATAGAGATCCCATTCAGAGCGATCTTTAAAACAGACACGGACATGCAGCAGCTTGCCATAGGGCAATACTTCCGGTTTTAAAAAGTTGCGGAAGGGCGCCACCTGGTGGATAATAGCGGTATGGCGGAAAGACGGAAATACTCGTCATTGGCGGGGAAGCGTTTTCTCTTGATTGACGAGATGTCTCGTCAATCGCACCGAAAAAATTAAAGAAGATATAGGGCCCTATCTTGCACCTAGCGCAAATGACTTTGTCAGTGACGCATGTATCATTCGTATTTTGCACCGGCGCACAGCGGGTTTTTCCCTCCACAGACGCACGTCGGCAAACTAGGGAATGAACTTGCGCTCCCTGGGCGGTTCAGCGCAAAAAAGGAGGCGTGTTGCGGTACAAACCATCCCTGATGCTATTTTGCAGTTTCAAAAAACAATTGCGCCACTGACCAAAAAAAACTAGTCTAAAGTCAGTGGCGCATTGCGCGTGGTTCGTTATGGTATTTTAAGGGCGCATGCTTGACCATAATGTATAGCGTGCACAACGCGCACACACTTTGCTTATCTAATCTACACAGATGCAACAGTTATTTTTGCAAATCATAAATTGTTACAATAAAAAATATTAACACATGAGATAAGGGGAATCATAGTAGTGAGCATTGTGGTGATAGTTTTTTTTATTGTGTGGCTGTGTTAAAAAATTTCTAATGCAAATAACGATTAAAATATTTTCATAAGTTTGTTGTGTGGCTGTATTACGTTTATTTTATGTAAATAATTATTAAAATGTTTTCATAAGAAACCTTAATGTATGTGAACTTGATTTGTAAGTGTACTTTGGGGTTGGACTGAACGTCAGTCTCCTCGGCTGTGAACCGCTCCTGGCGTGCGCCTGGTAAATCTGTCATAATAATAGCAACCCGCCATGGAACTTGCGCACTTGGGTTTAAGGGAATGTTGGATGACGTTCTGATTGGTTTATTTGACGTTACGCCCAAACCAAACCTATGAATAATGAACCTACTTCAGACCAACCCCTTATTGATTTGCGCCTGGCGCAAGAGTTATTTCTCCCGTCGGAAAAATAGCAACAGCACCCAAGATCCGCCCACAAAGTCACTTGCGCTTCGCACTTGCGTTTCAGATCGTTAAAATAGGGCCCATAAAGTCTAAAGTCTAACTAATTTCTGTATGTACAATTTGACATGGATCATTTTGAAGCAAGGGTAGGACTCCTGGTATTGCCATACTTTGTAAATAATGCAATGACAAGTGCACAACTGCAAGTACAAGTGTACAAAATGTTTTGGTGTTAATATTAATCTGGTTAAAAATTTAAAGGTTGCATTGCTTTTTGTTCACTCATTTTGCAATCCGACATAAGGCATTTATTGCCAACGATGAGTATTTATGTTTAAATGTCTTATTTTTTTATAGAAAATCACTTATGCTTAGAAATCCTGTACTGTACAAAGAAAACAAGGAAGAATATGAAATAATTCCCTTGAAGGATTTTAGCGGGATATTGAGTGGCTGAAAGCAATCATTGAGTATTGACTTTACTGTGTAGATCTTTGCATATTTCAGTATCAATTTAGTGAATAGAGTCACCAAATATACTTCAGCATTATGATCTGAATAAATCTCTCCTTGAACAGAGGAATTGAATAGATAGATGGCTTTAAAAGACTACAAACAGAACATAAATTCAAGGGTGATGTTTTTAAGAGGTGAACTTCGGCCCCAGATTGATATTAGTGACAAGCGGAATTTGTATTTATTAATATTTCAAATAAGTGAATTACAATGCAGTACTCGGTTTTCAATAATGCTCACTTTGACATGCCTGCCATGAGCTATCGTCCACTAAAACCTGAATTTGTGGTTTGTTGAGGGTGTTCTGTGACTGATCTGATTCTGTTCACCAGATTTATTAGAGACAATCTGTGTCAGGTAATAAATGACAATAAAATAATAAGTGAAAAATAACACCACGACTGATTCAAAGTGACGCGTCTCGAATAGAGCAGATCGCAAATCATTAACGCCGGAGACGCTGCAGTCTCTGCTTTTATTTAGTCAGTGCTGAGACATGAATTGTTATGCTTAGCAATTCGATAGCAGTGCGTTTAATGAATGCAAACCTGGAAGTGCATCAGACTTTGTCTTTTCTACCTTTCCCAAAGCAAAGAGATCTATAAATACAACTCGGCTATGTCAGCTGCTTGTTAATACAGGCCCCGGAGTCATAAGATCTACTGTTTAGTGATTTTACTGTATGTTCTGCTCTCCAGCAATGACTGCAAAAGATTTGGTTTGTTTATATGAATCGCAGAGCAGTCAAAAAACATCAGCATATGGAGGGTTGGTGGTACAGAAGTTCTGTGTAGTCTTTCATGAGGAGTTTGCTTGAAGGCTGCTCGTCTGGATTTGTTTTCGCCGTTGTGCAGTCCACAGAGGCTTCTTAAAGAGGCACGGTGAGCACAAGTGTTGCCGAGTGTTGTTTACTACATTACCCACAATCCCTGTGGATCAGCTTCAGTGCTGAAAAACATCACATGGGCTTGGGACTCGCACCTTTGGTTGTGAAAAGACAGTGAAACGCGGAGGCAACGTTAAAGAGAATGAAACAAAACCCCTGTGTTTAAATAGAGACTCTGGAAGTTTGCCATCTCGACACTTGTGTAAGTGTTGTACTGGTGTCAGTTGTAACTTAAATGACTTAACAAAGACACTGAAAGCAAACTTGAAAACAGCTTTTTCCCAGCTTTTGTTATAGGCTCATTTAGTTTTTTTATATAATGATTTCTATACATAAATGTATGTTTTGTTTTATAAAACGCTCAGTTCCAGTCCTTAATTTTGATTGGTCAGTAGCTGTGTTTTACCATAAATAAAGCACAGCTACTGACCAATTAGAATGACCACTGTAACCACCCTGGGTTATGTGTTGGGGGAAGGATTAGGATGAAAAACAATGATTCTGGCTAGATAGGATACAGGTACGGCCTAAATCCTATGAAATGTTGAGTTTATGGTTAGGTTTGGGGCTAGGATTAGATTGAAAACGGCGCTCATCCGGCGAGATTTTTGTTGTAGTTGTATCCCTTCTAGCCACAACCTCAATTTTGTGTATCACCACACCCTTTGCAATGTAAACATATGTGAAACATTCTGTTGCTTTTCAGCAGTAGGGGTGTACGAATATATCGGCGTATGTGAGTATTGTGATATTTTGTTTGGAATTACTGTATTGATTCTCATAAATGCAAGATAAATATTTTAAAAATAAAAAAAACTAAGATTCATGGCAGTTGTTTCTTTTGGAGTTTACTTTTTGACAAATAGATAGCGTTCTTCTTATCTCTTAACTTAAACAGTGGCAGGAAGTACTATCACAGGGGCAAAATTATATCCTATTATATTCCTAAAATATAAAATAATCCAATATATCACACCACACTTAAAAAAAAATCTGTTAAAAAACGTTACAATACCGTAAAATAACGGGCACAATACATTATAGAAATTTTCCTTAATACAAAATACATTTTTTTCTGTAAATTTACATTTTAAAAAATCTGCAAAAAAAAAACAACTATAAAAATTAGGCAGCTGGAGTGCCGAAAAAATACTGTAAAATAACGGGCACAATAAATTACAGAAATTTCGTAATACACAAAGACAGTTTTTTTTCTGTAATCTTAAATCACAGTACAGCAATGTATCGTAATGGATTATACCGCAAACCATGTACAGTGATATGTATTGTATCGTGAGAATCTTCTTTTTCCAGTGGAAGTAAGGCTTTTAGTGATTTTACTTTATTGCGTTAATACATATTTTTTGTTATTTTTTTTTGTATTTGCTGTTAACTGTTTTATAAAAACAAAAATGATCTTGAGGTTAGTGCTGTATCTTAAATAAGTCACTTCTGAAAGGGTTGTAGTCGAATCCACTGTGTTGTACCGAACAACACCCTTTATTTGTTATTTATATACTCCACGATATAGCACAGCTTCTCGTACTATATTGCTTGCTTATAATTCTTGACTAGTCTTTCTTTTGTGCTCGTGGAGTAGACATAAAATGACTTTTCATTCTGAGTTACTGATGTGCTTGTCCTTTTGTTTTATCTTGTAGTGTTTGCCCTTTAAATCTGTGTAGAGAGATGCTGTATGACTCTGAAGGTCTGCGTCTAGCTCTTATTAGTTATCATGCACGTCATGGATCCGCTATAATCAGCAGCAGTCCGATAGCAGGAGCTCGGTTATTGCTCGGTCATGGTTTTCTGCTGATGCCAGGTGCAGAAATAGCTCCCTGACAAAGATACACACTTTTTTCGACCTCTTCGGTTCAAGAGAAACTTTATCTTCCGATTTCCTGCTGTATTTGCATATACCATGCATTGTTTCTATAGCGTTACTTTGAATTAGACATTGATTTTTTCCAGCCCATATATTTTCTCCGTTCTGTTTTACATTTCTCACATTGACTCGTATTGACTTAAAAACTCCATGTTTGGTGGTGGACAGATAAAAGCTGGCAGCTCACCTTCATCAAAGCCCCTCAGAATCAAACCTTCTTTCTCTACCTTTCAGACTCTTTTAGAATAGCTGACTCGTCAATAACAAATCGTTGAAACTGAATTAGTCATTTGTCTTTGATGTCACCATGGCCACAGTAAGGCGGTGAGTTCTCTTTGGCATTTGTCCACCCTGCTGGCAAAAGCCAATTTTCTCTTTTCACTACAGCAGCCTGCAGTGAGAAGGTCTTCATTATGTGCTACTTGATGAAAAGAGGGCATAATTTAATTAGACACATTAAAATGGCATTAAACGCTCTCCAAAAGAACTTATTTTATTGTATTTTGTCATATCCTTCATAACTGATGATCTACTTGTAAATACCTGCAAACATTTTTTAAAGGGTCATTTCACAAGGCTTTTTAAGATGTAAAATAAATCTTTGGTGTCCCCAGAGTACCTATGTGAAGTTTTAGCTAAAAAGAAACATATAGATGATTTATTTTAACACGTTAAAATTGCCACTTTGTAGGTGTGAGCAAAAATGTGCAGTTTTTAAATGCAAATGAGCTGATCTCTGCACTAAATGGCAGTGCTGTGGTTGGATGGTGCAGATTAAGGGGCTGTATTATCCCCTTCTGACATCACAACGGGAGCCAAATTTCAATTACCTATTTTTTCACATGCTTGCACAGAATGGTTTACCAAAACTAAGTTACTGGGTTGATCTTTTCACATTTTCTAGTTTGAAAGAAGCACTGAGGACCCAATTACAGCACTTAAACATGGAAAAAGTCAGATTTTCATGATATGTCCCCTTTAAAGATTATGTGATTTTTTGCACCACCAGCATCAATTAATAAAGTTGCAAAGAATTTAAAGATTGTAAGAAAGACTTTCTAACCTACTAATGGCTTATTTACTCTTAAAGTGGTGCTTAATGATGCTACAAAAGGTTGTTCTCAGTGATGCCACACAAGAACCATTCAGTTAAAGGCTCTTACAGTATGTTCACAGAGGGCGTAAGTGTTAACGCTTCCCACTCACTTTTACTGGGTGACGTCATGCGCTGCCGAACTGAATTGTGAATCAATCTGGGCCACACTACTGCCGCTACTCGCGGCACAAGTTGAACATCTCTCAACTTTTCAAGCGGCAACGCGTGCGTCAACCAATCATATCACCGAATGCAAATAACCTAGGCAGAGCCAGCCAATTGCGTTAATGAAAGACCGGAGCATGTGTTGCGGCAACTGTGATTGGCTGTTGGCCATGCTTCAGACAAGCCTTTATTCAAGCGTTAACGCTTTCGTCCTGTGTGAATAGTTTGGCCAAAAATGTAAAACAATTACCTTAAATAATTACGTTTTTCAATTCAATTTTATTTATATAGCGCTTTTCACAATTGTTAATTGTTGCAAAGCAACTTTACATGAGTAGAAGTAAAGGAAATACACAGAAAATCAATAGATAATATAAGAAGTAGAATATAATGGCTAAGGTTAAACCGTACAAGCTAGCGTATTAATAATGTAACGTATACAGTAAAGTGCTAAGTTAAGCCAAAGTTGGCTGACTCTCCCTGGGACGAAAAAACCCCCTAGGAGAAAACCCGGTGGGAAAAACTCCTAGAACGACAAAAACCCTTGGGAGAAATTAATATATGTATATATATAGATACGGTAGGGATCCATAATAATAGCTTATGTCCATTCTTTTTTGTACAACACATATTTAGATAATTAAAAAAATATCCTAGCTCTTCCAATCTTTACAATGGATGAATATAGGTTTGCCTCCTTCAAATCCAAAGAATTTGCATCCATCCTTCGCAAAAGTAATCCACACTGCTCCAGGGGGATAAATTAAGGCCGTCTGAAGGTTATCATGCAATATCAATATTAAATCTTTACAAACAAAAATAGCTAGCTTTCAATAGCGCTGCCATTTTAGACTCCTCTGCATTAAGGAGAGAGTATAAGCGTAGTGAATGCACTTTTTGAAGTGATGTATGACGAATGCGGAGGGCGGTGGCGCAGAGCAGGCAGCAAAACAACACTCTGAATATGTGTTTGCATGATAAAGGATGGACAAATGTAACTCCGATGGCTTGAGGGTGAATAAATCATGGGCCAACTTTCATTTTTGGCTGAACTATCCACTTATTTCTTACCCTTTCAAAGACTAAAGAACTTTCTTTGAAACAGGAGGAACCATAAAGCCCAAAATGGTTCTTCTTTGCCATTATGTAGTGCTGACGATGGGGTAATGGAGAGTATTGTAACTTTTTTAAACAAAAAATATTCAAGGCTTTTTGAGAGGAAAAGGCAAACGTGTCCTGCATTCTAGGGAACCGTTGAGAATTGTATTGACTTGGTACTGTCTGTACCAAGTTTATTTATTTATTAAGTTGCAAACTTAGATCTCAGTTACCCTGTCAGACATCTCCAATTAACTCTTGAGACGTGACTTCACATTTTAAGATCTTTCGGAAATGATCAGCTGATGGAGCGGAGTCCACATATTTCTGTAATTGATCATAAGAAGACGCGTGCTGGAGCTCAGGCTAGGTTTTATAGCAGTCATACATATTTCATCTGAAGCTGAACGTCTGCATATCATCAATGCAGAGAGATGGTTTTCTCGGCAGGGTTCCTCGACTCCAGCCAGCACTCTCAACACACCACAAAGCAACTGCATGATAATGCTTGTGAGATTGTTCGCTGCTTGCATAACTAACTGTCTTTTTCTCTTTATTTTGTGTTTTATTGTTTGTTTAATTTGCCATTTTCAAAGATGTTTCTTTGTGAGATGCTCATTCTTCTTTTTTAGTCGACTGAAAATATGTGATAAAAAGTATGTGGATAAATAGAAACTAAGTTTAATGTGATGTAAAATTTGTTACACTGACACTCAATAAGGCAATGTATGCAATTCATTTGGCAGAAATTGGCAGTGATATATACATGAGTCCAAAATGTATTGTGATCCATCTGAACACTCACCACATTCACATTCGATGCGCATGAGGTCACGTCGTATTTGTGTAAATGCCAATGCGCCCTGGATAGCAAAAGGCTGCTCGGTTGTCAGTCAGCCATCTAAACACAAACACATATGCATAAGACTTCATAAAACCTCTTTGATTTGCATGAAATAAACACATAGCAAGCACGCATACGAACAAAGCACATTTCAGGTAATACAGCCGCTAGTATAAAAGAACAAGCATTCGTAATGGAAAAACGTTAAAGGAACACGCCCACATTTTTGGAATTTAGCTTATTCACAGTATCCCCCAGAGTTAGATAAGTCCATACATACCTTTCTCATCTCCGTGTGTGCTGTAACTCTGTCTGACGCAGTCCCTGCTAGCTTAGCTTAGCACAAAGACTGGAAGTGAATGGCTCCAGCTAGCATACTGCTCCCAATAAGTGACAAAATAACGCAAACATTTTCCTATTTATGTGTTGTGTTTTGTATAGTCACAGCGTGTACAAATAACAAGTTCATATAAGACAAAGCCATCTTTTAACCGTATACATACTGGGAACTATATTCTCTAAAGACGAAGCACTGCTACTTAGGCGGAGTGATTTGCACAACCCTGATGAACTCTCTGCTCCTCACCAGGGGCTTCTCGGTTGCTGCGAGCAAATCACTCCGCCCAAGTAGCAGTGCTTTGCCTTCTCAGAATATAGTTCCTTGTATTTATACGGTTAAAAGATAGCTGTGTCTCATATCACCTTATTATTTGTACACGGTGTGACTATACAAATTACAACATATAAATAGGACATTTTTTGTGTTATTTTGTCACTTATAAGGAGCAGTATGCTAGCTGGAGCCATTCACTTCCAGTCTTTCTGCTAAGCTAAGCTAGCGTGGGCTGCGTCAGACAGAGTTACAGCACACACGGAGATGACAGAGGTATGTATAAATTTATTTAACTCTGGAGGATCGGGTGAATAAGCTAACTTCCCAAAATGTGAGCATGTTCCTTTAAGTGTGCATGAGAGATTTTTTTCTTTGTGTTAATGCATGTGCAACAACGGCGGCTCGTGACTGCTCATCAGAGGGGCGCAAGTTTAAAATATGTGTTCGGAGTGTCATGTGTCTTGCTTGTGTTTTCAAAATATGTGTTTGTTGCGTCAAGTGAACCATGTGCATCATGTGTTTTTTTTTACGTCAAAACCGTTAATGATAAAAGAGACGCTTACAAAATACACGCAAGACACTCCCTTAACAGTAAACTTTGATTACGCATGAGATTATTCGAGTAGCTGGCAAACGTGAGGGTCTCTTTTATCATAAACCCTTTAGACGCATCTGCAACAGGCACTTATTTTGACAAGACACGTGATGCACATTGGATAACTCGACGAGCAGAACACATATTTTGGAATTACAAACCACACACATAACAAGCTACATACATGTTGTGACGAACTTCGCATCGTGCACACTCGAAAAAAGAAGTCACCGGCCGCCACTGATGTGCAAGTAAATTAAACTAAAACTCATTCTGGATGCATGTTAATAAACAGGGCCTGAGATGTGTGCGTTATTGTGAAAGGTGACTGTCAGATTCAGCCAACACGCAGGGAAAAGCTGCAGAGGTTGAACTCCGAGTGCAAACTCGTAAAGTCTGTGTGATGGTTGTGTAGACCTTTAACTCAGAGGTGTACCTGGAGGGCAGAAAAGCTGATAGGCTGCTGACCTCTTGGTAAAATGGCCACTTTGACTTTAGCTCACTAGTTTCTATCCAGCCCCAGCACTCTAATCCAAAGCTTAGCCTGTCACATCTGCTTACAATCTATTGGTTCTGATGGGCCCACTGTCCACAGACGGGGGTTGCTTTTAGCCACCTATAAACCTGCTATCCCATCTCAACCAAGGGCAAAGAAATAGGAAGAACATTGCTGTTGGAAATAGCTAATAATTTACATTCACTGATGCTTTTATCCAAAGTATCTCACGGTGCAATTTTGAGCTACACATTTTCGATAACCTTTGAATTGCATACCAGGAATTCTGCATTATATGGCCTTTCAGTGCTTATACTGTACATGTATTGTATTTCAAATGAACTATATTTTGTGCTTGATGTGTCTCTGCAGGGTTCTTGGGTCAGGGTGGCTTCTCCGGGCCCTGTGAACATAAGTACTGCGGCTTGGGGAAGCACTGTGTGGTTGACAGAGAAACCGGTGAAGGAGAATGTCAGTGTTTGGATCGCTGCAAACCACATTACAAACCCGTGTGCGGGTCCGATGGCAAACTCTACCAGAACCATTGTGAGCTTCACAGAGCCTCCTGCACGGCCCATCAGCGAATTACCATCATGCACAGCGAGGAATGCTTCTACAAAGGTACGGCACGTTTTTCACGTTGTTCAAGTGTCTGCCGATGTTCTTTTTTAAGAAAACATCACTTCCTTGATTGATACCAGACGCAATTAGTCACGCAGTAATATGAGTTTGTCTCTTAGAAGCTTAGATTTGCATTATGCAAATCGACTTACAGTGCATTCAAGCTATACACTTTTTACACAGTTTGTGTGTTTCCTGGGAATTCGAACCTACGACGTTTTGAATTGGTCATGCAGTGCTCTCAAAATGAGCTATAGAAACACCTAAAGAAGATATATCATGTGCTAATTATTTACAATGCAAAACCATCTGCTATTGAATAAAGATGTGATTTATTTAAAAATATTTGGATGCATAATATCTGCAGTCAGGCTTTTTGAAAGTGAAATTTATTTTCACTTAGTTTCTTACTGTCAAATAAACAAGATGTGTTTCCCAGAATTTCTGTCCACTGCTAATGGCTTAGTAATGACTGCTAATGAGTGCATCGTGTCCGTGTTCAGTTTTGCATGCACATCTCACTAAGAAAGAACGAAAATTGTGTGAAAAGTTACCACAGTAAAATTGTGTTCGAAGTACTAGCAGACTACTTTGAAAATCATGTATATTGATTCAATCAAATTGATATTCAGATTGATTGTAATGTATGTCTTACCATAATTTGGCTTGAAAACTGGGGCATTATTTTCTGTACACACTATGGGCTCTATCTTACACCCAGCGCAATGCAGCGCTAGTTTCCACCCTGCGCAATTATCATTTTCACGTTAAGCGGCAAGTTGTTTAAATAGCAAATGCATTTGCGCCCCCTTTTGCGCCCATGGGCGTTCTGGTCTGAAAACAAGGTGTGTTCGGCCGCATTGTTGGCGCGTTGCTATTTACAGTCAACTAAAATAGACTACGCCATTGACCAACAAAAAACTGGTCTAAAGTCTAAATTAATTTGCGCAATATGTTTTTTTTTATATTTAAAGAGCGCATTAGTAATATGTGCCTATAAGCGGGACGACAACGCGGGTTTGCTTATCACATACATGAATGCGCAGCAGCACAAAAACGCTTTTAAAAATGAAAGATTAAAGGATTGAATGTAAAAGATTATTATTGAGTCTCTTGGACATAAATGAGGACTAATTATGAGACGTTAGAAGGTGTAAAGTAAAGTAGCCTGGTAAGTAAATAAATGCTTTGCTTTAAACAAATGCATCTGTTTTTAAATGTTATTTTTTTTAAATGCTACCTCACGGATTAATTGTAGCCTATATGATGACTCTGTACCTGTGGATATGGTGAGATGAGAAACATTTTTAAGTAATGCTTAAAAAAAACTTGCGACGCTGTCCAAGTGCTGAAAGGAGAGCCGTTTGTAAATTCTTTATCTCCTGTTTGTTACAAATAAAGTATTTTTAGAGTACAAACCTTTTCTTACATACTTGTAAATTATTTTTTGATGATATTGGATAGCCATACATTTAAAGCAATTAAAAGCCTGCTTTTTTACTTCCATGACTAAAAGAAAAACGGGTTTTAAAGGTTTTAATAAAAAATAACAATTTCAATACAAGTGAAAAACAACACAATTATTTATCATTAAACTGGGGATCTTCTTCCTCTGCTTAGTTTTTTGAAGTCCGTCATCTAAATAGGTATTAGACTTAGCGCCAGCGCAACTGGCTTTTAAAGGGGATGATAGCTGAGACTCTCATTGGTTTTTTGCACGTTAAGCCCAAAACACACCCATTACTCGTTAAAAAAAAATTGGACCAACCCTTTTCGACCATGCGCTCAGCGCACAAACCATTTTTTCTTTCGTTAAATTAGCAAAAGTGGATTCGGACACACCCATTTAGACGTTGCGCTGTGCGCTTTAGACAATGCGCTTGGAGTGTTAAATTGTTGGATTGTGTATTATAAAAAGTGCTATATTGATAAACTGCCTTGACTTGGCGATACAGCATTTTAATGTGCAGGAAAACTCATAGCAATCACCAGTTTAGTTCCCTTCTCTATCAGAAAGAGCACGATAGCCAAGCACTTCCACAATCTGACTGAGTAATCAGACCTCTTAACACCCTCTCAAATCAAATCTAAGTCAAAGCATTTGGCCGAGAGGATGACATTGACCGACTTGGACCAATCAGTGTAAGTTTATAGAGCAAGGCAAATGTAAGGTTAGAGCAGATTTGACTCACCTCAATTCTTTCGTTTGGTTTCATCCAAACAGACACGCTCCGCTATTACAAATCAGGCCTTTTACGTTTCAGAGAAGACACCACGACTTGATTGCAAAATTGCCTCCTAAATATTCATGACTTTCGTGGCATTTGCTCTGTTTTACAGTTTATCTCAGTCGCTTTGGAGCTTTTCTTGAATCAAACATAAAAGTTTGCAAAATAATAAGTGCATTTCTCAGAAGAATTCGTACAAACTGCACAACATCATATGTCCTGCAAAAGCCTGTAACTTGTTCAAAACCCTTAGTTCATCTCTTAAAAGTACATTTTTATGTCAGCGAACATGTCAAAGCCATCAAAATGACAAGTCCTTGTGTCATTGGTCATGAGCAGTTGAAATGTTTAGCCATGTTGTCAATATAACAAGTGTACACTATTATATGTGTCAGCATTTTCTGATGTAACCTGTGGACAAATTCACGTTTTCACATGTTTTCTTTTACAGTAAAATACAAAATTAAAAAGGTTCACTGTACATTGTAAGAAATGTCAAATTAACTCAAGATTCACTTGACAAAAAGTATTAATTTAGTTTATTACAAAAGACAAAAAAACTACAATGCTTACAGTAACAGAATATGACACAAAGGTCAACAATTTTGCATGTCATTACTTATGCGATAAACTAATTTCTAAATGTTTTGAGGTGTATTTAGCTGAAACCAGCATAATGTATATACATAAACATAAGCAAACATTAAAAATGTAGGAAACAGCAGACAATTGTACATAAACAACTGCATGATTGTATCAATCTTTTGCAATTTGTCCCAAACAATGAAAATTTGCTTATACAGTATGTTGTGCACAACTAACTTGATAATGTGCAGGTTGAATGTGTTTTAAAAAATTATTTTCTGATCTGAGAAATGCTCCATAGCGACTGTGTAAAACTGTAATACCATTTTTAGTGCATTCACGAAATGCAGGTCACCCTGCGGGGTATTGTTTGGAATTTATGCCGTTTTTTATGTATTTATTATTTGTACAGTTAATCATGTATGTGGTTTTAGATGATGTTTGCTTTGTTCACCTCAATTGGGAGCATTGCATATTAAAGTGCATAAAGTAGGTAATTATAGAGATGATTAGATTGGATGATTATGCATTC